>NW_006400027.1:3155687-3220469 GCF_000299155.1 Elephantulus edwardii
TTAAAATTAATAAAATTTAGAAAAAGAATTACTAATTGTGTAAATTTAAAAAAAAACAGAGTGATAACAATAATTAAATGAGATATTTTGCTCTGTGTATTGTTGTTGTTATAAGTCATGGAGTCGCTTGTGACTCACAGCAACTTTATGTACGGTAGAACCTTGTCCTATTCTGAGCCAGTCTCACTGATTCTGACACACCTATCCCATTACCCCAGTTACTGTGTCAATCCATTTTATATGGCATCCTCCTCTCCTCCACTGTCCCTCCACCTTTCAAGCATGACATCATTCTTCAAGATTGGTACCTCCTGGCCCTTGCCCAAAGTGTGTGACACGGAGCTTCAAAATCCTTGCCTCTAAGGAGATGAATGGTTTAACTCTTTCCAGGCCAGACCTATTTGTTTTCTTGGCAGTACATGGTATGTTCAATACTCTTCTCCATCACCACAACTTAAACACATCAATATCATCATTCATTCTCAGTCATTGTCTAGCTCTCTGATGCGTAACAAGTAGTTGCGAAGACCGTGGCCTCAGTCAGGTGCACTTTGGTCTCAAGACTGACATCTTCGCTTCTCAGTATCTGGACAAATACCTGACAGCAGACATTCTCGATGAAATTTGTATTTTGGTGTTCTAATTGTGGAAATAAGCAAGCCGAAATTGTTAATTAACAACCTTTGTTTTCTTGATACTGAACTTCAATCCATATTGAAGGCCGTGGTCTTTGACCTTCTGCAGCAAATGCTTCAAGTCCTCCTCGGTTTCAACAAACTTAGCTCTGTATATTATGGAGTAAACATTATAACTTCACTTTGAAGATAGAAAACTTGTAGTTAAGTGTCATAGTGTAATTATGTGGAAAAACCAAGTTTCAAACTCCAAAAATGCATTTATCAGAAAGAAGCAAGATGAGGGCGAGGAATTTCCTTAGCTAAGAGAGTTTAGAAGAACATAGATTATTAAGGAATTTACCTAGACAGACAGCTCCATGAAGACAAGAAGGTCATGGCGTTGAAGAGAAAGTGCCCAAAACCCCAAATGGGACAGTCATGTTCTTGGAGATAAGAGAACATATCTTTTTAAATGTATTGTTGTGGCCTTTTTTTCTTTTAACATTATGATATATACAAGAGGGGAAAGAATAGTAGATTTTTTATCTTATTAATATTAAATGTTATCTTAAATATTAAATATTACCTTATTCACTATTATCTTGGGGAAATGTCAAATACGATTTTGCAACAAAAAGAGAAAGAAGAAATGAGGAAGGAGGGACAAAGAAAAAGAATGACAAAGGAAGTAAGAAAGAAATGGTGGGAGAGAAAGTAGAAGAAAAAAAGAAGGAAAGAAAACAAAAGCAGTTTAAAGAACATGAGCTCCACCACCAATTTGAATCTTCAGCAGTGAAGCCCTAGACAGCTGTCACCAAGAGTTCCTTTAGGTAATGAAATGAAACACACACTTTCATCTTCTCATAAGTTTAGCGGATCATGGACTGCAGCACATGCAGTTTTAATAATTCTCCAATGATTCAGAATAGCACTGGCATACAGTGGGTGTTGACTAAATGAAAGGTTGACATTGACTGATAGTCTCTTCCTTAAAAGAAATTGATCTCCAATTCAAATCTATAACATAGCACTGAGCAAGGTTAATCTTCATATCCCCACAGATAGAGACTAATGGGATGGACTGAAAGGCAAAAGTGCATCAGGAAGCCAAATTAGGAAATCATAGCTATTGTCACCCAGGGAATTACCAAAAACACATACCACATATGGGCCCTAACTCCATCCAATATCTGATTACTAACACTATTATATAAACATTATGTGTCCATAGACTGGTGAAAGAATATTGACTGAAAATAAGAAATACATGTAAATAAAGTTTTAACAGGAAATTTGAAATTAACTTTACCATGTACTGTCATTAATGAACAACTCTTTATTGTTGTTACACAGATCTCGTTGACTCAAGTACGTCTCATAGAGACCCTGTTAACAGCAGATCTGGACCTCGTCCTATCCTGTGTCATCTTCACACTACAGCCCATTGCAGCCCAAGTCACTGTGTCAATACACCAGGTCAAGGGTCTTCCTCTTAGCTACTTGTTTTGGAAGCTGCTTGAATACTTCGGGTGGATGAAAGTCAGCAACTCTTCTACTTCAGACCAAATTTCAAACAAATCATGCCACATGCACTAAACAAAGATGACTTAGCAAAGAGGCTCAGACACTTAGTAAGCAAACAGAGACAAAAGAGTTCATTAAAAAGGTTCTGGATATTTAAAGCAGTGTCAGCTATCTGTCCTTTGAGATGCTCCTATGACTCTTTCCTTGTTTCTTCACAACAGACATGGAGATGTGGTAAGGCCTGGACTGGGTTACTCTTAGAGCCACCATTAAGAACCAGATATTCCCAACCCAAGTGGGCTTTACAATTTTGGGAACATCCCTTTTCACCCCATATGGCATGTATTTTTTTTTCTTAGAACTTTTCTCCCATTCTTGCAAGACTGAAGTTGTTGTTGTTATTATTGTTACACAACTTATAGTGACCCTCTATACAACAGCTCTGAACTCTGTCCTATCCTATGCCATTCTTATTGTCTCTGATAAACCTACCCTCATTACCCAAGTCACTGAGTCATGATGTCCTTCTCTAAGGACTAGTCTGTACTGGCAATGTGCCCAAAGTATGTGAGATGGACCTTCAGAATCCTTACCTCCAAGGAGAAGATTAATTTCACTCTTTCCAGACCAGAGCTAGTTGTTCTCTTGACAGTCCAAGTCTGTTCAATATTCTTCTCCAGCGTTAATTCTACAATACATCATTTCTGCTATCATGCTAAATCATTTTCAAGCTCTCTGAGGCATAGAGACGAATTACAAAGATCATGGCCTCAATCTGGTGCACCTGAGTCTCTAGGCTGACATTGTTGCTCTTTAGTATATGGAGTGGACTGTGACAGCAGACTTTCCCAATGCATTTTGTCTTCTGGTTTCCTCATTGTGGAACCAAGGAAGCTGAAATTGTTAACAATCTCTTCTCCATCTATCATGATGCTGCCAATTGGCTCAGAGGTGAGAATATTTGTTTTCTTGATGTTGAGCTTTAATCCATATAGCAGACTGCAGTCTCTGACCTTCGGAAGCAAATGCCTTGAGTCCTCCTCAGTTTTAGCAAGCAATTTTATGTCATCTGCATAATGCAAGTTGTTGATGAGTCTTCTTCCAATCCTGATGTCACATTCCCCTTCATAAATTTCACCCTTCTGAATGATTTGTTCCACACATAATTTGAAAAGGTAGTAATATAACTCATAAAACTCTATAAACTTTGATAAATATCGATAATTATAGAGGGGCTTCAAACTTTGTGTTCATAGGGTCACTATGAGTCATGCTTGACTCAAAAGGAATCAACAACAACAACATGGAAATAGGGTGCATCCCTGATGCACACTTTTCCTGGTCCTGAACTATGCAGTGTTTCCCTGCTTTGTTCTGACCACTGCTTCCTGGTCCAAGTATAGGTTTTGTATGGACACCCTTCTCAAGGTTAGCCACAATTTGTTGTGATCCACACAGTCAAAACTTTTTCATAAGCAATGAAATACAGAAAGACTTTCCTTATTACTGTCTACTTTCATCTACGATCCACCTAACATTAGTTATAATGTCCCTAATGCCTTGGCCTCTTCTAAATCCAGATTGTACATCTGGCAGTTCTCTGTTGTTGCATTGTTCCAGTGATTTTTGGATAATCTTCAGCAGAATCCTGCTTGCATGTGATACTAGTGACATTGTTTGATAATTTATATACTCTCTAATAACCTTTTTTTTTAATGGGAATGAATATAGAGGTCTTCCAGTCAATTGGCCAGGTAATTGTCCTCAATATTTCTTGACCCGAAGTGATGAGCATATCCAGAGCAGCATCTGTTTGTTGAAATATGTTAAATCGTGTTACATCAATTCCTGGTGCATTTTACCCCACCCCAATTCCTTCAAAGCAGTGTGAACTTTCTTCATCTTCTTCAATATTGTCTCTTGATGATATGTTGTTTCATAAAATTCTTCTGGGTCAGCCAATTCTGTTTGGTACAGTGGGTCAGTATACTCCTTCTATCTTCTTTTGATGCTTCTTGGGTCATTCAACCCTCTTCCAACAACATTCTTAGATTTTGAAACTTGAGGCTTGACTTTGTTCTTCAGTTCCTTTAGTTTAAGAAATGCCAATAAAGTCCATCCATTTTGATTTTCTGATTTCAGTGTTTTGCACATCTCATTAAGTTATTTTGCTTTGTCTTCCCAAGCTGCCCTTTGAAGTCTTCTGTTAACTCCTTTAACATCTTGCTTTCTTCCCTTTGCATAAGTTTCTTGACACTAGTGCAATATTCAGAAACTCTTCTGACATACATCTTGGTTTTCTGCCTCTGTCTTTGTAATGACCTTTTGTCATTTTTTGATGATATTCTTTATATTCTCCTATAGCTCATCTGGTTTTCTCTTAGTAGTAGTGTTCAAGGCCCCAAATGTGTTCCTGAGATGGTCTTTAAAGTCAGGTGGCATAGACTTGAGGTCAAACTTTGGTTCTTGTGGATTTGCTCTAAATGTCTTTAGCTTCAGTTTCATTTATGAAAACACATTTCTGGATTCATTACGCTGAAGAGAAGTGACTATATTCTCCATTAAAATAGGTTTCTCACCTTCATTGAGCTGCTTAATGAAGATTAGAGATATGGAGAGAAAATGTGCTTTTACTAATTGTTTTCCTTATATAATGCTAGGTGACCAATGCTGAGAAATGGATTCATTTTATATCATCTGATTTGTATTTCTAAATCCATTAGGTAATAAAACAAGCATAAATATTTAAATTATATTACTTTATGTGCTGAGTATTTCAAAGTAGGCAACAAGCATAAATGATGAGCCATATCTAAATAATTTCATTTTCTCTTTTATAATAATGGCTTCAATAATTGGCAGGTGAAGTGCATTCTAATATATAGAATAAATGTGTTTAATATTTTCCTTTTTTGAACATGAAAGGATTGCAAAATTTGTTATTGTCTCTTTTCCATGTAAACACAATGACAAATATATTATTTTAAGAAACTACTTCTCATGCCTGTCCTTTCAATTGAGATAACATATTAAGTTACTGTTGTTGTTGTTGTTATGTGCCATTGAGTTGCCTGCTACTCATAGTGACCCTATGTACAACAGCCCTAACTCTGTCCTATCCTATGCCACTCTCACCATCTCCAACATACCCGCTCCCATTACCCCAGTCACTGAATCAATCCATCTCATCAAGGGTCTTCTTCTCCTGCGCTGTCCCTTCCACCCTCCCAAGCATGACGTCCCTCTCCAAGGACTGGTCCCTCTTTGCAACATGTCCAAATTATGTCAGATGAACTTCAGAATCCTTGCCTCCAAGGAGCAGCCCATTTTCTCTCTCCCCAGGACAAGCCTGTTTGCTTTACTAGCATTCCATGGTATATTTAGTACTCTTCTCTAACACCACAGCACAAAGGCATCAATTCTCCTTCTATCATCCCTAGTCAGTGTCCAGCTCTCTGATGCATAGCAAGTGACTGCAAAGACCATGGCATGTATCAGGCACACCTTAGTCTCCTTGTACTTCAGCACTTTAGAGAGTTCTCTAACCACAGAATTTCCCATCGCAATGTGTGTTTTGATTTCCCAGCTGCTGGTGCCAAGAGTGTTGACTGTGGAGCCAAGCAAACCAAAACTGTGAACAATCTCAATCTCTTCACCATTATGATCCTAGCAATCAGCTCAGTGGTAAGAATCTTTATTTTCTTGATATTGAGTCTCATTCCATACTGCAGTCCCTGACCTTCCACAGCAAGTGCTTAAGGTCCTCCTCAGTTTCAGCAAGCATTTTGTGTCATCTGCATAACATAGATTGTCGATGATTCTTTCTCCAATCCTGATGCCACATTCTTGTTGTAGAGCCCTGAGGGGACAACCGGCTCTCCATAAAGATTGAAAAGTTATGGAGACAGGACACATCCCTGGCATACACCCTTCCCAAATTTGAACCATTCAGTGTTTCCTTGCTCTGTTCTGATGACTGCCTCCTGGTCCAAGCATAGGTTTCGCATTAGCACGATCAAGTGTTTTGGGATTCCCATTCTTCTCAGAGCAGCCATAGTTTGTTATGATCTACACAGTCAAATGCCTTTGTGGAATCAATGAAACAAGGATATTCCTTGCTTTCAGTCAATATCCATCTAATATTAGCTACAATATCTCTTAGTACCATGGCTGCGTGTAAACCCAGCCTGGACTTCAGGTAGTTCTCTTTTGATGTGCTATTGCTTCAGGTAGTTTTTGGATGATCTTCAGCAAAAGTTTGCTTGCATGTGATATTAGTGATATTGTTCAATAATTTCCACACTCTTGTGGGATCACCTTTCTTTGGAATGGGAACAAATATAGATCTCTTCCAGTCAGGTTTCCAAGTAGTTGTTCTCCAGATTTCTTGGTACAGCTTGGTGGGCATATCTAGGGCAGCATCTGTTAGTTGAAATAAGTCAACTGGTATACCATCAATTCCTGGGGTCTTATTCTTAGCCAATCTTTCAAAGCAGTCTGAACTTCATTAAGTTACTAGTTGTTTGAAAATTGTCAAATTTTCATTCCAAGAGCTGAGGCAAGACTAACGTCCCCCACAATACTGTGTAAATTCACAAATGTGCAGCCTGGTGTCTATTCATACACTGGAATGAGGGTCTACATTTGTACTGAGGGTTGTTCAGTTTATGGATTTTGTGGACAGTTTTAGAAATTTCTGGTAAAAGATATATACAAATAGCTTGGGGGCATGGTGGTAAGGAGTTGTGCTGCCAACCCAAAGGCAAGTAGTTCTATTCCAGTGGCTGCTCCACGGAAGAAAGATGAGCTACCCCTCACCCCATCTAAAAATATCTAAAAATGCAGTGGAAGGTCAACTATGATTCAATTCCGATTGTTGTCGTTGTTACGTGCCATCGAGTTGTTTGCGACTCATAGTGACCCTATGTACAACATCCCTAAATCATGCTCTATCCTGTGCCAATCTCATTGCCTCTGACACACCCATCATGATTACCCCAGTCACAGAATCAATCCACCTCATAGAGGTTCTTCCCCTCCTGTGCTGTCCCTCTACTCTACCAAGAATGATGTCCCTCTCTAAAGACCTGTCTCTCCTTACAACACGTCCAAAGTATGTCAGACGAATCCCCAGAATCCTTGCCTCCAAGGAGCTGCCTGCTTTAACCCTCTCTAGGATGAATCTGTTTGTTTTCTTGGCAGTCCATAGTACATTCAATACTCTTCTCCAGCACCACAGCTCAAAGGCATCAATTCTCCTTCTATCCTCCCTAGTCATTGTCCAACTCTCTGATGCATAACAAGTGATTGCAAAAACCATGGCCTGTATCAGGCGCACCTTAGTCTCCAGAGAGACACTGTTGCTCTTGAGTACTTTAGAGAGGTCCCTAACAGCAGACTTTCCCATCGCAATATGTTTTTTTTATTTCCTTAGAGAGCACAAAAAAACCAGCATAGCATGTGTGTGTGTGTGTGTGTGTGTGTGTGTGTGTGTGTGTGTAGAAAAAGAAGTCCTTCAGTAGAAAATCAGTTTACACTGAATCTTGACTGAAAGCAAAGAATATCAGAAAAATGCCTATTTATGTTCTATGCAAAGACCTTTATTGTGTGTTTCACAGCATATTTGTGATAAACATTAAGAATGGGAAGTTCAGAGCACTTGTTTGTGCTCCTGTAAGACCTGTACTTGGACCAGGAAGCACTCATCTGAACACTGCAGGGGAACACTATATGGTTAAAAAATCAAGAAAGGAGTATCTCACAATGTGTCCTAAACCTTCCAATCTATACGTGAAACCAATAATTTGGGAGGCTGGGCTCTATGAGGAGGAATGTGGCATCAGAGTTGGAGAAAGACTCATAAATAACCTGAGTTATGCAGATGACAAAACCCTGCTTGCCAAAACGGAGAAGCATCTGAAGTGTTTGCTGAAGAAGATCTAGGACTGCAGTTTTAAGTATGGATTACAGCTCAACAACAAGAAAGCGAAGATTCTCACTACTGGGCCAATTGACAGCATCATGGAGAAGAGATTGAGATGGCTAACAATTTTGTCTTGCTCACATCCACAATCAATCCTCTTGGTACCAGCAATCAGGAAATCAAAAGACGAGTTACATTGGGAAAATCTGCTGTGAGGGACCTCTCCACCATCCTGAAGAAGAATGATGTCAGTCTAGAGGTTAAGTTGCACCTGATGCAGGCCTGGTCTTTGCAATTATTTGTTTTGCAACAGCAGCAAGCTAGACAATCACTAAGAATGAAAAAAGAATAAATGCCTTTGATTTGTGGTGCTGTAGAATAGTTTTGAACATACTGTGGACAGTCAAGAAAACAAACAGTTCTATTCTGAAGAGACTGAAACAAGGTTGCTACGTGGAAGCATGGATTTTAAAATTCTATCTCATACTTTGGGCATGTGGCCAAGAGAAACCAGTCCTTCGATAGGATATCATGCTTGGAAAGGTAGAGGGATAGCACAGGAGAGGAGAACCCTGAATTAAATGGTTTGACAAAGTGACTATAGTAATGGAGGCATGTTTGTCACTGACAGTGAGATTGGCTCAGGATAGGGCAGGTTTCAGAGCTATTGTTCATAGGGTCACTGTGGTTCATAGTAGACTAGATGGCATAAAATAACACCAACCCGCCTGAAGACTGGAGGTTCAATCTCCCTAAGTCTCTTTCTGGTAGCTTTATACTAAAACACAAAATAACCCTACTTTGTTTCACACATTACCTACTTGTGTCTTTCTAAAAACGTTCTGGGAAAAGAAGGCTTCCCATACTTAGGATTCAATCTTTTGTGATAACTGCTTTTTTAAAAGAATCTTTTCATACCGTAAGTTATTGTTATTACTATTTTGCACACAGGTGGATGTGAAGGATTTTCATTCGAAAAGTGAATGGTTTTGAACTTCCCCTGTTGAAAGGACAAGTGTACTAGGTGGCGCCTCGGTCTGCTTGCTTATGCTTTGTTTCATTCCATCTGTATTACTGAGAAATGGTTGTTAACTCCCTGGGTGTGTCCTTGTGCAGACATGCTGGATCAGACTTCTGACTGGAGGTTGGGTTGTGAAAGGGCTGAGAATATCAGGCCCCCCATTGGCAACTCTTGTAGCTCCTTCCACATCCCTTCCCACTATGTGTGAATTCCCCACTGTGGCACTGAATGGATGTTTCAAAGAACATCACTGAGCCACTTACAGGAAGGGACCATCAGCACAGCACCACCAGGCCACACAGGGTTCTCCTTCCCCTCCACTCCCACCTGCTTACTTGAAGAAGCTGGGAGGTTTGGAGCAGCTTCGTGATTTTTCTTAGTACTATTGTTTTTTCTTTTTGGTTTTGTTCCCCCAGACCCCCACTCTTAGCCTGCCCTTCTCTGAAGTTAAACTAGGAGGCAGTGTGAGATGGCTATGCCATGGTTAATGGTGTGATCCTCTCTTCACAGTAAATTAATGTTCTTTTCCACAAGGATTAGTTTCACAGACTTCTCTTTAGATTCTGTGACTGCCCAACTTATATTCCAACTTGCCCATATTGTATTCCAATGTTTTTGTTAACAAATCTTCTGGGAAGAAAACAACGTGGAACATTGAAAGATTATTAATTCCAAGAAAAGAGGAAAGATTAGAAGTTCAAATCCGTCCAGTAACATTGTAGAAAAAAGAGGGAGCACATGTTTCTATGAAGATTATAGCCAAGAAAATCTCAAGGAGCAGTTTGATTGGGCAGCACATGAGTTCAACAAGAGCTAGAATTCACTCGACAGCAACAGATTAGGTGAAAGAGAGAGAAAGATTTTGGTAAATTAGCTTTAAATATTGTGCCAATAAGGAAGGCCTAGGGAGCTCTGGTGGCCTAGTGGCAAGAAGCTGTGCTGCAATCCCGCAGGCACGTGGTTCGATGCCACCAGCTGCTTATGAGAGAAGGATGGAAAATTCTCTTCCCATGTGAATAACTGCCTCTAGAACCCCTCTGGAGCTGTGATTCGGTTCCAGCTCTGTGGTGCACAACAACAAGATGAAAGGCCTAAATCTTTGTGGTAGATCACAATCTAGAAATTCTTAAAGTCAAGTGAATGAAAACTCTGACCGTATGTCTACTTAGCAGTCTTGAAGTAGAATCTTTTCTCTTTGAGAAACTTTTCTTTTTTTTTGCTCATAAAATGTTAAGCTGATTGGATGAAGCCTGTCTACTTTATGGAGAGTAAGTAAGCTCCTTTGTTAAGGTAACTGATTTAAATGTTAATTAAATGTAAATATCTCGATAGCAACATCTAGATTAGTATTTGACCAAACAACTGAATGTCTCAACCAAGTTTACATATCAAATTATCCATCATATCTTCTCATGTGACCCAAGCCTGATTCTTATCTTAATCCTGATATGAGATTTTCTTTCACTGATTTACAGAACACTCATATAATAATTCATGTAAGGTTTTTACTGAAAGTTTGACAACATTTAAGACTTGTATCTTAACTGACAAAGAAGCTAAAGTGTAACAAAAAGAACCTACTTTGGCCATTCTTTCACACAGACTGTGTCTCGGGGGTGTTGTTTGCTTGTCTGTCCTTTGCCATGGTGGAGTTATACATTTCATGACATTCTAGTTATACTGCTCATAGTGCAGGGTTACTTACTTGCCTTCAACTTTTCTGCTCCCTCAATTCAATGTTTTGAAATTTTTCTCCATTCAATGATTTCTTTTTCCCTGTGACACAAGAAATTTTAGAGTTGGAAGGAAAAATAAATAGCAAAATAGTTAACATAATGACAGTTTTTAAGATGTTGATAAGAAAGGGATATTATTGAATAATTATCTAAAAATCTCCAACACTCCTTTCATACTTTTTTTATTTCTGAGTCTTTAACGTAAGAACTATTATAAGCAAGGATCATTTTTCGTTTCTTCTCTTCTAACAGAACAGTATGTTATTATTTCCTCCACATCCAGTGTGGTGATATATGCCCTGTCTTAACCTCTGCAGAGTAGAAAACATGACTTTATTTCCTATGTGTCTCCCAGAGACAACTTTTTCTCATTCCATTCAACTCTCTGAAGATGAAAAACTGACCCTTTGAGATTATAAAAATAATCCATAGATATGCTTATATTTCCTCTGAGGTCTGAATTATAAAGTGCCAGTGAAAGAGGCTGGGATATTTATTACTAATAAGCTTCTCAGGTTTGTTCACTCTATTATTATAAAAAAGATAGATCTGAGGTCCATTTTGCCCATCCAAAAAAAAAATTAGCAAAATTTGATCCTCAATCTTGTCTGATGACTAAGTAATACCAAAAAAGAATATTTTACCCAGAAAATGATGGTTAATTATGCTCACTTTTCAAACAATGATTCCCAGAAAAACAAGAGAAGTTTAAGGAAGGTGGGTTACAAAGTGTACATTTTTTACTTTGTAAATATATATGTGCTTTGTGAAGCATGAGCAGCAATGAAATAGCAAGTCCATTACAGCATTGCTTCTCAAACTTAGAGTAAATAATTTATTATCAACTTTATTAAAGTATAGGAACTATGAAGGGCAATGTGTAACATCGAGGTTAGCAATCTGAATCCACCAACCATCCTAAAATGGGCACTCTTCTCCCGATAGAATCCCAGCCTCACAAACCCAGAACTGACTTGAAACAGTGGGTTGAAAAAAAACAGGTTTGGGTTTTTTTTAGATTTTATGGTTTATTAATCCTGTGGTGGAAGAGAATCATCATAGATCAAGTCACTGGTGTTATGTACCATCAAGTCAGAACAACCCACAGCTAACCCTCTTGTGGGTTTTCGGAGTCAGTTAACCACACAGGAGGAGATTGGTCATCTTTATACCATGGAGTAGCTGGTAAATTCAAACCACATGCCATTGGGACTTCAGCACGGCTATTTTATACTAGGCTAATAATACTCCCTAAATAAAGTCACTGAAGATTGTTTATTCCTTCTGTTGTCCAATCCCCATCTCACTTTTTGCCAGCTCTGATGTTGGCCTTAATAGTCTGTCTGACTTTCTTCATCCTGTTCTTGCATTCCTTGTTTGTTTCCTTGACATCTTTTTCTTCTCATGCAAGTCATGGCAGGTAAGTCTGTGATTGGGTTCCTTTCTCTTCGCATAAACCAGAGAATCTTAGATCATGTCAAAGGCTATCATATTGCTACCACCAAAGTGGGTTGTGAATCCAACACAAAGATGAGATCTGGAATGGCCTTGTACATTTTTATTAGTTTTTCCTTGAATTTCTGTCTTAGGAACTGTTGCCTTCTCAGGGTGAAGAACATCAATCACCATTTGTTTCTGCTACAGTAGTCAGTTGGTCATGAACTTCCTGGCTTCAGTAGTCACTGTGTCATTCATGGTGACAGCTATCACTCATGCAGCCAGACAGGAAAAGCTTGATTGATTATTAAAATTCAGTTCTGAATCATAGATTTAGAGTGGGCCTGAGATTTAGCATTTCTAACAAACTCCCAGGTGATGTCAATGTTGCTGGTGCAGAAAACAGGTGGACATATTAGAAATTTTTGTTTGGATTATAGAGAATATTAAAATAAAAAATTATTACAAGTTATATATTCAATGTTACCAAATATCTTAAAATTATATTTAAAATAACATAATTGAATAAAATATCTTCTGTTTGAAAGACACAAACATATACATATGTATAAGTTATTGTTGAGTCAATTCCTATTCATGATAATCTCAGGAGTATCAAAGTAGAGTAGGGTTTTCAATAGCTAATTTTTCAAAAGTAGAATTGCAAAACTTTAATCTGAAGCACTTCTAACAGATGCTATTTCCAACTTTTCATTTATCAGCCCAGTTCGTTAATTATTTATATCACCCAGAAACTTAAGTAAATCATATTCTCTTGTGGTTAGGTGCTGTCAGGTCAACTCCAACTCGTATCTAACCACAGTCTAAATCTAGATTGAAAACTAGATCTACCCTGTGCTATTTTCACAAGCTCCACCATGCTCAAGACAATAGTTTCAGTCACTATGTGAATCCTTCTTACTGAGGGCCTTCCCATCTTTCATTGACTGTGGCTTTCCAAGCATAGTATCTTTTCCCAAGCACTGGCACCTTCTGACAGCATACCAAAATATCTGACACCAAGTTTCACCAACCTTGCCTCTGAGAAACACGTTGGTTGCACATTTTCCCAAACAGATTTGCTTTTTCTTTTGATAGTCCATGATATATTTATTTAGTACTCTTCACCAACACCACAATTCAAAGGTATCTGTTCTTAAGTGGCCTTCCTAATCTATTGTGTAGTTTTTAGATGGATAGGAATCAGTTGAAAATGCCATGGTTTGGGCTGGGTGCACCTTAGTATTTAAACTGACAAACCTTGCTTTTCAGCACTTTAAAGAGGTCCTTGACTGCAGATTTATCCAATGCTCAAAATATTTTTGTTTCTTAAGTGCTATTATATTGGGTGTTTATTGTGAAGCTAAGTAACTTCGATCTTTTCTTCATCTGTCATTGTATTGTTTATTGATTCAGTTTTGAGAATTTTTGCCTTTTTGATGTTGTGAAACTGAAGGCTGCAGTCTGATATTCTTCAGTATGTGTGTCAAGTCTTCACTTTCTGCCATGAAATTTGTGTCATCTGTAATGTAGATTGTCTGTGAATTTCACACCAACTTTGATGGCATACTTTTCTTCATATAATCAGTAGTATAACTGAAAAATTATCCGGAAGGCTGGGCTCTATGAAGAGAAATGTGGCATCAGGATTGATGGAAGATCTATCAACACTGCATTATGCAGATGACACAACCCTGCTTGCTGAAACTGAGGAGGACCTGAATCTCTTGCTGCAGAGGGTCAAGGACTGCAGTCTTCAATATGGATTGAGGCCGAATGTCGAGAAGACGAAGATTCTAACTACTGGACCAATTGGCAGCATCAGGATGGAGGGTGAAGAGATTGAGATTGTTCACAGCTTTAGTTTGCTTGGCTCCACAGTCTACATACTTGGCACCAGTAGCCAGGAAATTAAAAGACGTATTGTGATGGGAAAGTCTACTGTTAGTACCTCTCCAAAGTACTGAAGAACGATGGTGTTTTTCTGGAGACTAAGGAGCGTCTGATACAGGCCATGGTCTTTGCAATCACTTGTTATGCATCAGAGAGTTGGACAATGACTAGTGGGATAGAAGGAGAATTGATGCCTTTGAGCTGGGGTGCTAGAGAAGAGTATTAAATGTGCCATGGACTGCCAAGAAAACAAACAGATTCATCCTGGAGAGGGTTAAACCAGGTTGCTTCTTGGAGGCAAGGATTCTGAGGCTTCGTCTAACATACTTTGGACATGTTGTGAGGAGAGACTGGTCCTTGGAGAGGGCCATCATGCTTGGGAGGGTGGAGGGAAGGTGCAGGAGTGGAAGGCCCTCTATGAGGTGAATTGATTCAGTGACTGGGATAATTGGGATGGGTGTATCAGAGACAGTGTGATTGGCACAGGACAGAGCAGAGTTTAGGGCTATTGCACATAGGATCACTATGAGTCACAAGTGACTTGATGGTACATAACAACAACAACATAACTGAAAAATGAGAAAATAATTCTTCACATGAGTTTTTCACAAATCCATTTAACTATCATTTCAAACCAAGCAATTAAATCTTACCAGCATTCTCAAAGATTCCTGTTTTTAAGTGCCTTTGAGTTCCAACCAGCATCGATGCCATGTACTTTAAAATAAAACCTCACTTGATTTTGTGTCATCTTCTCAACCCCAGTCGTGTTTACTTTTACTGAATTTATATCAGATATCAGTACATAGAGTTGAGGGTTTTTCTCTTTTTTACTGACCCTCTGCTTTAAGGAGGATAATACTCTTTTCCTGGTAAATGCCCATAAGTATGTGAGGATATGTTTCAGGCTGTTGAGGAACATTCTGGCTGCACTTCTTCTAAGAAAGACATGTTTTTTCTTTTATAATATCCCTGTGTAAACCACCACTCTTCAATGTTCTTTTGCTAAAACAATTGCTTTCCTAATTGCTTTAAGAAGAGATTAATATTTTCTGGTTTTAAGATTTATATAAGTAAATTGATGCAATAAGTACTCTTGTTTTACTCCTTTCTTAATTATGTTGGTGTACTTAATCTACATTCTTTAATGTGCCAATAGTTTATACTTTTTCATTCCTCTTTAAAACAAAAATCTGACTGCCACTGAGTCAATTACAACTCATAGCAACAGAGTAGGACAGAACACTCCCCCCACCCCTCGAAGGCTTCCAAGGCTATAAATGTTTATGAAAACAGACTGCTTCATCTTCTTGCCATAGAGTTTGGTTGGAGTCAACCAGAAGCCAAACACCTGACTACAGCACCACCAGGGCTCATCTTCATTCATCGATATCGGTGTTTAAAAAAGCCCAAATAGTGAAGTGGCTAAGTGCTTGGTTGCTAACCAAATCTTCAATGATTTCAACGTTACTATTGGAGAAAGATTATAGCAGTCTATTTTCATAAAGATCTCAGGCTAGAAAACTCTCCTATGTCTTACAGTTCTACTCTGCTCTCTCGCTCTGAGTAGGGATTGTCTTCATAACACACCACAATAATATAAAAGAAGTGAGTAAACTTTGCCTGTTAAGTTGCTGCTGTTGTTCTTGTTGTTGTCTGCTACCAAGTCAACTACCGCACTATGAACAGCAAATGTGAACCTGCCCTAGTCCTGTGCCATCATCAGGAAAACCAATATACCCAAGCCCATTGGTAGAATCACTGTGTCAGTCCTCTCTTTCTGACCCTCCATCCCTCGCAGCAGGATGCCCTTCCGCAAGGACTATCCTTTCTTGATAACATGCCTAACAAAGTGAGATGTTTCTCTATTATCCTTGCCTCCAAGGTTGCACTTCTTTCAAGATACACTTGTGTATCTCTGGGAAGTCATTATTTAATAGTTTTATTTTTTATATTATTTTGTGTATACATGTAAATAAAATATTACTAAGCTATTGGTTTAACATAAGAACTGTTTTATTACAGTTCTATTTTTTTTCCTATAACTGTTTATAGGTTAGAAGTCTAGATAGTCTCACCTATTCCTCTGCTCCAGATCTCTTTATTTTTTTAATTTATTCTTCAGTTCCTTTAGCATAAAAATGCTGAGCAAGAGCAGATTTAAACCAGCACAGTTGCAGCTCCTCAAACATTTTTAGGGCAAGTATCTGAATCCTCTAGTTTTCACACTTCACTTGCAGCATAACCCTGAAATGCCAGTCTTCCCTCCAGCCACAAAAGAAAAAATGTTGCCTGCAGGAGACAGCCTCTGTGAACTTGCTGAAGGGGGGAAAGGACAGCAGGAAGCAACTAAACATATTAATGAAGCACAAAATGAAATAGACAGACTTAATGAGCAAGCCAGTGAGGAGATTTTTAAAGTAGAACAGAAATCTAACAAACTCCACCAACCATTCTTTCAGAAGGGGTCAGAGTTGATCGCCAAAATCCCAAACTTTGAGGTAACAACATTTGTCAACCATCCACAAGTGTCTGCATTGCTGCAAGGAGAATGAAGAGGCACTGCATTGTTTGACCAGAGTTGAAGTGGCAGAATTTAAAGATAGTAAAACAAGTTCCAGAATAGATTTTTTTAATAAAAATCCTTACTTCAAAAATAAAATTCTCTCCAAAGAGTTTCATTTGAATGACAGTGGTGATCCGTATTCCAGATCTCATATGTCCATTACCAAGGTATAAACCTCCTGGAAAATTAGGTGGAGACTCTGAAGCAGAAACTGTTTTTAAGCTCATTTGAGTAACAGGCAGAACAGTGTGTGGTAGCAGGAATGAGGTTTCCTAGCTGACTCTCAAAGGGGGCTGCTCTTATTTACAGAGGCACATTTAGACTCCTCTATCTTACAGCAAACAAGGCCAGTCTCCTCTCAAAAAGATTTGTAGCCTAAGAGACCAGATGGAGGGTAGTTGTGACTCTGACTCAGCTAGATGGCAATGGGTTTTGTTTTGGTTGTTTTGTATAATAAAGAAGTTAAGCATGAATAAACATGGTGTTGTTGTTGTTGTTGTTATTGTTATGTGCTGTCCAGTCCCCTGCAACTCATAGCGACCCTATGTACAACAGCCCTAAACTCCGCTCTGTCCTGTGCCAATCTCACTGTCTCTGACACTCCCATCCCAATTATCCCAATCACTAAATCAATCCACCTCATAGAGGGCCTTCCTCTCCTGCGCTGTCCCTCCACCCTCCCAAGCATGATGTCCCTCTCCAAGGACCAGTCTCTCCTCACAACATGTCCAAAGTATGTTAGACGGAGCCTCAGAATCCTTGCCTCCAAGGAGCCACTCGGTTTAACCCTTTTGTTGTATATAGGGTTTTCGGAGGCCTGCTATTTCAGAAGTGGATGGACAATCCTTCTTCCTAGTCTGTCTCAATGTGAATGTTCAGATTTAGAGAAGTATTAGACAGACCAGAAAGTTAAAGGTATATCCCTTCTTGCGGAGTTAACTTTAGTGTCAGTGTTGTCCCTGCCTTTCTTACACGTGTCTTTACCCACTTATTTCCTGCTTCACCATCCACCAGGATACCCATCCACTTCTTCCTCCTCCCTTCACATCTATCTCCCTTTCACCAGCCCTCCATCTAATAACTTACATATGAAGCTTCCATGGCTTCTGTGATTTCAAATGCATCAGCTGATGGTAGTTCCTTATGTTGGGATCAGTGTCTCTGAAGTTTAGTCGTAATGTTTCCCGAGCAAAGGTGATGCATCCTGTAGAACTAGTGTTTTGGCATCTTCGATTACTTGGGAAGATGAGGTTTGTTATTTTTGTTTAGGAGTTTTTTGAGCATTATCTTATTTTTTGTATTAAAGAAACTTCCCACACTTTTCTTCATTGACATGTTTCATACAATCATTCCTATATATTGTATTTTATAAAAGTAATCACCGTTGGACTCTCCACCACATATTACTAGAATAATAATAATTAATAATAATTAATAATAATAATAATAATAATAATAACCACCACATGATTCAAAATCAGGAAAAGTGTATGCCAAGGATGCATCTTATCTCTGTACATTTTCAATCTATATGCAAAACAGATCATCTGGGAGGCTGAGCTCTATGAGGAAAAACGTAGCATCAGTATTGGAGGAAGAGTCATCAACAACCTGCAATATGCAGATGACAAAACTTTGCTTGCTAAAACTGAGGAGGACTTGATGCATTTGCTACACAAGGTCAAGGATTGCCTTAAATATGGATTGAAGCTCAACATCAAGAAAACAAAGGTCAATTGGCTGTATCATAATTAATGGTAAAGAGATTGAGATTATTAACAGCTTTAGCTTACTTGACTCCACAATCAACACTTTTGGCACCAACAATCAGGGAATAAAAAGGTGAATTGCATTGGGAAAATCTGCTTTCAGGGACCTCTCCAGAAAAGCAATGATGTCAATCTAGAGACTGATGTGTACTTGATCTAGGTCATGATCGTCTCATTTATTTACTATGCATCAGAAATTCAAACAATGACCAAGGTTGATAGCTGATGAATCAATGCCTTTGAGTTGTGCTGGAGAATCACTGGTACATGAACTGCTAAGAGAATGAACAGACCCATCCTGGAAAGGGTAAAACTAGGCTACTCCTTGGAGGCAAATATTTTGAAGCTCTTTCTGACATAATTTGGGCATGTTTCCAGGAGGGATAAGTCTTTAGAGAGGCACACCAAGCTTAGATGGGTAGAGGGACAGTGCAAGAGGTGAAGACTGTATGAAATAGTGACTGAGTCAACAACAACCGTAAACATAAAGCAGATGTGTCAGAACATTGGAGTTTATTTACGTGTTCCAGGCTAGAGAAGACAAGACACAAATAAGGTGGTACATGGTACAATGACCATAACAATAGGCTCAAGCCAGGACTGTAGGAATAGTATAAGGTTTCATTTTATTCTGTTGCTCAGAGGGTCACTGTGAGTCCCAGTTGACTTTTGACACCCACCAACAATTATTTGGAGATTAAGGACAGTGATACTTTTGTAGAAAATTCATTACCTTTCATGTGGAAAATGTGGGTTATGTTTCCAGGCAAGATTCCTGAAGAGCAACCATCACTCATCATTCAGTGGAGGCTTGTGTTGGGATATGTTTCAACAAAAACATCTGTCTAAGGCAGACTAGAAAAAAAGGCCTGGATAGCTCTTTCAAAACATTAGCCAATAAAAACTCTATGGATCACAACAGTATCATCCATGTGTGCTTAGGCTGGACTAGATGACAACTAACAAGAGCTGGCCATTAATTATTCCTGGGATGTTGATTCTAATCATGAGGGGCTTGATACCTATTGATGCTGTAGACAAATTAGGAAGAGTTTTCATCAGAAAGCAAGGAGGTCCAAAAACAAACTCAGCTCATTGACCTCCTATGGGTTTCTGAGGCTGTAAATTGCATGGGAGTAGATTGTCCATATTTCTTCTGAAGAGTTGTTGGTTGATTTGAACCACCAGAGAGGGATCACTTTGGGCTATCACAAAAACTTCATGTGGAGTATTGTCATCAGAACTATTTGGATCAAGTTCTCTGCAAGCTATACAAATGGAAACACTTGTCAGAGAAGTAGAAACTATGAGTAGTGCTTAGCTGAGATCAGGGCTCGGGGTAGATTTGGAGGAGAAATTTTGTGCATTTAGATGATTAAGTCCTTGAGTGTGAATGGGATAATTTAAAGAATTTGTATTATCCACATAATCTTGGCAAATATCAGCATCCATGGGCATGCTGAGAGAGAGTGACTAACTGATCTGTTGGAGTAGTAAGAAGGGAACTAGGAACAATTTCCCTTACATTCATTTCATACTACAGCTTATTCTGTAATAATAGAATTATTCCTAACTCAAAATAGATAATTGTCTATTTAAAACATAAAATGTTGTACAGGGAAATAATATACTGACCTTGTCTTTCTCCTTAACTATAATATTTTATCTAAATTGTGTTATCTATAGCTAGAACATGATGATAATCAAATTATATAACCAAATAAGATTAAATTGGTGAGAAGGGTCTTCCTAAATTAGATAATTATTTTCATGAGACAATGAGGTAGCTTCATTTTAATTAAAAACAGGTAATGACAGAAGTAGAATAGTAAACATCTCTGCGTGTATCTCATACTCAAGATTACCAGTCATGGAGATCGTTGTTACTGAGAATTGTTTTGGCAGCCTTCCTTATAACAGAAGGAGGAAGTGTTCCCCAGTCTTGCTCCACCTTCATGACTACTGCTATTTTGAATCGTTGGAGTTAATGTGTTAATCCACATAATTAAAGGTTTCCTTACTTTTCACTGACTGTGAATTATGCTTCATTTTAATCTGAAACTGAGAGAGAATTGGTGCATCTCTTTTACCCAGGCTCTATGTGTATGCATTAATAGACCTAGAGTTGTCTAGCTTCTGATTATAAGGTGAATTCATTCCTAATCCATCTTTCTACAATTCCTTGTCAGAGTTTATAAACGGAAATGCCAACAATGTGGATTAAAGTTAAAAACAAGGCATACTGGGAAAGCAAAGCTTAGATGTAGGGAAGGTCACTCTGCCATTCCAGCTGTCCCCAACTCCTGAGGAGTCCCCTGCCCTCTGTGCTCTTGAACACAGCAACTAAAGACCAGCCATTCACAGCTGCCATGCTCATTTCATCCAGTCAAGGAGTTACTTTATTCACAAGGCAGGTAAACATTATAAAATTAGAGGAGAGAATCCAATCAATAGCCTGTCCAGCAAGAGACAGTGTGTATTCTCCTTTGAGCTGTTAGCAGGTGCACTGGTTGAATACAGATGACTTGATAAATGGCTGATTCGACAGACTGGTAGCAAACACATGCTTTGCCAGAGATGACTTCTTAAGCCACCATACATCAAACAGACAGTGTCGGCCTTTGAGAATAAATCCATGAAGCCTTGTTGTATTCTTTGAACTACCTCTGAGACCCAGAGATTGAAAAGGGCCTGAGTGTTCCTCTGGATCCATTGGGAGGATTGAAAGCATCAAAGAGGAGCACCATCATTTCCAAGGGGAAACACGTTGATTGAAGGAACCAGTGTGAAATAGTCTTTAATAATTGCCAGAAAGTTGGAATCGACTGGTGTTTTGTTGAGCTATATTTTATCTTTATTGGATTAACTGTGACACAGTAGGTTATGTCAAAGGGAATCTGCATGAATATTAAAAGTAAATGTGGTGTGAATAATAGATAACTTACATTAGATGCACCAGCATGCAGTAATTTTTATTCACCAACATAATTAGATTAAAACAGATCTGCTGAATAAAATACATTGTCTTACTATAATCCGGTTTAAAAATACCCAAAATTTATTACTATAAGCTTGTTTGCTGTTACTTTATATATAAATACATAATTCACCCTGTGACATGTTTTCCAGAAGGTTTTTGGTTGTTACAAGAATGGGTGATTATGAATATTAACAGTCTAGAACCAGTAAGAGATACTCTTAAGGTCAAATAAGACTCCTGCAAAGTTGCTATAAGAATGAAGTCATCAACATGTGATTTTATGTTCATCTTTAGGAAATTACCTGAAGAAATTAACCTCTATTAAGCCCTTATCTACAGCCTGAAAACTCACTTTGATTATGTTTGTGTATCTATATTCTTCTGTAAAGTTTAGTTATAGAAGATAAACTCATCGAGGTAAACCAATTTTTAAGATAAATTATATTATTCTTAAACTGTGGAAGCTCAAATTAAGATTTTTATGATAGCTCTCAAAGGTTCAGTCTTTGGACTGGAATCTTCTCATTTCTCACCCCAGTCTTCCCAGATATTCCCACCTAAAGTTGTCATAACAAAAGATGGACTCCACACTGCACTTTCATGCAGGGATTGTTGTTGTTGTTGTTGTTAGGTGCCATTAAGTAGAAAACAACTCATATATTTTAGCAGCAGCAGTTCTGAACCTTTTCCTATCCTGTACCACCTCATAATTTCTGACACACTTGAGCCCATTACTGCAGTCACTGTGTCAATCCATCTCATTGCAATCATCCTCTCTTTTGCTGACCCTCCAGCTTCCCAGGCATGACATCACTTTTCAAAGAATAGCCTCTTTTAGAAACAAAGTATGAGAAAAATGGAGCTTTGTCATCCTGGCCTCTAAAAAGCACTCTCACAGCACCTTTTCCAAGACATGTCTGTTTGTTCTTTAGGCAGTCCGTGGAGCACTTGGTATTATTCTCCAATACCAGAACTTAAAGGCATTAATTCTACTTCTGTCGTCTTTATTCATTGTCCAGATCTCAGATTGCATAGCAGGTGATTAAAAAACTCATGGCCTGAATTAAGTGCACCTTAGTCCTTAAGCTGACATCACTGCTTTCACATATTTTATATAGATTCCCAACAGTGGACTTGCCAGATGCAATACTTCTCCCAATTTCCTGACTAAGGATGCTAAGATATATATTGGGGAAATCTCCTATTCACATCACTCTAGATTCTTGAGTGCTTCCAAATATCTTGGGCTATAGGAAAATAGTGTCCACATAAGTAGTTTGAATGAATTTCAGCAAAGTCCATGGCAGAGGGGGCATCATTTCTGTGCAGGATGGGGCACTCTGCCAGACTCGATTGAGAGGTTTCCCCTAGACAGCAGCAAGCTCATCAGGCAAGTGATGGTGGTGTTTGTGCTGGCATTGATGGATGGCTAGCAGATTCTAGCCTGTTCCCATTGCAATGGTGCTGGCAAGTGATGGTGCTGGGATCTTTCTGCTAATCCTGCTTTTCTCTACATTGCTATTATAAATTGCTGTTAAGTTGGCTGTGCCTCATGATGACTCGATGTACAAAATAATAACATGTTACTTGGTCCTGTGCCATTTTACTAGTCATTGATACTGTTTGATTTAATTGTGCTACTAGTGTATATGACTCAATCACGTATCACATTGACATATTTCAGCTAACAGATGCAGCCTTGGAGGTATTCACCAAGTTGTGCCAAGAAATCTGAAGAACAACCACTTGGTCAACTGACTGCAAGGGATCTATATTTGTTCCCATTTCAAAGAAGGGTGACCCAACAGAGTGTGGAAACTGCAGAACAATATCATTGATTTCACATGCAAGCAAGGTTCTACTGAAGATTATTTAAAAAAACTACTTGGAAGAGTATGGAAACTGCAGAACAATATCATTGATTTCACATGCAAGCAAGGTTCTACTGAAGATTATAAAAAAACGACTGGAAGAGCATATCAGCAGAGAACTGCGGAAGTCCAGACTGGGTTTAGAAGGGGTCATGGTACTAGGGACATTGTAGCTAATGTTAGATGGATCTTAGCTGAAAGAGGAAATACCAGAGGAATGTCTATCTGTGTTTCACTGATTATGCAAAGGTGTTTGACTGTGTGGATCATAACAAACTGTGGCTGACACAGAAGAATGGGAATCCCAGAACACTTGATCATGCTAATGAGAAACCTATACTTGGACCAAGAGGCAGTCGTCAGAACAGAGCAAAGAACACTGCATGGTTCAAAATTGGGAAGGGTGTATGCTAAGGATGTGTCCTGTCTCCATACCTTTTCAACCTGTATGAAAAACAGATTATCCAGGAGGCTGGGCTGTATGAGAAGAAATGTGGCATCAGGATTGGTGGAAGACCTATCAACAATCTGCGTT
Organism: Elephantulus edwardii; assembly: GCF_000299155.1. Taxonomy (NCBI): domain Eukaryota; kingdom Metazoa; phylum Chordata; class Mammalia; order Macroscelidea; family Macroscelididae; genus Elephantulus; species Elephantulus edwardii. Next base: position 3,179,560 of record NW_006400027.1, read on the forward strand.
ATGCATATGACACAACCTTGATTGCTGAAACTGAGGAGGACCTGAAATGCTTGCTACGGAGGGTCAAGGACTGTAGTCTTCAATATGGATTGAGGCTCAATATCAAGAAGACAAAGATTCTCACCACTGGACCAATTGGCAGCATCAGGATGGATGGTAAAGAGATTGAGATTCTTCACAACATTAGTTTGCACCAGCAGCCAGGAAATTAAAAGACGTATTGTGATAGGAAAGCCTACTGTTAGGGATCTTTCCAAAGTATTGACAAGCAATGGTGTCACTTTGGAGACTAAGGTATGCCTGATACAGGCCATGGTCTTTGTAATAACTTGCTATGCATCAGAGAGCTGGACAATGACTAGGGAGGATAGAAGGAGAATTGATGCCTCTGAGCTGTGGTGCTGGAGAAGATTATTGAGTGTACCATGGACTGCTAAGAAAACAAACAGATTCATACTGGAGAGGGTTAAACTGTGCTGTTCTTTGGAGACAAGGATTCGGAGGCTTCATCTGATGTACTTTGGACATGTTGTAAGCAAGAACCAGTCCTTGGAGAGGGACATCATGCTTGGGAGGGTGGAGGGACAGCGCAGGAGGGGAAGACCCTCTATGAGGTGGATTGATTCAGTGACTGGGGTAATCAGGATGGGTGTATTAGAGACCGTGCAATTGGCACAGGACAGAGCAGAGTTTAGGGCCATGGTACATATGAGTCGCAAGTGACTCAACGGCACATAACAACAACAGTGTACATGTGTGAAAAGTTTCCATCCCAGGGACTCTGCACCAGCACTATCTTGGACAATAGTCTGTTGTGATCTATAGGGGTTCTATGATAAATGTCCAGAATTATAATACCTAACTTCTCTTCTTCATCTTTCTTATTCTATGTGCCACCACTAAAACCTATTTGACTGTTAATATTTGAAGCATTGATGAGATAGTTTTTAGCAAACATCATAGCAAAATGGAAGCCACCAAAATACTCTCTAAGATTTGCTTTTTCTTCACTGTTCAACATCTAGTCCCCTTTCTCAGGCCAATGAACTTCAGCTAAAGTGATCATGTATCTTAATTTTCCAAGTCAATCCTGGTTTATGCTGTTTGGACCCAGTAGAATTACTGATAATACCTCTTTTTATTATTAACAGTAAGTTATTTTTATTTTTATGTGCTGTCAAATCACAATTGACTCAGAGCTCCAGCAGGTTTTCGAAGGATACAACTCACACAGGAGAAGATTGCCCCTCTGTCTCCCATAGAGTTGATAGTGGATTTGAACAACGAGTCTTTGGGTTGGCAGCACAACTCCTTGCCACTAAAACAAGAGAGCTTCTTTATCAACAATAAGTAGTTGAGCCAATATACTAACCCAGACAATTTGTCTCCATAGTTCACACACTTCAATGAAAACCAAAATTCCTAAACATGTTCCCATCAATTCAACTCCAACTCATGGAAATCCCACACATTTCAGTGTAGAATTACACTGCACAGAGATCTTAATGACCACGGCCTAAATCAGACGTACCTTAGTCCTCAAATTGACATCATTACTCCTCAATAATTTAGAGAGGTACCTGACTTCAGAATTCTGATTTTCTGAGTGTTGTTACTAAGGGTATTGCTTATATATCAAGTAAGGTGAAGTTGTTGAAAATTTCAATCTTTTTTCCATCTATAATGATGTTAGGGAGCACTGATGGGGGAGCACTGATGGCCTAGTGACAAGAAACTGTGCTGTGATCCTGAAGTCCTTAAATATATAAATCTCTAACTGACTGTCTTAATTAAAGTACAAAACTAATCTTCCTGGTGAGAAAGTTTGGATAAATCCCATCAGAAACCCTTCTTAATTGATGTTGTTCCTGCCTTCCCAGTGATTAACAAAATCCCCCTAAAGCAGCTTCCAAGGATCCTTATCCTATCCTATCCTATCCTATCCTATCCTATCCTATCCTGGCCTGATAGGATATATCAGAAGTTGTTCTGATCCCAAACACGAGAATTGCTTTCTCTGTATTCACATCTATGTGAATCAAAGTCAGAGACAAGTTCTTTTGGAAATAGTAGAATAGAGTCAGCTCCTTTTGACTTAAAACCCATAGCGTATCCCTCTAAAGGCAGCATATAACGTGGCACCTGAGCTCCACCTACTGTGCTTCTTGAGGTTGCTTTAAAATACAGAGGTAGCCAGAGGGACACCCCATTCCATTCCCTTGTGCATAGCAGTCATCACTGAGGGCACAGGTCCATCAGCTGGCCATCAAAGAGAGCCAAAATTAGATGGGTTTCATTTTCTCATAGTCCTTCAAAAGTGCAATGAAAAGGAAAATGCTAAAATCTGAAATTGTAACTAGAAGGGTACCTTTTTAAAGGCTGAAATATGAAACAAATTACTATGATCTCAAAATGTCATTTAGCATGTATATGCATCAGAACAGGAAATTTATTTTTCTGGCCTCTTGGGAGAATTGATTATAGTACGTAAATATAATAACCAGACATTATAAATGTAAAGAGCTTCACAACTGTCAAAGCAATTGCTATGAAATTACCCTAGAAATAGCTAATCTCATCATATACTCACTATGTACAAAGATCTATATTGATAAGATGGGGGAAAATATCTCTAAGGCAAAGTAGTCCTCTCCAGGATCAAGTTAGGTGATTTTCAGTGATGGATGAGGTCAAGCCACAACCGACAGAATTTTGTCAGAATTGACACAGATGCTCCTGCATGTGTTGTTGGTCTTGCAATTCTCATTTCTGACTTTCATTGTTCCCATCTTGACAATACACTGCAGACAGATGTTTCCTAACGGTAGACCTTTCCTAATTTGCTAAGGTTGCTACAACAGAAATAACACAAATGGGTAACTTTAGGTAAGACACAGTTATCTTCTCCTAGTTCTACAAACAAAACAAATCCAAATCAGGATCATAATAATTTTGGTTTATTTTACAAAACTCTTTCATAGCTTCTGGTGTCTTTCAGCAATGTTCTCTTTTCCCTGTGTGTCTCTGTGTCTGTTTTGCTCTTTTTGGTCAGTTTGTTACTGTTGTTGTTATGTTCATTCCAATCTGACTGGACCCATAGCTGACCCTCTGGTGAGTTTTCACAGGTAGGAAGTAATAGAGAAGGAGCTTGACCATTTTTCTCCCAAACAGCAGCTGGTGAATTCAAACTGCATAACTTTGTGTTGGCAGCACAGCTTCTTGTCACTGGGTCACTCATTCTTAGATGCCACAGATCTTATTTAACACTGTCCTACCCTGTACCATCCTCACAATCTTGGACACACTCAAGCTCATTGTTGCAGTCACCGTGTCAACCCCTATCTCTTCCACTCTTATGTCATCCCTCCACCTTTTCAAGCATGATGTCCCTATTTAAGGAATAACTTCTAGCAACACGGCCAAAGTATGTAAGATGAAGCTTCATTATCTTTGCCTCCAAGGGAGCACTCTGGGTACATCTTCTCCAGGGCACATCTGTTTGCTTTTGCCAGTCCACAGATTCCTCAGTACTCTTCTCCAGCACCACAGGTCAAAGGCATCCATTCTTTTTCTGTCATCCTTATTCATTGTCCAGGTCTCAGATGCATAGCACTTGATTGAAAAGACTATGATCTGAATCTGACTCACCTTAGTCTTCAAACTGATGCCAGAAGACCTTGAACGTTTCAGAGGCTGCCTACCTGGGTTTGCCATGCAAATATAAAACAAACCCCAAAGATGATTGGCCTTAAAGAACAGATAATTTGTTTTCTCACAGTTCTGGTGGCTAAACTTACAAATTAAGTTCTCACATCTGTCAATTTTTTCCTTGTCAGTAGCCTATTCCCTAGAGGACCATCACTTGACTTCTGTGTCTTTTTTTTTATGCATGCATGTCATAGCATCTAATCTGCTTTTTTTTTTATTACTCAGAAGCTATCAGATTAAAGACACACCCAATAAAATTATGTTGTCCTGATTATGTGCCACCCATTTGCCTGTGATTCATAGAGATCCTATGCAAATAGTTCTTATTCTTGCCCTATCTTAAGCCAATCTCACTTTCCCTGATACACTTATCTCCATCACCCCAGTCAGTGATTAAGTCAGTCCATCTATTTCAGGTTCTTCCTCTCTTGAGCTGTCCCTTCACTTTTCCATGCATGATGACCTTCTCCAAGGACTAGGCCCTCCTGGAAACAAGCTCAAAGTATGTCAAACAGAGCTTCAAAATCCTTGCTGCCAAGGAACAACTTGGTTTCACACCCTCCAGGACCTACCTGTTTGTTCTCTTGGGTTTTGTTGTTGTTATGTGTCACCCAGTCATTTGTGACTCAGAGCAACCCTTTGTACAATAGCGCTAAACTCTGTACTGCCTTGAGCCAATCTCACTGTCTCTGACACACTTACCCCATTACATTTGTTACTGTGTCAATCCATCTCATCCAAGATCTTCCTCTCCTGCATTGTTTCTCCTCCTTTCTAAGCATGATGTCATTCTTCAAGGACTGATCCCTTCTGGCAACATGCCCAAAGAATGTCAGATGGAGCTTTAAAATACATGCTTCCAAGGCGTAGTAGCCTGGTTTCACCCTCTCCAGAACAGACCACTTTGCTCTTCAAGTAGTTCATATTCTTCTACAGTACCACAACTCAAAGGTATCAATTCTTCTTCTATCATTCCTAGTCGTTGTCCAGCTCTCTGATGCATACAAAGTAATTACAAAAAACCAAGGCTTGTATTAGACACACCTTAGTCTCTAGACTGACATCATTGCTCCTTAGTACTCTGGGGAGATCCCTGAAAGCAGACCTTTCCAGTGCAATTTGTCTTTCGATTTCCTGGCTACTGGTACCAAGAATATTGATTGTGGAACCAAGCAAATTGAAGCTGTTAACAATCTCAGTCTCTTCACCATCTATCATGATGCTGCCAAATGGCTCAGTGGTGAGAACTTTGTTTTCCTGATGCTGCGCTTCAATCCATATTGAAGACAGCAGTGCTTGAACTTTTGCAACAAGTGCTTCAGGTCTTCCTCAGTTTCAGCAAGCAATGTTGTGTCATCTGCATAATGCTGGTTGTTGATGAGTCTTCCTGCAATCCTGATGCCACATTTCTCCTCATAAAGACTAGCTTCCAAAATTATCTATTTTGTGTATAAATTGAAAAGGTGTGGATATAGGACACATCCCTGACATCTGTCTTTTCTGATTTTGAACCATACAGTGTGTCCTTGCTCTGTTTTAATGACTGCCCATTTCCCTGGTCCAAGTACAAGTATCACATACATACAATCAAATGTTTTATGATACCCATTCTTCTCAAAGTTAACCACAATTTGTTGTGATGCACGTAGTTAAATGCTCTCATATAGTCAAGGAAACATAGAAACACATTATTCTGCTGGTACTCTCTGTTTTCAGATAAGATCCATCTAACTTTGACTATTATGTCCCTAGTGCCATGGCCTCTTCTAAGCCACATGTGCACATCTGGAAGTTCTTTTTTTATGTACTTCTCCAATCCTTTTTGGATAATCTTCAGTAGGATTTTGCTTGCATGTGATATTAGTGATACTGTTAAAATATTCCTCACTATCAGATCACAATTTTTTGGAATGGTAATAAACATTGATTGCTTCCAGTCAGTTGGCAAGGTAGTTTTCCTCTAGATTTCTTCGCACAATCTAGTGAGTGCATCCAGGGCTATGTCTGTTTGTTAAATATGCCCATTGGTATTCCATCAATTCCTGTGCACTTATTTTTTGCCAATTCCTTCAGTGTAGCTTCGGCTTCAACTTCTTCCTTCATTAAAATTGGCTCCTGCTTATATGGTACTTTTTTAAATTTTTCAGTTTCAGCAAGTTCTTTATAGTATGGTGATTCTATGTATTCTCTCCATTTTGTTATGATGCTTCCTGGGTCATTCAACATATTGACCATAACTTACAATATTGTGGCTCGAGGCTAAAATATATTTTTCAGTTCTCTCAGCTTCATAAATAGAAAGAATGTTCTTCACTTTTTAGTCTCTTTTTTTCATATTCCATTATAATAAATTATTGAAACTCAGCATCAAGAAGCAAGGATTCTCATCACTGGGCCAATTGGAAGCACCATGATGGGTGGAGAAGAGATTGAGGTTGTTAACAGCTACAGCTTGCTCAGCTCCACAGTTAACATTCTTCACACCAGCAGTCAGGAAAGCAAAAGACAAATTGCATTAGGAAAATCTGCTGTCTGGGATCTCTCCAGAGTACTGAGAAGCAGCAATGTCTCTAGACTAAGGTGTGCCTGTACCAGGCCATGGTCTTACTTGCTATGCATCAGAGAGCTGGAAAATGACTATAGATGGCAGAAGAATTGATGCCTTTTGAGTTGTGGTGCTGGAGAAGAGTCTTGAACATACCCATGGACCACCAAGAAAACAAATAGGTCTGTCTTGGAGAGGGTGAAACCAAGTTTCTCCTTGGAGACTAGGATTTTGAAGCTCTGTCTCACATACTTTGGGTATATGGCCAGGAGGGACCAATTATTGGAAAAAGACATCATGTTTGGAAGGGATGAAGTTCAGGGCAGGAGTGGAAGACCCTAGATGAAATACGATAACTAGGGTAATGGGGGTAGATATGTTGAAGTCAGTGAGACTGGCTTAGGATAGTGCAGGCTTCAGAGTCATTGTTCATAGAGTCCCTGTGAGTCTCAGGCAACTCGACAGCACATAACAACAATATCTCATAGACTGCCAAAAGAACAAATATGTCTTGGACAAAGTGTAGCCAGAATGCTCCTTGGAGGCAAAAATGGTAAAGCTTTGTCTCACATACTTCAGGCATATTACTAGGAAAGGCTATTCCCTGGAGAGGGATATCATGAATGTCTGCAATGGAGAGGAAGACAATCAGGTGGACTGACACAGTGACCGCCTCAATGGACTCTAGTATGTCAGGAGGTGTGTGGATGGTTCAGAACAGGACAGAATTCAGGTCTCTTGCTTATAGGGTTGCTGTGGGTTGACATGAAACATTCTTATTCAAACAATCATATGATCTACTCTGCTGAAAATGAAAAAGTGAGGAAAAAATTAGGTCACATTCATAGTTAAAAAGACTACTTGCCGGTCCTTTCTGAAAGATAATGTGAGAGACATGATAATATCCATACACATATAAGAAAGACTTATTAATACCACTATCATTCACATTTATGCACCAACAACCAGAGCCAAAAAGGAGCAAATAGATGACTTCTACTAACTGTTGCTATAGGAAATCAATCAAATAGCCAATAGTAATATTGGCTGCAAAAGTTGAGAAAAATGAAGAATGATCTGCAGTTGGAAATATGGACTTGTTGACAGAAATGAGGCTAAAAACAGAATGATAAAATTCTGTACAATCAATGATTTAGTCATTGAAAATACCTTTTATAAGTACAAACGGCACATGTACCTCACCTGACAGTCTACACAAGAATCAGATTGATTACATATGTGGGGGGAAAGTCATAGGAGAATCTCAAAATCAGCTATGAAAACTAGGCCAGGTGCTGATTGTGGATCAGATCATCAACTAAGTGTATGCAAGTTCAAAATGAAGGTAAAGAATATAAAATCAAAACCATAAGAACCAAAGTTTGACCTTGAGTCGATCCTTCCTGAATCTAAAGATGATCTCAGGGAAAGGCTTGAGTCCTTGAATACCAATGAGCCAAGATGAGCTGTGGGAGGATATTAAAAATATCATCCATGAAGAATCCAAAAGGTCATCACAAAAACAGAGAAAGAAGAAAAGGCCAGAATGGATGTCAGAACAGACTCTGAATATTGCACTAGAGTGTCAAGAAGCCAAATTAAAGGGAAGAAATCAAGATGCGAAGGAACAAAAGATTTCAAAAAACATTGCAAAAAATTATAATAAAATGTGCAAAAAGCTGGAGTTGCAAAGTCAAAAGAGAAGAACTTGCTTAGCATTTCTTTAAGCTGAAGGAAATGAACAAATTTAATCTTCTACTTGCTGAAACTGAGGAGGACCTGGAACACTTGCTGTCAAAGATCAAGGACTGCAGCTTTCAATATAGATGGAAGATAAATGTCAAGAAAACAAAGATTCTCACCACTAGGCCGATTGGCAGCATTGTGATAGATGGTGAAGCGATTGAGATTATTAACAGCTTTAATTTGCTTGGCTTCACAATCAACACCCTTGGTACCAGAAGCCAGAAATGCAAAAGACCAGTTGCATTGGGAAAGTCTGTGGTCAGGGACCTCTCCAGAGTACTGAAGAGCAATGACATACATTTGGAAACTAAGATGCGCCTGATCCAGGCCATTGTCTTCACAATTATCTGCTATGCCTCAGAAAGTTGGACAATGACTAGAGATGATAGAAAGAGAATTGATGGCTTTGAGCTATGATGCTGGAGAAGAATATCAAGTATACCAAGGAGTGACAGGAGAACAAACGGGTTTATTCTGGAGAGAGTGAAGCCAGGCTACTCCTTGGAGGCACATATTCTGATGCTTTGTCTGACATACTTTGGGCATATTGCAAGGAGGGACTAGTTTTTGGAGAGGGACTTCATTCTTGGAAAGATGGAAAGATAGGACAAGAGAGAAAGACACTTGAGATGAATGGATTTAAGTGGCTGAGGTATGAGGGTGGGTGTGTTACAGACAATGAGGTTAGCACAGAATAAAGGAGGTTTCAGGGCTATTGTACATAGGGTCGCTATGAGTCACAGTGACCATATGGCACATAACAACAATAACAACAGTTGCTGTACTTAACCACGCTGTGGGCAGAATGTTGAATGATCCAGGAAGCATGAAAAGAAAAGGAATACATGATTAGGCATTATATATAGACAACAGTCCAGAATAAAACTACATTCTTGCAAAGAGGACTGTGGGGTACCTCCCCCTCTCCATGTTTTGCAACAATGAATGAATATTTTAAAAAATAAAATTGTGGAGAGGGATAGGAAGGAGGGGGTAAAATGTGCAACAATGAATGAAAATCTAATTTCTGTAAATGTTTGTTAAAATAACAATTAAAATAGAATTTTATTTTAAAATAAATGGAAGGAGTACACAGTCACTATAAAAAATTGAATGATACAGAAGAATTTAATGAAATAACATATGATCAAGAACCTGTTGTAATGAAGGGAGAAAGTCAAGCTGCTCTGAAGGAATTGGCAAGAAAAAAGCAAAAAATAAAAAAAAACCAAAAACCCAAAAACAAAAAACCAAAACAGGACCTAGGTATTGATTACATACCAATTTGTATATTTCAACAAACAGACGCTGCCCTGGACACACTCACTAAGCTGTGTCAAAAATTACGGAATGCAACCACCTGGTCAACTGACTAGAAAGATCCATGCTTGTTTTCATTCCAAAGAAAAGTGACCCTACATTGTTGAAATTACTGAACAATATAACTAGTATTGCATACAAGCAAGATTCTGCTGAAAAGTATCCAAAAATGACTGGAATAGCATATCAACAGAGAACTGCCAGGCTGGGTTTAGACTAGACAGTGGCACTAGGGATATTATAACTAAAGTTTGCTGGGTCTTAGCTGAAAACAGAGACTACTAGAAGTATGTCTATCTGAGTTTCATTGACTATGCAGAGGCATTTGACTGTGTGGATCACAACAAACCGTGGCTACCTCAGAGAAGAATGAGAATCCCAGAACACTTGATTGTATTTATAAGAAATTTATACTTGGACCAGGAAGCAGTCTTCAGAACAGAGCATGGTTCAAAACCATTTCATGCATACACAAAAATAAACTCAAAGTGGATCAGAAACCTGGGAGAAAAGCCTCAAACCATAATGTTCATAAGAGACAAACTGGGATCAAGCTTAGAAGCGCTAGTCCAAGTTATAAAGAGACTGCCAAATGCAACTAGAAATGCACAATCTAAAGAGGTAAAAATGATGAATGAGACCTTCTAAAGATTAAATCTCTGTGCACATCAAAACTTTTTTCTAACAAGGTGAAAAAGAAAACCTACCGACTGGGAACAAACATTTGGTAATACCATCTCAGACAAGAGTCTTATAACAAAAGTTTACAGAATACTCCCGGCCCTCCACAAGAAAAAGACTGATAATCCAATTACAAAATGGGCAGAAGACATGGAAAGAATTTTCAGAGGAAGATATCTGAAAGGCAAATAGGCAGATGAAGTAATGCTCCAAATCACTGGCAATAAGAAAGAGGCAAATCAAAACCACAATGAGATACCATCTCACTGCAGTAAGAGTGGCAAAGTTAAACAGGGCAGCAAGTAATAGATGTTGGAGAGGATATGGCAAGAAAGGAACTCTTATACACTTTTGGTAGGATTGTAAAATGCTCCAACCATTCTGGAAGGCAGTTTGACACTTCCTCAAAAAGTTGAACATAGATATTACATATGACCCAGCTATTCAACTACTTGGAATATACTGTGAGACTAAGAGAACTGAAACACAAACTGAGATTTGTACACCAATGTTCATAGCAGCATTATTCATCATTGCAAGAACATGGAAACAGCCCAGATGTCCAACCACAAATGAATGGATTGAGAAATTATGGTACATTCACACAATGGAATACTATGCAGTATGCAGGAACAATAACTTTGTAAATTATTACCTAACTTGGGAAGGACTGGGTAGCATTATGCTGAGTGAACTAACTCAGTCCCATAAGGATAAATATTGTATAATACCATTATTGTAGAATGAGTATAAAGATCCAGGAGGGTGGGAGAGGCTGGAAGCAGAGGGATATGGATGTGCAAGGGGAAGAGGGGATTAGTCATTGGGTTGTACAATTTGACAGGTGGGAGGGCGAGGGAAACTGAAAGAATATGTTCGAATTTTTATTAGAATTTTTTAAATAAACTAGGGAAAAAAATAAAAGTATACACAATAAAAAAACCAAAACAAAACACCCAAACCATTTCATGGTTCAAAATCAACAAATATGTACACCAGATATGCATCCTATTTCCATATGTTTTCAATATACATGTGAAACAGATCACCCAGGAGGCTGGACTCTATACGGAACAGTATGACACCAGGATTGATAGAAGACATCAGGAAGACTCATCAATAAGTTGTGTTGTACAAAGAACACAACCTTACTTACTGAAACAGAGGAGGACTTGAGGCATTTGCTGCACAAGGTCAAGGACTGCAGCCTTCAGTATGGATTAAGTTCAGCATCAAGATAACAAAGATTCTCACCACTGGGCCAATTGGGAACATCATGATAGACGGTGATAAGATTGAGATTGTTAGTAGCTTCAGCTTGCCTGAGTACACAATCTTGGCACTGGCAGTCAGAATATCAAAAGATTAATTGCACTGGGTAAATCTGCTGTCAGGGACCTCCAGTGTACTGAAGAACAATAATGTCAGTTTAGAGACTAAGGTGTGCCTGATACATATCATAGTCTTCACAATCACTTGCTATGCATCAGAGAGCTGGATAATGACTTACAATGATATAAGAAAAATGGATGTCTTGGAGTTGTAGTGCTGGAGAAAAGTATTGAATATACCATGGACTGCTAGGAGAACAAACAGGTTCATCCTAGAGAGGGCAATACCAGGCTGCTCATTGGAGGCAAGGATTTTGAAGCTCTGTCTGATAAACTTTGGGCATATTGCAAGGAGAGACCAGTCCTTGGAGAGGGACATCATGTTTGGGAGGATGGAGGGATAGTGAAAGAAAGGAAGACCCTGGCTGAGATGGATTTCCTCAGTGACTACGGTAATGGGAATAGGAGTATCAGAGACAATACTATTGGTTCAAGATAGAGCAGGGTAGAGCTGTTGTACTTAGGGTCGCTATGAGTCACAAGTAACTTGATGACAAAGAAAAACAGCAACATTGGTAGTAACCAATTTGGTGGCACGTAATAATATTAATAACATTCAAATGCCACTGAGTAGTCAATAAACAGACACTCTTCTGATTTTAGTTAAGATCCGTCTGACATTGGCAGCTATGTCACTAGTGCCATGGCCTCTTCTAAGCCAAGCTTTTAACTCTGCAATTTTTTTTTTGTCTTAGTACTGTTTCAGTAATTTTTTTTATAACCTTCAGCAGAATTTTGCTTGTGTGTGGTATTAGTAGTATGGTTCAATAATTTCTACATTCTGTTGGATCACCTTTTCTTGGGGAATGGGAATAAATATAGATCTTTTCCAGGCAATTAGCCAGGTAGTTGTCCTCCAGATTTCTTGGCACAACCTGATGAACACATCCAGGGCTGCATTTGTTTGTTGAAATATTTCAATTGGCATTCTATCAATTCCTGGTGTTTTAGTTTTTTGGCCAATTCCTTCAGAGCAGCTTGGACTTCTTTCTTTGCCACTACTCCCTATTCATAAGTCCTTTCATGAAATTCTGTGTCAGCCTAACTCTTTTTGGGACAGTGACTCTGTGTACTTCTTGCATTTTCTTTTGATGCTTTATGAATTATACCATATCTGCCTAAAGCCTCTTTAAGCATTGCAACTCGATGCTCAAATTTACTCTTTAGCTTGAGAAACGCTGAGTTTTTCTGATACCAGCTCTTTGCAAATTTCATTATAATACTTTTTACTTTGTCTTTCCAGGCTGCCTTTTGAAATCTTCTGTTCAACTTCTTAACTTCCTGGTCTCTTCCCTTCATTTTGGCTTCTTGGCATTTTAGTTTAATATTCAGAGTCTCTTCTGACATCCAGCTTGATCTTTTCATCTTCTCTGTCTTTGTAATGTCCTTTTTATCCCATTCTTCATGGATAATATTATTGACACCTTCCTACAACTTGTGCAGTGTTCGTTCATTAGTTTTCCATTTCAATTTCAACAACTGTTGTTCTTAGTTTTTAAATTCATATGGGAGAGGATAAAGGTCAAATTTTGGTTCTTTTTGTTTTATTTTCATTTTCTTTATCTTCGGTTTGAACATGGACATGAATAGTATGGTCTGTCCCATAGTTAGCTCCTGGCTTAGTTTTATGGCTGATATTGAGCTTCTTCAATTATTCTTTCCACAAATGGAATCAATCTTATTCCTGTGTAGTCCATCAGGTGAGGTCCATATATATAGTTGTCATTTGTGTTTTATTAAAAAGTATTGTTAAGTGCTGTCGAGTCGTAGACTTATAGTGACCCTATGAACACAAGACCTGAACACTTGTATAACTTTTATAATTTCTCCGTGTTCATAGAGTTTCTGGAGGCAAGCTATTTCATAAGTGGATGCCACTCCTGCTCTAAGCTTGTTTTAATCGAGAAGCTCCACCGAACACTGTCCACCATGGGTAACCATTGTCACATTTCATACATCAATGTCACAGTGTTTAGCATCACAGCAACCACGAATTACCTCTGTACAGCAAATGGACAGAATAGTGCTATGCCATTTAGAATAATGTTTGACCAAAAAGATTAAAACCAGGCATGAGGCCCACAGATTAAAATCAACCACCTTTGTCTTGGTAGCATAACTTTCTATCCACTAGGCCAACAGAGCTCTCTCATTGTTTTTGTTGTTAAGTGCCATTGAATCGGCTTGAGGCCAGTAGGTTGCCACTTTGAGTTTGAGGGAACACAATGCCAAAAATGTTTTTAAAAGAGTGCTTTTTGGAGGCAAAGAAACTGAAGCTTTGTCTTACATACTCTGGGCATATTGCTAGGAGAAGTTATTCCTTGGAGAAAGACATCATGCTTGGAAAGAAGGTGGACGGCTGGTGACATAGAGGAAGACCTTCAACCAGGTGGGTTGACATGGTGACTGCTGCAACGGGCTAGTATGTGTCAGAAATTGTGACTATGAAACAATATAGGACAGTGTTCAGATAGATTGTTCATAGGGTTGCTAAGTGTTGTATTTGAATTGATGACACATAACAGCAACAGTGGGGACACCAAGAGCATCTACTATGAGTTATTGTGTATTATCATGTCAGAACCAACTCATACCTGACAATCCAATGAGTTTTCAGAGGCAATATATCATAGGGGAAGAGGTTGCCCATCTTACTCCTGCTGATTAGTTGGTGGATTGTGCTTATGCAAAACCTGTACTTGGACCAGAAAGCAGTCCTCAAAACAGAGAAAAGAGACACTGTATGGTTCAAAATCAGGAAAGAGTGCATCAATCTATATACAGAACTGATCATTTGGGAAGCTGGGCTTTATGAGGAGGAATGTGGCATCAGGATTGGAGAAAGACTCATCAACAACCTGTGTTATGCAGATGACACAACCTTGCTTGCTGAAATTGAGGAGGACCTGAAGTATTTGCTATGGAAGGTCAAGGACTGTAGTCTTCAATATGGATTGAAGCTCAACGTCAAAAAAATAAAGATTCTCACCACTGGGCCAACTGGCAGAACCAAGACAGAGGGAGAAGAATTTGAAGTTGTTAAGCAAGTACAGCGTGCTCGGTTCCACAATCAACACTCTTGACACCAGTAATTAGGAAATCAAAAAGACAAATTGCATTCGGAAAATCTATTATCAATGACCTCTCCAGAGAACTGAGAAGCAAAGATGTCAGTCTACAGACTAAGGTGAACCTAATCCAAGCCATGGTCTTTGCAATTGCTTCTTATCGATCAGACAGCTGGACAATGACTCAGGATTACAGAAGAATCAATGCCTTTGAGTTATGGAGCTGGAGAAGAGTCTTGAACATACCATGAACCACGGAGAAAACAAGTAAGTCTGGAGAAGGTGAAACCAAGTTTCTCTTTGGATGCTGAGATTTTGAAGCTCCATCTCACATAGTTTTGAGCATGTGGCCAGGAGGGTATAATTCCTAGAGAAGGACAGCATACTAGGAATGGTGGAGGAATAGCAAAGGAGAGGAAGACCCCAGATCAGATGGATTGATACAGTAACTAGGGCAATGGAGGTAGATGTTTTGGAGTCAGTGAGATTGGCTCAGAACAGGGCAGGCTTCAGAGCTGCTGTATATAGGGTTGCTATAGATTGCAGGCCTCTCGACAGCACATAACAACCACCACCACCTTTGGGATTTCACTGCAGTTTTTTACCTCTGTGCCAAGATTCTACCAACCCATGGAATAGGAAATGATTAAAAAAGTTTAGTCTGATTTAATTAATGGGAAAGTCACCCTATGAACAAAAGATGGGAACCTTGCCCTATCCCGCACCATCCAAGTACATCAAGTACTTTACGTTTCTTATATACCCAGTATTGTCATCTGGCATTTATTTGCCTTTCAATTGAACTAATAGTTCACTTTGATAGGAGAAAATTAGCTCAGAATATTGCCATATATATCACCAGAGCAATAAGAAAAATATTGTTCTGGAGTTGAAAAGTCACAATATAGTTCCCAGTGGAGCTCATTTCTCCATTGGCAAAAAGGCAAACACCTAATTCCAAAGGATTTAGTTTATGTAAAAAGCATTGAAGTTCTGGGGTAAGAGGAACTATAAACTGACAATGTACAAGTTGACAGGGGTCAATTCACTGGTAAAGAAATACAAATGACATATATTAGAATTGCATTAGCCAAGAGCCTATAATTACAGATATTTAATATAATTAATTTAATGGTCAATAATCTGAAATTTTAAAACCAGATGTGAAGATCAAATAAAACTGGATAAAAGCAGAGACCATTTTAGACTTTTAAAGAAATTACAGCCTAATGATTTCTGCAGCAACGTCATGACAAAACACACCCAGATCGCCTAACACTCTGAGGGGAATCTCTGAAACTCTGAGGCAATCCAAAATCAGATGCTTCCATGCGGAAGGACACAAAGTAATTGCAAGTTACTCATTTGAGAAAAGTAGGCAAAATGAGCTCCAGTAAGGACAATCCCATGTCACAGTGCAATACACATAAGATCTGAGTAGGAAAAGCTGTTTTTTGGCCTTAGCATCAGCATGTTTAGTAAGAAAAATTTAAGAAAGTTTCATCAGCAAAACTAATAGCAATGTATTTTTCTACATATTAATAAAGGATTATATTAACTTAGATAATATGTACAAAGTGTTTTGAAACCACATATACATATACCTGACTTAGTTAAAACTATATTTTAATGATGAAAGGGTAATCCAGAGACAATTAACTAGATATAATCAAATTTTTATACCTTTTAATTAAGTAGCAAAGATAGATGCTAGAGGATTAAGGTAACTTTGCATAAACAATTAAAAAAGGAAATTTTGACAGAATCACTAAGGTAGAAATGTTTAGTCCCCTTTCTCTTGGACATGAGAGAGGATTAGTTGACCCTAACTGTATCCCTGAGATTGAGCACAGCTATATGATTAGTTCTAGATCTATTAATAGACTCCTAGAAAAATAATGTACAGGTCAATCAGACTAAAGCTTCATTTGCCACTACAATACCCTGCAGGATCCCCTTACTCCACCAATAAGATAGAAAAGACTTCAGTTTAGAGATGTTGTTGTCATTGTGTGTTGTCAAGTTGGAATCACCTGTAACTGATCCTCCAGCGAGTTTTAAGAGGCAGCAAATCACAAAAGATCAATGCCCGGGGACCTTCCTGGACTCACAATAGACTTTATATGAGGATAAAATAAGGTTCTATTCTATGTGACATATTTTAATTTTATTACTAATTGATTTTCAGTTAATTATTGCAACATAAAGGAGCTTTGGTGGCCTGGTGGCAAGAAGCTATGCTGCAATCACAAAGGTACAGAGTTGGAGGCCACTCCCTGCTCTGAGGAAGAAGGATGGGCAATCTCTTCCCATGCGATTTACTGCCTCTGAAAACCCACTAGGGGATAAGCTAAGGGTCGGTTCTGAATCTACAGGATACAACAATAATAACAATGCAACACAACTCATTGTACTCTGAATGATTTCTGTGATTACTGTCACAGCTTTCTAAGTTCTTGGTGTGACAACCACAGATTTCTTCAAGTATTTAACTTTAAGAGTCTCAACTTCACAAAGGTTGTTGATTCATGAATCCTTACTTTTTAAATTGACTTATTCAAAACTTTTAATTTGCTAAATTCTCTCTATGCTTAATTTTCACAAAGCAGAAAAATTTGGTCAACTTAGTAAAAGAAATAAAATATTTCCTTTCTTTCATTCACAAGTGGACTTATACAGCCACATTAAAAAAGTCACTACTGAACGTTACTCCTTCCCTATCTTTCTCTTATAATATTTATTAAATATTTTATATGATACACCAGGCTAATTTCATTATGCAAAGGTGTTTGACTGTGTGTATCATAACAAACTGTGGTTGACTCTGAGAAGAATGGGAATCCCAGAACATTTAATAGTGCTAGTGTGAAACCTATACTTGGACCAAGAAGGAGTTGTCAGAACAGAGCAGGGTAACACTGCATGGTTCAAAATTGGGAAGGGTGTACGCCAGGGGATGAAACAACCCTGCTTGCTGAAACTGAGGAGGACCTCATGCAACTTGCTGCAGAGTCAAGGACTGCAGCCTTCAGTATGGACTGAGGCTCAAGGTCAAGAAGACAAAGAATCTCACCACTGGACCAATTGGTAGCATCAGGATGGATAGCGAAGAGATTGTTCACAGCTTCAGTTTGCTCAGCTCCACGGGACCTCTCCAAAGTACTCAAGAGCAACGGTGTCTCTCTGAAGACTAAGGTGCGCCTGATACAGGCCATGGTCTTTGCAATCACTTGTTATGCATCAGAGAGTTGTACAATGACTAGGGAGGACAGAAGGAGAATTGATGCCTTTGAGCTGTGGTGCTGGAGAAGAGTATTGAATGTACCATGGACTACCAAGAAAACAAACAGATTCATTCTAGAGAGGGTTAAACCAAACTTCTCCTTGGAGGCAAGGATTCTGGGGCTTCATCTGACATACTTTGGGCATGTTGCAAGGAGGGACAGGTCCTTGGAGAGGGACATCATGCTTGGGCAGGTGGAGGGACTGTGCAAGAGGTGAAGACCTTCTATGAGATGAATTGATTCAGTGACTGGGGTAATCAGGATGGGTGTGTCAGAGGCAGTGCGATTGACACAGGATAGAGCTAAACGCAGGTTTAGGGCTGTTTTCCATAGGGTCGCTATGAGTCACAAACGACTTGACAGCATGTAACAACAACAACAATTGCAATATAATTTCTAATACATGGGAATATAGAATTTATGATGTTTATTTTATTCAAAATTGCTATATATATTCACGTGTGTGTATTTATACGTACACATACATACATCTATATGTATATATACATGGCTGAATATTACACTAGAATACCTAGAGGCCAGAACAAAGGGAAGAAATCAGGAAGTTGAATAATTTAATAGGAGGTTTCAAAGGCAGCTTGTGAAGACAAAAAGTCTTATAACAGAATGTGCAAAGAGTGGGAATCAGGAAATCAAAGGGTATAAACTCATTTGACATTCTCAAACTGAAGAACGAGAATAGCAAATTCAAACCCTGAATTGCAGTACTGAGACATGCCATGGAGAAAATCTTAAATGACCCAAGAAACAACAGAAAAAGATTGAAGGAATACTCAGAGTCACTGTACCAAAAAGAATTGGCTGGCATAGAACCCATTCAGGAAGTAGCATATGATCAAGAACCAATATTAATAAAGGATTAATTTCAAGCTGCATTAAAAGCAATGGCAAAAAATAAGGCCCCAGGCATTGATGGTATACCAATTGATATATTTCAACAAACAGATGCAGCACTGAATTTGCTTCCAAGGTTGTACTAAGAAATCTGAAGGGCAACTACCTGCCAACCGACTGGAAGAGATACATATTTATTCCCATTCCCCTAAAAGATTATCCAATAGAATGTGGAGATTATTGAACAAAATCACTAATATCACATGCAAGCAAAAAATCTTACTGAAGATTATCCAAAAACAAATAGACTACTAGAAATACAAGCTGGATTCATTTAGAAGATATTATGGCACTAAGGATATCATTGCTGAGCGATCTTGGCTTGAAGCAAAGAGTAATACAAAGATGTCTATTTGGTTTTTTTCAACTATACAAAGACATTTGACTGTGTTTATCACAACAAATGCAGCTAACGTTGAGAAGAATGGGGATTTCAGAACGCTCAATTATGCTAATGTGAAACCTAAACCAAAGAGCTGTTATCTGAACAGAGCAAGAGAACACTACAAGGTTCAGAGACGCATACTTTTTCAATCAATATTCTGTACAGATGATTAGAGAGGCTAGAATTTATGAAAAGAATGTAGCATCAGAATTAGAGGAAGATTCATCGACAATCTGTTTTATGCAGATGATATAACCTTATTCATGGAAACTGAGGAGGACTTGAAGTGTTTGCTGCAAAAGATCAAGAATGGCAGCCTTAAATTGGATTTGAATATTAAGAAAACAAAATCTTCATTGCCAGACCAATAGGCAGAGCAGTGATCAATAGAGGAAAGATTGAGGTTGTTAACAACTTAATCTTGCTCACTTCCATGATCAACACACTTGACACAGTCAGGAAATCAAGATGAGTTTCATTGGAGAAATCAGTTGTCAAAGACCTCTGCAAAGTGCTAAAGAGCAATGATATCTGTCTACAGACTAAGGTGCACCTGATCCAAGTTTCCTCAGTTGCTTGCTGTGTGTCTGAAAGCTGCATCATCAATAAGGATAACAGGAGAAGAATCTGTATCTTTGAGTTATGGTGCTGGAGAGGAGTATTGAATATACATACCATAGACTACCACAAGAACAGATAGATCTGTCCTGGAGACAGTGAAACCAGCTTGATCATTGGAGCTGAGGATTTTGAAACTCTGTCTCACATATTTTGGGCATATTGTCAGGAGAGGCCAGTCCTTGGAGAAGGACATCATGCTTAGAAGGGTGGAGGGATAGTGCAGGAGAGGAAGACTCTGGATGAAATAGATTGACACATGACTGTGGCAATGAGGTCAGGTATATTAGAGACAGTGAGGTTTGTTGAAGTACAATATATAATTGGGATGGGAGTGTCAGAGACGGTGCGATTGGCACAGGACAGAGCAGAGTTTAGGGCTGTTGTACATAGGGTTGCTATGAGTCGCAAGCGACTCGATGGCACATAACAACAACGTGTGTGTGTGTGTGTGTGTGTGGGTTGGTAAGAAACTGCATTTCAATCCCAAAGGCACGTTGTTAGAATCCACCAGCTACTCTGCTAAAGAAAGATGGACCATCACCTCCTGTGTGATATACTGTCTCTGAAAATCTGCTAGAGGGTCAACTATGGGTTCTATAAATTGGTTCTGACTCAATGGTACACAACAACTATGTATATGTATATGTATATGTATATGTATATGTATATGTATATGTATATGTATATGTGTGTGTGTATGTGTATGTGTATGTATATGTATATGTATGTGTGTGTGTAAGAGAGAGTTCTGCATGTGGCTACATATATGTTGTTATTGTCCTGTACCACTGAGAAAGAAAAACTGCTCACAGCTGACCTTCCACTGGGTTTTCAGAGGCAGTAAGATCCACAGCAGAAGACTGCTGATCTTTCTTCTGCTGAACTGTTTGTACATTTGAATCATGTACATAAACATATATTTATGTGCACACACACACATACACATACACACTCTTCTACTGAAAGGGTCTGGATTGCAGATGGTCTAGTGCCAAATGGCAGGCAGTTTGGAAGAAAGCCCACCAAGGAAGAAAGATGGACAATCAACTCCAGTACAATTTGCAGTCTCTGATGACCCACTGGAGGGTTTCAACTATGAGTCTATTCCAACTTGATAGTATAAAACAACTTCCCAATGTATAAATATTAATCTACTATTTTAAGGCTGAGCGAGTTTGGCCCTTTTGATTTCCAGACTCCAGCTCCTTGCGTGCACAAGTAATGGCAAGTTTTGGGGGTTGAGTGCTTTTTTGGCTTGTGTTTGATGTGCAGGACTGCTCTTCCCCCCAGGAGCAAGGCCCTCGAGGCTTGGCCTTGGGTTTAAGGCAGGTGGTAACAAAGCCTGCAAAAGGGGAGGAGAAGAAGGCCATGCTGTTTCCTCTGTGGCTACTTGCTGCTTGAGCATGGCATGGCGGTCCTCATTTGCAAGTAATTGCAACTTTGTGGGGTCATGTGCTTCTTTCAAGCTTGGGTCTGATGTGCAGTACTTCTCTTCCCCCAAGAGCGAGGCCCTCCAGGCTTGGCCTAGGGTTTAAGGCAGGTGATGGCTTAAAGCCCCAAAGGTCCCTCGGGCCTGCGGCCCTTGGGCCTGGTTCAAATTGTTTTTCTGTCAAACATTCTTCTAAGTGGTATAACACTGCTCTGTGCACTGCTGTACAGAGGTAACTCGTGGTTGCTGTGATGCTGAACACTGTGACACTGATGTACCAAATGTGATAATAGTTACCCATGGTGAAAAGTGTTTGCTGGAGCTTCCCGATTAAAACAAGCCTGAAAGCAGGAATGGCATCCACTTCCAAAATGGCTTGCCTCCAGAAACTCTATGAACAGTGCTCAGGCCTTTCATTCACAGGATTGCTATGAGTTAAGACAGGTTTGAAAGTAGGAGTGGCATACACTTCCTAAACAACATGCCTCTGAAAATTCTATGAGCTTTGATAAATTATCATTGTTATAGAAAGACTTCAGGTCTTTTGTTCATTGGGTTGCTATGAGTTTTGTGTGAATCGACAACAATCAACAATGACATGTTAAGAATATACATATATGGCAACGAATAAACCAGACCAAAGAAGAACTGATACTTTTGAATCTTGGTGTTTTCAAAGAGTATTGAATATATCATGAACTACTGAGAACAAAACATATCTTGTCTTAGAGAGACTGCAGTCGTGGTGCTCCTTGGAGACAAGGATAATAAAAACCTCATCTCACTTACTTTGGGCATGTTGTCTAGTCCTTGGAAAATGGAATCGTGCTTGGAAAAGTAAAAAGAGTCAGGGAAAGAGAAGACCATCAATGAGATTGATGGACATTGTGGCTATAAACAAAGGACTTGAGTGTGGCAAAGATTGTGAGGATGGTACAGGATAGGGCAGATTTCAGATCCTTTCATAGTAGAGTTGTAGTCATCTCACAGACACTTAACTGACGGTAAAGATGGTCAAAGTGTGCTGCCTGCACCAACAATGGCAACATAATCACTTGAGAATTTATTAGAAATGGGAACTTGACTCCAGCTAATTGCTGACTAAGAAACTCTGGGGTTTGGGAAATGCTATCAATTAAAAGAATCTGTCTTAGAGAGCCTGGTACATTCTCACGTTTGAGAAACTGCACTAAAGATTCCTCCTTTAGAAGTCTATAAAATCATCCTATAAACCTTAAACGAAGTCTTGTGGTGCTAGAGTTAACACACTTTCCCACTAAATCTCTCATAGGTGTCTATGGGGAGATATCTGACAAATGACTTCCAAAACCCCAGCCACCACTGACAATCCTACAGAGAATGGTTCTTCCTTGCTGCACATGAGCCACACTGAGTCTGAGAGGGTCTCATGACAACAGACGTGGGTTTTATTTTGGATTTGTTTTTCAAAATTTTTTTTAATTGATTTTTTTAATTGATTATGATTTGAGTGAAAGTTTACCAAGCATATTCCTTCAGTACCTATTTTTCCATAATATTAATTCTAATACACACAATGTCTGATCGTCAACTCATTGTCTCTTCTTTTACCCATTCTAATGTATTTGGTGTCTAGCAATTAATTTTCCACCCCTTACCCCTACCCCCCACCTCATTCCTAGATTGATCTTCTCTATATGTAAACCTTTCTCTAGCTTTTTGTAACAGTGGTCTTATTCAGACCTTCTCTAATGTTGAAAATCTTTATTTTCTAATTCTCTTAGCTCAAGATCTGGCAGACTAAATTTTAGAAATGGAGGTAAGTGGGGCTTTTTATATTTAGGTAATAAACTCTTGAAAATATGCAATTTATAGGGGAGGTGCTGACACAATGTTAACCATAGCATTGCAAATGGCGATGCTATAATTAAGCTTCGATTGCCTACGGAAAAAAAGAGCGAGAACACACGGAGTAGGAAGTTACTGTTCAATGAACTGCTCTGTCATTTGCTGCAATGATTCTTAATTGTGTCTCATTACGGCAAGATGATCATCACTCTACTTGTCGGTCTGATTTAGAGACCACTAAAAGTGTCTTGTAACACGCAGCCGTCTCCCTTGCAACAGTCCTTTGGCTCTCACCCTCATTACTCAGAATCTGTCCAATTATTTGTCATTAAAGTAATAAAAAGGACTTCAGCAGAAAATGTGGGAGGTAACTGCTGGAGGTCTGCCCAGGAAAGTAGGAAAAAAATGCAAACTGTTTTCAAGGCACTGGGAAGGTGACATCGTTAATTAAGTGTTAGGGAATATGCAAATCAGTCTCGCTCTCAAGAGACTGCAATAAAACTGAGAAAACATTATTATCACTGCAAGTAAGAGAAGGCCTTGTTACCCCATCTGGAAGACTGTGTCATTTTCTAGTGGGGACTCAAACAAGGAGGGGAGCAATCTGGGAACAAGATGAAGAAGGTGGAGTTGTTCAGGGCCATTGAGTGTGCTCAGGCTGTTAGAAGTTCAGAATTAAGGTATCAACACAGAGGGCCAGTGTATTACAACTTTTAATGAGGGATGTTTGTCTAATCACAGGATTTGCACACCCAATTTCCTCTGCAAAATGACTTACAGCTCCTCAGCAGGCAGTGTTTTTGTAGGTTAAAGGAAGGGGAGAGGAAGTGAGAGGGGGATGGCAGCTGGCATAGTAGGCATCTTGGGTGTTGATCTAACGATGTCAATGAAACAAGGCACTTAAAAGTATATGGACACACACTTATTTCTGAAAAATATACTAAGCACCAATGGAGGGCTCAAGTGGAAACTTGTACCTAGAATGCCGGAGTGTTCCTCTACTTAGACAGCTGGTAAAGCACATTTCGTATCTTTTGAAGTTAATCTGCTCATCTAGTGTGTTCCTATTCTTAGTAACCAAGTGTGTGCCAGAATACAACCGAGCCTTTCAGAAGTAGATCACCAGACCTTTACTCTGACGCACTTCTGGATGGATTTGAACTGCAAACTTTTGCTTAGTTGCAAAGAGTTTTAAATGTCTGTGTCACCCAAGGACTCTTTTTGAAGTGGATAAATCTAAACCAAACCACTGCAAGCCAAGTTGATTCCAACTCATACTGCCTTTAAAGAACAGTTACCCATCAGTTACCAGGGCTTTAGAGAGGCAGATTTTTTTACAGAAGCCTCATCCTTCTCTAAGAGAGTGGCTGGTAGGTTAGAACCATTAACCTTGGTAGCCGAGCACTTAATTGATGTATTTCAGGGCTTCTTCCCCCCTCCATTAATAATTTTTTCAATTTTCATTTTATACTGGTTAACTTAGAAAGTTCATATGCATTGATTTTCACACCAGATCTTTCCCATTTTCTTCAACTCCTCTCCTCCCTCTGCTTTCACACTCCCTCCCTTGGATCCTCATACATATTCTACAATAATGATAGTGTACAATATTTAAGTTAGTTCAATAACTATAATGTTCTCTCATCCCTCCCAAGTTAGGTAGTTGTTTACAAAATCACTTCTCCTGTGTTCTGCATAGTATTTCCATTTTTTATTAATTCCATAATTTCTTAATCCATTTGATTGTAGTTGGACATCTGAGCTGTTTCCAAGTTTTTGTGACTGTGAATAACTCTTATATGAACATTGGTGTACAAGTCTCTATGCCTCAGTTCTCATATTCTCAGGGTATATTCCAAGTGGAATAGCTCAGTCATATAGAATTTCCATGTTCAGCTTTTTGAGGTAATGTCAAACTACCTTACAGAGTGTTTGTGCCATTTTACAATCCCATCAACCAGGGCTCCTTTTTAATATGCAGAAAGTAATCCCCTCACCCTCACTTCTTTACACTGGAACACAAGGTAATTCTGACTCATGGCCATCTTCTACTAGACTCTCAAGTGTGTAAATCTTTATGGCCGTAGACTGCCTCATTCTTCTCACACAGAGTGGCTTGTAGATTTAAACTACTGACTCTGGTTAGAAGTTCAAAACATAAGGCTCTCTGCCACTAGTTATCCTCTAAAGTTTATCACTCATCATTGTCATCAAGCCAGTTCTACACATAATGACCCTCCACTGAGTTTTAAAGACTATTAGCCAATTACAACTGGAGAATACTGTCTATCTATTCCCAAAGAGTTGCTGATAGAGGTGAATAGATAGTTAAGTGCAGCTTCTGGGTTAGCAACTGAACTTGCTAGGACTGTACTGCCAGCCCTCCTCTGAAGTCATCTCGAAACAAACTACCTTTAGTTCAAAAGGTAGAGAATGTCATCCTTAAGTATTGCCCTTTAAAAGAAATTGTGAACCAATTTAGTAGGGTGCCAGAATACAAGATAAATATCCAAAAATCAGTGGGATTCCTCTAAAGTAACAAAGAGAACTCAGAGAAGGAAACTAAGGAAGCAAAGCCATTTTTACAATAGTCAACCATAAAGTGAGATTCTTGGGCCTGAACTTAACTGGAGACACAAAAGACTTGTACAAAGAAAATGAAAAAAACTTTGTGTGAGACACAATAAAAGACCTATAAATGGAAAAATGTGGCCTTTCCATGGATAAAAAGACTCAAAATTGTGAAAATGACAATCCTACAAAAGCAATCTCAATGCAATCTCAATATGGTTACCAAATCTGTTGTTTCAAGGAGATAAAAAGGGAAATTGTGAAGTTTATTTGGAGAAGAAAGAGATCCTAAATAAGCAAAGGACTTCTGAAAAACAAAAGTGAAATGGGAGCCATAGCACTCCCTGACCTCAAAATCACACAGTGATAGTAGCCAAAACAACATGATACTGGCACAATTGATCAATGGAACAGAATCGAGAACCCATAAATGGACCCATCCTATGGTGAATTGATATTAGACAAGGAAATAAAACTTATCAAATGGGGAAATGACAACCTCTCCAATACATGGTGCTTGCAAAACCTGCAAAAAGCTGTAACAGGATCCACATCTCACACCAGACAAAAAAAAAATCAGCTCAAGGTAGATCAGAGACCTGAGAGTAAAGCCTCAAAACAATAATTCTGAGTTGACTATGACTCAGCTACCCTGTGAACAAAACATCTGAACCTTGTTCTATCCTGCACCATCCTCACACTTCCTGACTGCACAAGATCCCATTGTGGTGGTCACCATGTCAATCCACCTGGTTGAGGCTCTTCCTCTTCTTATTGAGTAAATAATTGAGGAGTAATGCTATCAGTTTGAGGACTAAGATGTGTCTAACTCAGGCTAAGTCTTTCTAATTACTTGCTATGCATCTGAGAATTTGGAGAATAAGGATGACAGGAAAAGAATTGATGTCTGTGAGCTCTGGTTTTGGAGAAGAGCACTGACCATCTCATGGACAGCCAAGGAAACAAACAGATAAATCTTAGAGAGAGTGCAGCCAGAGTGCTCTTTGGAGACAAGAATGATGAGGCTTCCCCTACATACTCTGGGCATGTTTCTTGGATGGGCTAATCCTTGGGGAGGGACATAATACTGGTAAGAATGAAGGGTAGGTGATGGAGAAGAATAACCTCAAAAAGGTAGTCTGACATGGTGACTGCTACAATAGGCTCTTGTGTGTCATAAAGTGTGAGAATTGAGCAGGATAGAACAGGGTTCAGATCTTTTGTCCATAGGGTAGCTATGAGTCATAGCTGATTTGACAGCACTTATCAACAACAGTAAGTATATTGTATAAAGAGACCGACAAATACAGCCATGAATGGTACTTTCTAAAGATTAAATCCCTGAACTCATATTTTTTTTTCCAATAAGGTGAAAAGAAAACCTACCAATTGGGAACAAACATTTGGCAATACCATCTTAGAAAGGGGTCTCAGAACAAATTATTACAGAATACTCTTTGGTCTCTAAAAGAAAAAGACTGACAACTCAATTATAGAATGGGCAAAAGAATCCAAAGACTTTTCACAGAGGAAGACATTCAAATGGCCAATAGACATATGAAAAAAATGTTCAAAATCACTGGCAACAAGAGAGATGCAAATCAATACCACAATGAGATACCATCTCGCTCCAGTAGCAGTAGCAAAGTTTAGTAGTGTTGGAGAGGATGTGGCAAGGTGGGAACTCTCATCCACTTGTTGATGAGATTGTACAATGGTATAACCACTCAGGAAGACAGTTTGACATTTCCTCAAAAATTTGAACATAGAAATTTCATACGACCTAGCTATTCCAGTACCAGGAATATTGTTGTTGTTATGTGTTGTTTTTTGTCATCGAGTGGCTTGCAACTCATAGCGCCCTTATTACAACAGCCCTAAACTCTGCTCTGTCCTGTGCCAAGTACACTGTCTCCAACACACCCATCCTGATTACCCCAGAGAGGGCATACCCTCCTGCTCTGTCCCTCCACCCTACCAAATATGATGTTCCTCTCCAAGGACCGATCCCTCCTTACAACATGTCCAAATTATGTTAGACGGAGACTTAGAATCCTTGCCTCCAGGCAGCCGCCCAGTTTAACCCTTTCCAGGATGAATCTTTTCCTGCACCTTCGTCTCCAGAGAGACACCATTGCTCTTCAGTACTTTGGAGAGGTCCCTAACAGCAGACTTTCCCATCGCAATATGTCTTTTAATTTCCTGGCTACTGGTGCCAAGAGTGTTTACTGTGGAGTCAATTGTGGAACAATCTAAGTCTCTTCACTATCCATCCTGATGCTGTCAATTGGTCCAGTGGTGAGAATCTTTGTCTTCTTGACATTGAGCCTCAATCCATATTGGAGGCTGCAGTCCTTGACCCTTAACAGCAAGTGCTTCAGGTCCTCCTCTGTTTCAGCAAGCAGTGTTGTGTCATCTGCATAACACAGATTGTTCATGAATCTTCCACCAATCCTGACACTACACTTCTCCTCATAGAGCCCAGCCTCTCGGATAATCTGTTTTGCATACAGGTTGTAAAGGTATGGAGACAGGACACATCCCTGGCATACACCCTTCCCAATTTTGAACCATGCAGTGCTAGAACTGAGACATAAATGGATATTTGTACAACAATGCTCATAACAGTGTTACACACCATTACAAGAACTTGGAAATACCCCAAAAGTCCAATCACAAGTGAATGGATTGAGAAATTGTGGTATATTCACAAAATGGAATACTATGCAACACTGAGGAGCAATACTTTTGAAAAAAGAATACATAACTTGGGAGAAACTGGAGAGCATTATGTTCAGTGAACTAACTTCATCTTACAAGGACAAATGCTTAATAAAACCATTATTGTAAAAACAGAAGGAGAACTAGAAAAGAACATGTATGGGAGCTAAAGGGAAAAGAGGTGGGAGCAAAGGAGTGAGGATGGGTAGGGGTGAAACCACAGGATTGCAGAGTTTGGTGGGTGGAGGGGAGGGGAGAAGGAAATGGGAAGGATCCAGGTGAAAAACAGGTTAATGATGGACAAGATCAAATGGCGATCAGTTTCATAAAACATATTGCATTTAAATGTTTGTGTGAAACATAATGTAAATGAAAAATAGTGTGAAAAACAATGTATACAAACTATTTTTTCCTTTTCCCCCTCCTGTTATTGTTGTGTAGCATCAAATAAGATCTGACAGGCACAGGAGGAGATTGCCTCTTCTTCTCTAGTGGAGCATCTAGTGGATTCTAACCTCTTGCTTTTGGGATTGCAGTGCAGCTTCTTGCCACTGGGCAACCAGACCTCCCTTTGTATACAAACTTTTTAAACAAACCAATAGAAAAAGTAGTTTTTGATGTGCACAGCGATTTACTCTTTATAAGGTCCCATGCATCAATTTTACCCACTTTAGATTGTGCTTTTCTGGTTGTATTTGGCAGTCTCTTTATACCTTGAACTTGTGCTTTTAAGCTTGATCCCAGTTTGTCTCTTATGAACTTTATGGTATTAGGCTTCACTCTCAGGACTCTGATGCACCTTGATTTGATTTTTGTGTATTGTGTGAGGTGTGAATCTTGTTTCAGCTTTCTGTAGGTGGAAGTCCAGTTTTGCCAGCAGCAATTGTTGAAGAGGTAATTATTTTCCCATTTGATCACTTTTATTTCCTTATCAAATATCAGTTGACCATAGATAGCTAGGTCTGTTTTGGGGTTCTCAGTTCTGTTCCATTGCTCTATGTGCCTGCCATTGTACCAGTACCATGCTGTTTTGGTTGCTATTGCTGTGTAGTAGATTTTGAGGTCAAGGAGTGCTATGCCTCCGCCCTCATTTTTGTTTCTCAGAAGTGTTTTGCTTATTCAGGGTTTTTGCCTCTCCAAATAAATTTGATAATTTACCTTTCAATCTAGAAAAATTAATTTGGTGCCTGGAATGGAATTTCATTGAACATGTAGATTGCTTTTGGTAGGATTGTCATTTTCACTATATTGAGTCTTCCTATCATGAACAGGGCACATTTTTCCATTTCTTTAGGTCTGTTATTGTGTCTTGCAGAAGTGCTCTGTAGTTTTTTTCATATATGTCTTTTGTATCTCTAGTTAGGTTCATGTTCAAATATCTCAATTTGTGGTTGGCTATTGTAAATGGTACGGCTTTCTTGATTTCCTTCTTGAGTTCTCTTTGTTACTGTAGAGGAATCCTATTGATTTTTGTATATTGATCTCATATCCTGCCACTTTACTAAATTAGCCTACTAAGTAAAACAGGTTGGGGTTTTTTTTTGTTCAGTCTTTGGGGTTTTCTGTGTACACACTATCATATGATCTGCATATAACAACAGTTTAACCATCTCTTTACTGATCTGGATGTCTTTTATTTTCTTCTCTTATAGCCCTTAAAAACACTTCCAATACAATATTGAGAAGAGGTGATGACAGTGGGCATCCCTGTCTCGTTCCTGTTGGCAAGGAATATGTTTTTAGTCTTTCTCCGTTGAGAATGTTGGCTCTTGGTTTCGCATATATACTTTTCACTATCATCTCAAACAAGAGTCTTATAACAAAAGTTTACAGAATACTCCTGGGCCTCCATGAGAAAATTCTGATAACCCAATTACAAAATGGGCAAAAGACATGGAAAGAATTTTCATAGAGTAATATATTCACACTGCAAACAGACACATGAAGAAATGCTCCAAATCACTGGCAATAAGAGAGCTGCAAATCAAAACCACAATGAGATACCATCACATTCTAGTAACAGTGGCAATGTTTAACTTTGTGGCAGCAAGTAATAAATGTTGCAGACAATGTGTTGAGAAGGGAACTATTATACATTGTTGGTGGGATTGTAAAATGATCCAACCATTATAGAAAGAAGTTTGATGCTTCCTCAAAAAGCTGAACATAAATATTCCATATGACCCAGCTATTCCACTACTTGAAATATACCCTGAGAATATGAAAACTGAGGCACAAACTAAGATTTGTACACCAATGTTCATAGCAATGAACATGGAAACAGCCCGGATGTCCAACAACAAACAAATCGATTGAGAACTTATGGTACATTCACACAATGGAATACTATGCAGCATGCAAGAGGAATGATTTTATAAATTATTATCTAATATGGGAGGGACTAGAGGGCATTATGCTGAGTGCACTTACTCAGTACCACAAGGATAAATATTTTATAAAACCATTATTGTAGAGGGAGTATAAGGATCCAAGAGGGGTGGCAGAGGCTGGAAGCAATGGGATATGGATGTGCAGGGGGAAATGGAGGTATTAATCATCAGGT
Organism: Elephantulus edwardii; assembly: GCF_000299155.1. Lineage (NCBI taxonomy): Eukaryota > Metazoa > Chordata > Mammalia > Macroscelidea > Macroscelididae > Elephantulus > Elephantulus edwardii. Next base: position 3,210,335 of record NW_006400027.1, read on the forward strand.
TGTATAATTTGATGGGTGGAAGAGTGAGGGAAATTGAAAGAATTTATTTGAATTTGTATTCCAATTTCATAAATATACTAGGAGACAATTTAAAAAACTTCTAGAAAAAGGACAGATTAAAATTCAAACCAGACAATAAATCTTTGAATCACAAAAAAAAAATAATAAAAAGAGAGGGAAGAAAAAAAATTTATCTGAGGTCAAAGGGATATGAGTTATTCCAAACCATAAATGGTAAGTTTTGGTTGCAGTAAGTCACACAAGCAACAATTTATTTATTGCAAATACATTTTACAAGAAACATAAACGAAGGCTATACATGCGGATTTTACCTGATGGTGTGCATAGGAATCAGATAGATCACATCTGTGGAAAGAACTACTGGAGAAACTCAATATCAGCTGTGAAAACTAGACTGGGTGCTGATGGTGGAACAGATCAAGAACTACTCATACGCAAATTTAAGCTGAATCTAAAGAAAGTGAAATCAAGCCCAGGGGAACCAAAATATGACCTTGAGTCTATCCCACCTGAATTTCAGCACCATCTCAGGAACAGGTTTGAGGCCTTGAACACTAATGAGCAAAGACCAGATGGGTTATGGGAAGACACCAAGAATATCATCCAGGAAGAGGGCAAAAGGTCATTGCAAAGATGGAAGAGAAAGAAAAAACCAAAATGGATGTCAGAAGAGACTCTGAACTAGAGTACCGAGAAGCCAAAGCAGAAGGAACAAATCACGAAATTAAGGAGCTGAACAGGAGATTTCAAAAGGCTGTGCAATAAGACAAAGTAAAATATTATAATGAATTATTCAAAGAGCTGGAGTCAGAAAAATCAAAGGGTCCGAACTTGCTCAGCATTTCTTAAGCTCAAGGAACTGAAGAAGAAATTCAAACCTCAAGTTGCAATACTTAAGGGTGCTTTGGGCAGAATATTAAATGATCCTGCAAGTATTAAAAGAAAATGGAAAGAGTATACAGAGTCATTATACCAAGAGGAATTGGCAGACACAGAAGAACTTAATGAAACAACATATGAGCAAGAGCCTATGGTGATGAAGGAAGAAGTTCAGACTGCTTTGAAAGAAAGAAGGTCCGAGGAATTGATGGTATAACAATTGACATATTTCCGCTAACAGATGCTGCCCTAGATGTTTTCACCAAGTTGTGCCAAGAAATCTGGAGAACAACCACTTAGCAAACTAACCAAAAGAGATCTATATTTGTTCCCATTACATAGAAAGGTGATCCACAGAGTGTGGAAATTATAGAACAATATCATTACTATCACATGCCAGCAAGATTCTGCTGAAGATTATCCAAAAATAACTGGAAGAGCACATCAACAGAGAATTACCAGAAGTGCAGGCTGGGTTTAGATGGGGCCATGGTACTAGGGATATTGTAGCTAATGTTAGATGGATCTTGTCTGAAAGCAAGGAGTACCAGAAGAATGTCTATCTTTGTTTCATTGATTATGCAAAGGCATTTGACTGTATGGATCATAACAAACTGTGGCTCACTCTGAGAAGAATGGGAATCCCAGAACACTTGATTGTGCTAATGCGGAACCTGTACTTGGACCAGGATGCAGTCGTCAGACAGAGCAAGGAAACACTATATTGTTCATAACTGGAAAGGGTTGTATTCTATCTCCATACCTTTTCAATCTTTATGCAGAACAGAGGCTGGGTTCTATGAGGAGGAATGTGGCATTAGGACTGGAGGAAGACTCATCAACAATCTGTGTTATGCAGATGATACAACCCCCTGCTTGCTGAAACTGAGAAGGATTTGAAGTGTTTGCTGTGGAAGGTCAGGGACTGTAGTCTTCAGTATGGATTGAGGCTCAATATCAAGAAAACAAAGATTCTCTCACCACTGGGACAATTGGCAGTATCATGATGGTAGTGAAGGGATTGAGATTGTTCACAGTTTTGGTTTTCTTAGCTCCACAGTCAAACCTCTTGGCACCAGCAACCAGGAAATTAAAAGACATATTGCAATAGGAGAGTCTGCAGTTAGAGACCTCTCTAAAGTACTGAAGTGCAATGATGTCAGTCTGGAGACTAGGGTGCACCTGATACATGTCTTGGTCTTTGCAATCACTTGGTATCCATCAGAGAGCTGGACAATGACCAAGGAGGATAGGATAATTGATGCCTTTGAGCTGTGGTGCTGGAGAAGAGTATTGAATATACCATGCATTACTAGGAGAACAAACAAGTTTGTCCTTGAGAGGGTGAAGCTAGGCTGATCCTTGGAAGCAAGTATTCTGAAGCTTCATCTGACATATTTTGAACATGTTGCAAGGACTGACCAGTCCTTGGAGAGGGATGTCATACTTGGGAGGGTAGAGGTACAGCACAAGAGAGGAAGACCCTCAATGGGGTGGATTGATTCAGTCACTAGAATAATGAGGGTAGGTGAGATTGACACAGGATAGGACAAAGTTTAGGGCTCTTGTACACAGGGTTGCCATGAGTCTCAGGCGACGCAACGGCATATAACAACAACAACAAGAAGAAGTCTAAATTAATGGAAGTAAAGTAATAAGAATAAAAATTATTTTAGTATTGGCACAGTGAACAATATATGTCCCTGAACAGTATAAATAATTTTGGTTAAACAGAAGCATGTTTTTTTGATGTTCATGTTTTCACAAAAAATAAAGTAAAATTTTTCAACTATTGCAAAAAAAAAATCACTTCTAGTTTCTGTACTGTTCTACAGTGACTTTTTGGTACCCTCCAGTGGGAAGACTACTACTTGAACTTTTTAGTTGAGTACAAAGTCCTCTAAAAATCTAAATCACTGGTGAAATGGTGGATTATACTAAGCACACATTGACATTACATCAAACACTCTGGTGTTTATATGTGCTGTAGTTAATTCTCTTTCATCAAGCTGATGACTGAAAGATTTCAATCGTTTTATGCAGTTTCTTAACATGTTGACTATGTGCAATCTCAAGGTGGAAGAGAATACTTGTTTTATAACTAAGGGAATAAACTAAGACTTCTGAGAATAATTTATGTAACAAAATTTGCCACTCGAACTCACTTAAAGATGTATGGCCTTGTCATACAATTGTGTGGAAAATGGAGTACATTTACTCTGGGGTCAAGGGGCAGAGCATTTATCGATTTTCCAGTACATTATTAATGCAGCATTTTATTGTTGTCATTAGGTGTGTTTGAACCAATTCTGGATAAGAGCTACTCCATATACAAGAAAACAAATGCTTTCTGGCCTCATAATGGTTTCAAGACAGTTCTGCTCATTGCTGTAGTCAGTGTGTCAAATTCTCCCATTGAGTATTGTCCTCTTTCTTTGATGATCTCCCATTTTTACATGTCTTTCTCTAGAGACTGGCACCTCCTGATAATATTGAAGGCATGCATGTAAGGCAATGTCTTACCATTCTGCCTTCTAAGGAGCTTTCTGGCTATATTTTTTTCCTAAGATATATTTATTTCTAGGAGATTATGGTAGACAGGCAAATACTTTGAGAATATTGCAGGATCTGCACCAGACTGTGGCAATAAAGTGGATATTACAATAAAGTGTGGCACCAAATTTTTTTTCTTTTCTCAGTGCACATAGCACTCTGACAGCTTACTGATAAAGAAAGACCTGCTCTGCTAACCAAAAGTCACATGGTTTGAGTTTACCAGCAACTTTATGGGGGAAAGATAGGCAATTTACTCTAAAACAATTTACAGCCTCTGAAAACCCATGAATCAGTTTTGACTTCACAGTACATAATATAACAATGTTGTTGTTGTTATGTGCTGTCGAATTGCTTGCGACTCATAGCAACCCTATGCACAACAGCCCTAAACTCTGCTCTGTAATGTGCCAATCGCACCATCTCCGATACACCCAACCCGATTACCCCAGTCACTGACTCAATCCACCTCAAAGAGGGCCTTCCCCTCCTGCGCTGTCCTCCCACCATCCCAAGCATGATGTTCCTTTCCAAGGACAGGTCCCTCCTTAGAAAATGTCCATAGTATGTCAGACGAAACCTCAGAATCCTTGCCTCCAAGGAGCAGACCAGTTTAACCCTCTCCAGAATGAATCTGTTTGTTTCCTAGCAGTCCATGGTACCCTCAATACTCTTCTCCAGCACCACAGCTCAAAGGCATCAATTCTCCTTCCATCCTCCCTAGTCATTGTCCAACTCTCTGATGCGTAACAAGTGATAGCAAAGACCATGGCCTGTTTCAGACACACCTTAGTCTCCAGAGAGAAGCCATTGTTCTTCAGAACTTTAGAGAGGTCCCTAATAGCAGACTTTCCCATCGCAATATGTCTTTTAATTTCCTCACTACTGGTGCCGAGATTGTTGACTATGGAGCCAATCAAACTAAAGCTGTGAACAATCTCAATTTCCTGACTATCCATCTGATGCTGTCAATTGGTCCAGGGGTGAGAATCTTTGGCGTTGAGCCTCAATCCATATTGGAGGCTACAGTCCTTGACCCTCTGCAGCAGGCACTTAAGGTCCTCTTCAGTTTCAGCAGACAGGGTTGTGTCATTTGCATAATGGAGATTGTTGCTAGATCTTCCACCAATTCTGATGCCACACTCCTCCTCATAGAGCCCAGCCTCCCGGATAATCTGCTCTGCACACAGGTTGAAGAGGTATGGAGACAGGACACATCCCTGGCATACACCCTTCCTAATTTTGAACCATGCAGTGTTTCCTTGCTCTGTTCTGATGACTGCTTCTTGGTCCACGTATAGTTTTCGTATTAGCATGATCAAGTGTTCTGCGATTCCCACTCTTCTCAAAGTCATCCACAGTCAAACACCTCTGGTATTCCCTGCTTTCAGCTAAGATCCATCTAATATTAGCTACAATATACCTAGTACCATGACCCTTTCTAAACCCAGTCTGGACAGTTCTCTGCTGATGTGCTGTTCCAGTTGTTTTTAGTTATCTTCAGTAAAATCTTGCTTGCATATGAAATCAATGATATTGTTCTATAGTTTCCACACTCTGTTGGGTCACCTTTCTTTGGGATGGGAACAAACATAGATCTCTTGCAGTCAGTTGGCCAAGTGGTTGTTCTCCAGATTTCTTGGCACAACTTAGTAAGTACGTCCAGAGTAGCATCTGTTAGCTAAAATATGTCAATTGGTATACCATCTATTCCTGGGGCCTTATTTTTTTGCTATTTCCTTCAAAGCAGCCTGAACTTCTTCTTTCATCACCATAGGCTCTTGCTCGTATGTTGTTTCATGAAATTCTTCTGTGTCTGCCAATTCCTTTCGATACAGTGACTCAGTATATTCTTTCCACTTTCTTTTAATACTTTCTGGATCATTTAATATTATGCCTAAAGCATCCTTGATTATAGTAACTTGAGATTTGAATTTGTTCTTCAGTTCCTTGAGCTTAAGAAATGCTGAGTGAGTTTGGCCCTTTTGATTTTCTGACTCCAACTCCTTGCATATTTCATTGTATTGTGAGTGACAGGATAATATCCATACGCATACAAAGAAGTCCAGTTAATGCCACTATCATTCAGATATATGCACCAACAACCAGAGTCAAAGAAGAAGTAGATTGTTTCTACCAACTTTTATAGTCAGAGATTGATCAAATATGCATTTAAGATGCATTGGTATTAATGGGTGACTAGAATGCAAAAGTTGGGAACAGAGAAGATTCAGTAGTTGGAAAACATGGACTCGGTGACAGAAATGGAGCTGGAGATAGAATGACTTAATTTTGCACAATCAATGACTTATTCATTGCAAATACATTTTTAAAGAGATAAACGCAGGTTACATACATGGATTTCACCTGATGGTATGCATAGGTATCAGATCTATTACATCTGCCGAAAGAACCCCTGGAGAAGCTCAATATCAGCTGTGAAAACTAGGCCAAGAGCTGATTATGGAACAGACCACCAACTACACATATGCAAGTTCAAGCTGAAACTGAGGAAAATTAAACCAATTCCACAGAAACCAAAATATGGCTTTGAGTCTCTCCCACCTGAATTTCAGAACCACCTCAGGATCAGGTTTGGGGCATTGAACACTAATGAGCGAAGACCAGATGACTTTTGGGAGGATATCAATGATATCATCCAGGAAGAGTGCAAATGGTCATTGCAAAGACAGAAGAGGAATACAAGACCAAAATGAATGTCATAAGAGCCGCTGAATATTGCACTGGAGTGCGGAGAAGCCAAAACACAAGGAAGAATTCAAGATACTAAGGAGCTGACTAGAAGATTTCAAAAGGCAGCATGGGATGACAAAGTAAAATATTACAATGACTATAACAATAGTGAATATAAAATTAGAGATTGAAAAGGTATGGAGATAGGACTCATCCTTGGTATACACACTTCCTGATTTTTAACCCTATTCTGACTACTGCTGCCTGGTCCAATATAGGTTTTGCATAAACAAAGTCAAGTGATCCGGGATTCCCATTCTTCTCAGTGTCAACCATAGTGTGTTTTGATCCACAAAGTCTAATGTCTCTTCATAGTCAATGAAACACAGTTAGACATTCTTGTGGTACTCTCTGCTCTCAGCCAAGATCCATCTGACATTAGCTATAATAATATCCCTAGTACTACAGCCTCTTCTAAATCCAGGCTGCATATCCAGAAGTTTTCTGTTGATGTGCGTTTCCAGTCTTTTTTTTTTTTTTAATATCCAGCAGAATCTTGCTTGCATCTTATCTTAATGATATTGCTTGATAGTTTCTGCACTCTGTGTGGCCACCTTTTTTGGAATGAGAAGAAATACGGACCTTTTCTAGTCAGCCATCCAGACTTCTTGGCACCCCTTGGTGAGCATATTTAGGGCAGCATCTGTTTGTTGAAATATGCCAATTAGTACGCCTTCAATTCCTTCAGAGGATCTTGAGCATCTTCTTTCATCACCAAAGGCTCTTGCACATACCTTGTTTCAAGGTTGGGCTCTAGAAGAATGAACGTGGCATCAAGATTGGAGGAAGACTTATCAACAACCTGTGTTATACAGTTGATATGGCCTTGCTTGCTGAAACTGAGGAGGACCTGAAGCACTTCCCGCAAGAGGTCAAGGATGGCAACCTTAAAGATTGAAAAAAAAGTTTAAGATTAAGGTCAAGAAAACAAAGTTTCTCATAACTGGGCCAACTGGTAATATCCTTATGGATGGTGAAGAGATTGAGACTGTTAACAGCTTCAGCTTGCTGGTTCCACAATCAACACTTTCAGTACTAGCAGCCAGGACATCAAAAGACAAATTTCACTGGGAAACTGGGTTGTCAGAGACCTTTCCAGAATACCAAAGAGCAAAGATGTCAATCTGAAACTGAGCCACTCTCTGCAATTACTTACTATGCATCAGAAAGCTGGACAATGACTAGGCATGATAGAGGGAGGATTGATGGTTTTGAGCTATGGTGCTGGAAAAAGATTATTGAATGTACCATGGACTCCTAAGAGAAAAAACAGATTCATCCTGGAGAGGATGAGACCAGGTTGCTCCTTGGAGGTAAGGATTCTGAAGCTCTATCTGACATTCTTTTTTCATGTTGCAAGGAGGAGCCAGTCCTTGGAGAGGAACATCGGAAGAAGGAAGGGAAAGCACAAGAGAGGAAGATTCTGGAAGAGATTAGTTGACTCAGTGATTGAGGCAATAGGGGTAGGGGTGCCAGAGATGATAATGTTGACACATGATAGAGGAGGGTTTGGAGCTGTTGTACATAGGGTCGCTATGAGTCGCAAGTGACTGAACAGCAAATAATAACCACAATATATACAACTTTTGCTTATAATTTAGTGAGGGAGCTCTAATGGCCTAGTGGCAAGAAACTGTGCTGCAATCCCAAAGACATGCAGTTCGAGGTCACTAGCTGCTCCATGGGAGAAAGATGGAGAATCTCCTTCCATATGATTAACAGCCTCTGAAAAGCCACCAGAGGGTCAGCTATGGGTCAGTTCCAACTTGACGAGACACAATAATAATACACTTTAGTGGAGCTCTTGTGATGTAGTTCATAATGAGTGTACTCCTAACCCAAAGGCTGCATGTCCTTGGTTGTTTGATTCCACCAGTTTCTCCTCAGGAGAATGATAGACATTGTCCTCCTGTTGTAATTTTTGCCTTAGAACCTCAATGAGCAGGAACTCAACCTAGAGGCAGTGAGTTTGAGTCTATTAAGTTATTATATGTGCAGAAGAGCACTATGAAAAAGTATAGAATATTTTAATAATTTTTAAAATATACACAGGGCTAGTAAATGAGCCCATGTCGTAAAAATGTGGCCAATAAACTTTCTCAGCACAAGATGGTTACAAGATTTCATATTTTATCTACAACACATAATAAAGTTGAGTATACCTGTTCTTCAATCTATACCTGCTCAACAATCTGCATAATGCAGATGACACAACCCTGCTTGCTGAAACAGGAGAACCTGAAGCATTTGGTGCAGAAGGTCAGGGACTGCAGCCTTCAATATGGATTGAAGCTCAATAGAAGACAAAGATTCTCACTACTGGGCCAATTAGCAGCCTTATGATGGATGGTGAAGAGATTGAGACTGTTAACAGCTTTAGTTTGCTTGACTCCACAGTCAACTCTCCAGGCAGCAGCAGGCAGCAAATCAAAAGATGTATTGCCATCGGAAAGTCTGCTGTCAGAGACCCTTCCAAAGTACTGAAGAGCAATGATGTTATTCTGGAGACTAAGGTGCACCTGATCCAGGCCATGGTCTTTGCCATCATTTGCTATGCATCAGAGAGTTGGACAATGACTACAGATAATAGAAGGAGAATTGATGCCTTTGAGCTGCAGTGTTGGAGAAGAGTATTGAATATACCATAAACTACAAAAAGAACAAACAGGTTCATCATGGAGAGGGTGGAACCAAGCTTCTCCTTGGAGACAAGGATTCTGAAGTTTTGTCTGACATGCTTTTAACATGTTGCAAAGAGGCACCAGTTCTCGGAGAAGGATGTCATGATTGGGAAGATAAAGGAACAATGCAGGAAAGAAAGACCTGGATGACAAGGATTGATTCAGTGATTGGGGTAATGGGATAGATATGTAAGAGACAATAAGGTTGGCACAGGACAGAGCAGGATTTAGTGCTGCTATACATAGAGTTGCTATGAGTCACAGGCGACTCGACAGCACATAACAACAGCACAACAACACACTTGTTTTTAACATTTATCTTCAACATAATAATTCAAAGATATCAATTCTTCTTTTTCTTCCTATTTATTGTCCAATTTCACATTTATATGAGATTATTGACTTGTATGTGAGGGAACTGAAATAACTTGAATGACTTACATCAAGAACACCTTAGTGCTCAGGATGACATCTTTGCTCTTTAGTACTTCAAAGAGGTCTTTTGAAGATTTACCAAATGCAATTTATCATTTGTATTCTTCCATAGATAGTGATTATAATTCCAAATAAAATTAAATCTTTGAAACTTTAATACTTACTCTTTGACTTGAATCATTTTTTTTGCTTTGAACAAGCAATGTTATTCGATCTATATAACTCAGAACATTGATGATCAGAGGTTAGACAACCCTTCAAGACAACCCTTCTGGGCCATGGAGTCACGGTGAATCTGAGTCAACTCGAGGGCACCAACTAATAACAGAGCAAATACATCAATTTCAAAAACATTGGCAAGGTGATTTTAAGGACCTGGAAGATTTATAGCATGCACTACATAGCCTTTACATTTCAAATTGGACATCTTTGCTTCTTAAAATTCCTTCTATTTTATCATCCAGAATATAATGTCTTCTCTTCTTCCTTGTTATTACATTAAATATGAATTTAGTTGGGTTTTTTTTCTTCCCTCAACTTGTCTACTCAAATTAGTAAAATAAGATATTAGCATATTTTTCATTAGGAAAAAGAGTTGGCTAATAAGTAACAGTTTTAGTTACTTCTCTCTCATAAATAAAATTATATTAATCTTAAGACATTCCAAGAAGGAAACTAACATTACTGTTGTTGTTGTTATGTGACATCAAGTTGCTTGTGACTCATAGCGACCCTATGTACAACAGCCCTAAACTCTGCTCTGTCCTGTGCCAATCGCACTGTCTCTGACACTCCCATCCCAATTATCCCAG
>NW_006400027.1:3221614-3225707 GCF_000299155.1 Elephantulus edwardii
ATTGTTCTATAGTTTCCACACTCTGATGGGTCACCTTTCTTTGGGATAGGAACAAATATTGATCTCTTCCAGTCAGTTGGCCAAGTGGTTGTTCTCCAGATTTCTTGGCACAACTTGGTGAGCACATCCAGGGCATAATCTGTTAGCTGAAATATGTCATTGGTATACCATCTATTCCTGGAGCCTTATTTTTTTGCCATTTAATTCAAAGCAGCCTGAACTTCTTCTTTCATCACCATAGGCTCTTGCTCATGTTTTTTCGTGAAATTCTTCTGTGCCTGCCAATTCCTTTAGATACAGTGACTCAGTATACTCTTTCCACTTTCTTTTAATACTTCCTGGATCATTTAACATTCTGCTGAAAGCATCCTTGATTATAGCAACTAGAGCTTTGAATTTGTTCTTCAGTTCCTTGAGCTCAAGAAATACTGAGTGAGTTCGGCCCTTTTGATTTTCTGATTCCAACTCCTTGCATATTTCACTGTAATATTTTGCTTTGTCATCCCATGCTGTCTTTTGAAATCTTCTATTCAACTCTTCAGTATCTTGAATTCTTCCTTGTGCTTTGGCTTCTCTGTGCTCCAGTGCAATTTTCAGAGTCTCTTCTGACCTCCAGTTTGGTCTTCACTTCCTCTTCTGTCTTTGCAATGACCATTTGTACTCTTCCTGGATGATACCCTTGATATCTTCCCACAACTAATTAATAAGTACAGAAAATAGATTCATAATCTCATATAAGTGACTTACTATACTCATATAAGTAATGTACTATAAATTAAAATTTACAAAACAAATGCTGGCAAGGTTGTGGAGAAATTGGAACACTTATTCACTGTTGGTGGAATTGTAAAATAGTACTCTGGAAGGCAGTATGGTGCTTTCTCAAAAATTTAGAAATAGAAATACCATTTGACCCCCAAAATTCCACTACTGGGAACATTGTTTTTGTTGACTTTGAGTTGAGCACAACTCATAGGCCTGAGGTATCTTTACAACTATGGACTTTTATCAAAGTTCATAGTTTCCAGAGGCATGTGGTTTAGGATGTGGATGCCACTCCTGCTTCCAAACTGGGAATACACCCTAAAGAAATCAGGATTACCACCAAAATAGATGTATGTACACCCATGTTTATTGCTGCATTGTTCACAATAGCAAAGAGATGGAAACAACCTAACAACCCATCAACAAAGGAATGGATAGAGAATCTATGGTATATTCACACAATGGAATATTATGCAGCACTGAAAAAAACAAAGAATTCATAAAATATACAAAACAAGTGACTCTGGAGGACATTATGCTGAGTGAAATATCTCAGTCACAAAAGGACAAATACTGTATGATACCACTGTTATAAAATAGGACTGACATCAGGGTTCAAGGGAAACTAAGAGGGGATAAATAATGTATATACACTGCATTGAAACAGATGAGGAATAGAACTGTTTAAAAGGAATATATGATTAGGTATTATTTGCAGGACAATAATCCAAGATATGAGCTGCAGAGTAAAGTAGATGGGGTGGGGGGATTATACAACAATGAAAGAACATTTTTCAAAGAGAAAAGAGAACTGGAGCAGTGAGCAGTGAAGAAAATGTGCAACAATGAATGAACAGAAATTCAAGTTCTTTATAAACTTTCATTAAAATATCAACTTAAAATAAGATAAGATATTGTCCTTGTATTTTTATAGAATAAAATTGAGTTTCAGGGAAATAAATTATCATTGTTTTTAATTCATACACTCAGTGATGAAGAACAAACAACTAGGGCTCCATCCTTATCAGTGTTTCGGTTGGTTTTGCTTTTGTGTTTTCGTGGGATTTTTTTTATTCTTCACTGAGTAAAATAATACAAAATACCCTGTACACACTGAAAATAGTCATTGACTAAATATACATTTAGTATAAATAAATTTAAGCTTGCTCTAGGGTGTTTCATCCAAGAATATCACTTCAACAACTAGATGAATTCTTAAGCACAATTTAAAAAACTATCTGACCACAAGAGATAAATTGCATAAGACATTTGGCACACACGATGTCTTTGAATCAATCTGGAAACTATATATTCAAGGTAAACAAAGCAGAATACATTTTACATTTCCAGAAAAAGTGAGAAATACAGTTTTAATTTTTAATAATGCTGCAGAGCAGCAGTTTATCTCTGACCTTTCTTTCTCAATGATAAAATGGCAAGTTTCATATCCTTACTTGAGACATTAAATTGAAAGATACCTGACTTGTGAAGATAAGGAAGTAAAGAATGCCATCTCTGTTTTCTCCTGGGACACAGATGAGTAACATTCTTTAGCCACCCAAAGATTGAATTCTGGTCATTTGAACATGAGCAACATTGATAACTGCCACTCCTAGAATTGACTTATATTGTTGTTGTTGTGTACTATAAAGTTGGAACCATAGTTGACCCTCAGGTGAGTTTTCAGAGGCAGTTAATAGCACAGAGGAGATTGCCCATCCTTCTCCTGCAGAGCAACTTGGCCTTGAACTCCATGCCTTCAGGATTGCAGCACAGCTTGTTGCCACTAGGCTGCCAGAATTGGAGAATTGACCCATCGTCACCACCAGTTAATCCTCCACACTAATAAGATCCCTTGGAAGTGTATTATTTTGATGTTAGCAGGCCATTAGATGGAGAATATCTTTATTAAAGAATATCTTCGCTTTGATAGCTCTTAAAGACTAGTCATAAAGGGTACAAGGAGTTTATTTGGACAAAAATTCAATGAAGCAGAATGAGGAAATATGAAGCGCAAGATAGAAGTAAAGGATGCTATTGTCAGAATGAGCTACTGAAGTCTCTACTGTGGGCAATGGGAGATCTTTGGAGATACACTTAGGTATCTACAGAATGCCTGCTAGTATTATTTGTCCAGAGATTTAAAGGCATATGCATCTGTCTAGCATCTCTCATCTCTCATGGGCATCCCTCAGCCCTCAGGAAGACAAGTCAACTGCCTTCAAAGCCGTACCAGTGCTAGGGTTGAGAGGATTACTCATGTACCTCCCTGGGAACCAAGGAGTTTGAGGGGGTGCTGAGAGAGGACAAAGCATATGATTCATACTGAGAGTGAGACACTGCTTGGAGAAATTGTTCTTCTCTACAGAGGTAACTAGAGTTCTTTGAAGAAATAAATAACAAGATTAGACAAAGCCAAATCAAGTCTCCATTGTTGTTGTTATGTGCTATCAAGTTAAGTATGACCCATAATGACCCTTTGATACACAGATCTGTGCCCTATCCTATGCTTTGCCGTCTGACATGCTAGAGTCCATTGCAGCAGTTACTGTGTTAATCCACCTGGTTGAGGTTCTTTCTCTCTTTCACCAACCCTCCACCTTTCCAAGCATAATTCTTCTTCAAAGAAATCTTTCCTGGAAACATGCCTGAAGTACTGAGATGAAACTTTATCATCTTGGCCTCCAATGAGCACTCTGACTGCACTTTTTTCAATACCTGTTTGTTTGGTTGGGTTTTTGGCAGTCCATGGAATATTCAGTACTCCTCTCCAACACCACAGTTCAAAGGTATAAATTCTTTTCTGTCATTTTTCTTTATTTCCCAGCTCTCTGATGCATAGCGAGTGATGAGAAAGACCTGATTCAGACACCACTTAGTCTTCACACTGACATCTTTGCTCCTCAATAATTGGGAGAGGTCCCTGACTTCACATTTCTCCAGTGCAATACATCTCCTGATTTTCTGACTGGTATTGAACTGCATTTTAAATACATATATGTCTATGTATATGTGTGTATACACATCCATGCACATACACATAAACATATATATTATTGTTGTGCCATTTAGTCAAAACCTACTGATGAGTGATCCCGCAGCTGGTTTTTAGAGGCAGTAAATTTCATGAGAGGAGATGTTTATCTTGTTGATTGGCTAGTGATTTCAAACAGAATATTTTCGTAGTGGTAGCACAATTCCATACCACTAAATTAAGAGATAGGTAGAGGATAGATATATAGATAGAGAAGAAGAAGAAGAAGAAGAAGAAGAAGAAGAAGAAGAAGAAGAAGAAGAAGAAGAAGAAGAAGAAGAAGAAGAAGAAAGG
>NW_006400027.1:3225807-3234374 GCF_000299155.1 Elephantulus edwardii
AGAAGAAGAAGAAGAAGAAGAAGAAGAAAGGTAAATAGAATCTTATTGCTGTCAAGTTTGGATCAACTTATGACCCTCAAGTGGTTTATTCAGGATATTTCCCATCTTTCTTCCATGGAGCCTCTGGTGGATTGAACTACCAGAATGGCACTATTTTTACATTGACAGCACAACCCTCTATATATTTTGCTGTCAGAACTTAGATATAGAAACAAACATGGAAATGTTGCTAGTAGGTGCCATTCAGTGTCTTTTTAACTCACAGTGAGCTGTGCAGCAGAGCAGAGCTGTTCCACATGGTTTTCTTTATGGGAACAGATCACCAGATCTTTCCCCTGAGGAGTCACTAGATGTTCTGGAGCCAACAACTGTTCTGTTAGCAGCCAAATGATTAAAAGTTGTGGCACAAAATCTCTGTAGACAAAGCACATCATGAAAAGACTATTGTTATCAAGAATTTTTTTTTTACTTGAATCCAGTATCAACAGTCATAGAAGTGAAAGTTAAGAAATGAAACAGCATGTAGTATGTATGTTCTGTTTCCAAGGATTTCTTTAAAATGCTAAAGAGCAAAGACATAATTTTAAATATGAAACTGTTCAAAACAATATGAAGTATCACCTCACCCCAGTAACAATGGCAAAGTTTAACAGAGCAACAAATAATAAATAGTTGTGGAAAGACTGGAACCCTTATTCACTACTGGTGAAAGTGTAAAATGGTGAAACCATAATGGAAGATGGTTTGGCACTTTCTCAAAAATTTGGAAATAGAAATACCATGTGACCCAGCAATTACACTCCTGGGATATACCCTAAAGAAACTAGAAACACATCCAAATAGAGATACACACCCATGTTTATTACTGTGTTATTTATAATGGCAAAGAGATGGAAGCAACCCAAGTGCCCATTAACAAATGAATGGATAGAAAAACTATGGTATGTATATTCATACAAAGGAATGTTATGCAACACTGAAAATCAATGAACTTCTAAAAAATTACACATGATGGAGCACATCATGCTAGTGAAATAGTTCAAGCACAAAAGGACAAAATACTGTTATAAAGCAGCTCTGACATGGAGAGTTAGGATAGAATGGGATAGAATTGGATAGATAAGGACCATTGCAATGCAACAAATGAAAGAACTATCAAAAAGGAATATATAATTTATCACAACAGCCCAGAACATAAATCATTGTAAAGAGGACTAGGGGGGAGGGAGAGGAGATTGATGGGAAATTGTGCAACAATAAATGAATATTAAAAAAAAATAAAGTGAACTGGGTGGGGCAAAGGAGGGAGTGGGGGTAAAATGTGCAACAATGAATGAATGAAAGTCTAACTTCTCTGTAAATATTCATTAAAATCACAATTAAAATAAAATTTTATTTAAAAACATAGAGACTAAAGGTTTCTTGACCCAAACCATAGTATCTTCAAATATTTCATATACATGTTAATGTTACACATAAAATAAGGAAGACTAAAGCATTCTGTTGGGGGACAATATTGAAAATACATGGACTGCAAACCAAACAAGAAAACTCAACAACAACAAAGCACTCAGCTAAGTCTGTCTTGGACTTGATCTCACTTACTTAGATTAGATTATCAGGAAGGCCCAGGGCCTAATAGAGAGAAATTATGTTTGGAAAAGTAGAGGGTCAACACAATGAAGGGAAGCACAGCTCCTACAACACTGGCTTAAACACAGCAGAGACTGAAAATGCAACGCAGGATTTTGTGCTGGCATACATGAGGTTGCTGTGAGTTGGAGCTGAGAAGAGTTCACTCACCAGCAATATTTGTCTTTGTCTCTGCTTATGTATGTAGAGAGTTATTTTAAGGTATTGGCTCACATGTTTCTGAGGACTAAACCCATTGTCATAGGAGCTATTCTAATTCAAATCCTGTAGGACAAAGTAGAACCTTCCCATAGAGTTTCCAAGATAGTCATCTTTACTGAAGTAGACTGCTATTTCTTTTTTCTGTGATGTATTAAAAGTACTGTGCCATCAGTGCTCCTTTAATGAGGACTATCAAGTCCAAAATCTGAAATCTAGAGAAACTGGAAACATCAGCCAACTTGAGTTTGAAATCCGTAGGTTAGTGGTAGGCTGAAAACCTCAGGGGGATTGCTGTATTACAGTCTTGAGGACCAAACAACTTGACACCATAACATAACCACATAGACTCATAAAATTAACCATCATAACTAGGAGAGTTCACAATTAGGAATGAGAATGAAATATTGTAGACTAGGCCCTCAAGAACGTCCTGAATGATAGATGCAACAGAACACTCTCACCCGACTCTATCCCACGTCACATCATGACTTGATTGTGGTAAGTTCATGCTTTTTTTTTTAAATTATTTAATATTTTTTTTCTTTATTATTGACCTACCATTGAGACAATCTATAACAAAAAGATAGGTAATATTGGCACATACAGAATAGTCAAGACTGTTAGCCAAGAAACAATACAAAATGGTCCTTTGGCCATCTATATGTCCTAGAGCAACAGAGACCACAGAGACTCACTTATCACATCCAGAATCAAGGACTTCGAGAGCCCTGAGCATCAGCTAAAACCAACTAGGCCAACTGTGATTTCGCACATACATGGAAGATTGCACAAAGATAAAGCTTCAAACGTAATCATTTTTCGATTGAGATTTATCTTAAAATTATTTCAGCTAAAATCTACAAAAGAGAGTAAACGGCAAGCCAGATGATTCAAGGGTGAAAACTTAGAGAAAGCATGGTATCATAATATACACAAACGTAATTATATACATATATGAATCTGCAACTTTATGGCATTCTAAGTATCTCATTTAAGTACATTTTTGGCATTTAAACAAAAATCAGATCAAGCTTTAAGCTAGTAACATAATTTTTATTTTTAGTTGTTTAAATATAAAAAAGGTAACTAAACACAAAGATAAGTACAGATCAGACACCCTCATTCCACAGATTATTTTGGAAAAATAAAAACATTTGTAACAGGGTGGCTTTCCGTCTCACACTAAAACGTAAATAAAACATCTTTCCCAGACTTTATACGCCAAGCTCAGAAACAACTTAGGAAATACTCAAATCTATGAGCATCTTACCATGACCATTTAAAATTACCTGGGAAAGGGAGGAGAAGGGATTAATAACCAGAGGCAGTTTCACACTGATGGAAAAATGCTTGCGGTCACTCCCAAATAAACCCCCTACATTATATATAAATCACAATAAAAATAAAAGTGCCTACATTATGGAACTGTGAAATTTTGTTTAAAAAATAATAACAAAAAATAAACTTGGGTATCATTGGTGCACATGGAAGAATACTACAACACACAAGGCTGGAAAATACTGAAACACAGTTAAGACAAAAGACAGGTTGTACTTTAAATAAAAAGACAGGTTTAGTAGGAAGTAAAGGCTGGAGAGGAAAGCAGACCTTCCATAGAATGGCCTCTCAGACCAACATTAAACAACAGAGACATGACATCTCATCTCAGCCCATCCCCAACCCCAACCCGCCATAAATCTGAACTGCTGCAGAAGGAGGAGGAAAAGGTGCAACTATTTCTTCCCTAAATCTCAGGCCCCAGAGAATGTAATGGGGGAAGTTCTGTCACTGAACTCTGTCCACCTGACATTTCTCCCTTTAGCATTTTTTCTGTGCTAACATTTGTTCCATCTGTTTCGACTCCCAGAAAGCCTAATCTCCTAGAATCAGTTTAATCAGAAAAGCAGGAGAACACACCGGAGCCAAGTAAAGTATGTGCATTAACCAAAAGCTCCAAGTTAACAGCGAGCAGTGGAGACCTCAAATCTTAGTATCAATTCAGCATCTGGTGAGCAATATTTGGCACTAGGCTGGATAAAAAATAAAATTAAAAAATGTCTAATAAAAAATTGTGGGAGGAGGCAGATGTAGTTAAATCATAACCAAATCACAATCTAAGGTGTGGATATATCCAGAGATATTTAAGAATGCGTGAGAATATATCATTAATGAGATATAAAGAAAGCCAAGTAAATTAACTTGGCAAACAGAAGTTCTGGTTAAAAAAGGGGGGCAAAATCTGAACAGATCATATCCATCTAGTTATTTTTAAAACTGGGCATTTTTTTTCCTCCATAGTAGAAGTTCATGCTTTTTTATGGACTTTATTTTTGCAAAAACCTCATAGTTACCTGAATAATACAAATAGGAAAGATTACTGCCCATAATCCATAAGGTTTACATATTTGTCTTAACCATAATGATGATGACATGTAATCAGCATTACTAGTCTCATGTTAGATAGTCAGGCAACTCATGGGTAAACCAAAACAAAGTGAAAATTATTTTATTAAGCTTCATTGGAAAATGGTGAATGTAATCTCCCTTAAATGAATTTTCATTTCCCAAGTAATAGAAACATTGTCTTTTTATATTATTTTCACAAATTTTTATCTCCTTTCTCTAGTCAAGACATTTTAAAGAATGGAAAAAATACACATCACAAAAAAAGAGCTTTTTCTTTTTAAGGAGAAGAGTGATTTGGGGGGAAGGGAGTGGGCAGGGAGAAAAAAGGCAACAATGAATGACTGGAAATCCCAAGTCTCTGTAAACTTCCATTAAAATTAATAAATAAATTTTTTAGAAAGAAATGTGACTACAGAGTAAAAAAAGAACGATAAAAATCATATAAGTGAGAGAAAATTTTATGCAATAAATAGTATTGCATTATTGTTTTGTTGTTCTGTGTCATTGAGTCAGAAGTGATTCACAACTGATCCTCCAGCAGGCTTTCAGAGGCTTTCAATCATGTGAGAGGAGATTGCCCATCTTTCTCCCACAGAGCAGCAGTGAATTCAAACCGCAGGCCTTAGGTTTGGCAGCACAACTTCTGGATAGAGCAAACTGGGTAAATCTGGAAAACATATTTGGAAAACATATTATTTGTCTATATTTATTTGGAAATACATATTAGACTAGTAAAAAATGTCTCTATTCTTAAGTTCTAACAATATTTCATTGATCCATTTATTTGGGACTTGCTGTACCCAGGAATTATTAAAAATCCTCCCTTTGAATCTTTCTGAAAGCATTTCCTAAGAAATAGTTACCAATTTACACAAAAATTTAAGGTCTAAAGAAATAATATATCATCTAACATTAAATTGTGGATTAATTAAGAGTCCAGTAGTCAGAAGCTCATTAAATTATAACATATCTATGTGTTGAACTATCCTGTTCTCTTAATTTATAACTTGAAAAACACTTAATGTCCTTGGGAAGTGTTCATGCATAATGCTAAGTAAAAAAAATAAAAATTTGAATATGCAGTACAATATGCAACAAAAAATATACATATATAAATTAACAGTTAGAGAAAAAGATATTAAAACATTAACACTATGTCAGCTTTGTAACTGTAAACCTCTTTGTAATAGGATTATGAATAATTTTCATTTTATTGCTTGGTTTATTTCCTAATTTGATATTATAAAGCTATTAAATATTTTCAATTACATTTTCCAAGAATATTTTATATACACAGATGAGTCTATTTTGGGTATAATGCAGGTGTATTGGAAGAGTTTCCCTGAGACACCTGCATATTATATGCAGCACTTAAATGTTCCTAGGTGGTGTGCATGTGTTTTGCTGCTATTCATAAAATTTCAACAGCCCATTATTTCAGAAGTAAATTCTCAAGCCTATTTCTTCTTTAAAGAATGAAGAACAAGGATATCATTTAGAGGATTAAGGCCAAGCCATAGCATTTTTAATTACCTCTTATGATGAGGTGCCCCTGATCTAGGCCATGTTCTTCACAATTACTTGCTACACATCAAAAAGCTGGACAATGAATAAGGATGGTAGAAGAAGAATCAATGCCTGCAGCTGTAGTGCTAGAGAAGAGTATTGAACATACTATTGCCATGGGAAAGTCTGCTGTTAGGGACCTCTCCAAAGTACTGAAGAGCAATGGTGTCTCTCTGGAGACTAAGGTGCATCTGATACAGGCCATGGTCTTTGCAATCACTTGTTATGCATCAGAGAGCTGGACAAGACCAAGGAGGATAGAAGGAGAATTGATGCCTTTGAGCTGTGGTGCTGGAGAAGAGTATTGAGAATACCATAGACTGCTAGGAAAACAAACAGATTCATCCTGAAAAAGGTTAAACCGGGTGGCTCCTTGAAGGCAAGGATTCTGAGGCTCCGTCTAACATACTTTGGACATGTTGTGAGGAGAAACTGGTCCTTGGAGAAGGACATCATGCTTGGGAGGGTAGAGGGAAGGTGCAAGGAGGGGAAGGTCCTCTATGAGGTGAATTGATTCAGTGGCTGGGATAATCGGGATGGGAGTGTCGGAGACAGTGTGATTGGCACAGGACAGAGCAGGGTTTAGGGCTGTTGTACATCGGGTCACTATGAGTTGCAAGCAACTCGATGGCACAAAACAACAACAACAACAACATGGACTGATAAAAGAACAAATATGTCTACCCTGAAGAGGGTGAAAACAAGTTCTCTGGATGCAAGGATTCTGAAGCACCATCTCACATATTTTGGACATGTTTCTAAAAGAGACCAGTCCTTGGAGAGGACCTCCATTATGCTTTGAAGGATAGAGGGACAACACAGGAGAGGAGACCCTGGATGAGATGGATTTACATAGTGACTGTAAGTAGTAACGATAGGTGTGTTAGAGACAGTAACACTGGCTCAGGAAAGGACAGAGTTCAGTCATGCTAGGGTTGCTATGAGCTTCTAGCGACTCGACAAACACATTGTAACAACAACTAATTTACCTACCATAATATTTTTCTCCAAAGACTGCTTTCCCCTCATAGTATTCCTTATGTAAGTGAGACCAAGTCTAACCATCATTGTTTTTAAGGTATATTCTGACCGCATATCTTCCAAGACAGATTTTGTTTTGTTGTTCTTTTGCCATTCCATCTCATTCCCTATTTTTCACCAACACCATATTTCAAAGACATCTATTCTTCTTTGTTCTTCCTTATTTTCTTTTATGGGCACAAGTTGTTTTTGTTATAGCTCTGAACCCTGTTCAATCCTGAGCCAACATCACTGTCTCTGACACACTTACTCCTATTACTCCGGTCATTGAGTCAATCTATCTCATTGTGCCACCCCTCTGAAACTTCCAAACACAGTGTCCCTCTCCAAGACTGGTCTCTCCTTGCAACATACCCGAAGTATGACAAATGGAGCTTCAGAATCCTTACCTCCAAGCAGCAGCCCAATTTCACCCACTCCAGGAAGAAACTATTTGTTCCCCTAGCAGTCCATGGTATATTCAATACTCTTCTCCAGTATCACAACCTAAATGCATCAATCCTCCTTCTATCATTCTTAGTCATTTTCCAGGTTTCTGATGCACAGCAATTAATTGTGAAGACCATGGCCTGTATCAGGTGCATCTTAGTCTCCAGACTGACAGACATTATTGCTCCTCAGTATTCTGATGAGGTCCCTGATAGCAGATTTTCCCAGTGCCATTTGTCTTTTAATATTCTGGATGCTTGTACCAAGAGTGTTGATTGTGGAACCAAGCAAACAGAAGCTGTTAACAATTTCAATCTCTTCAACTGAATCTCTTTTCAGTGTTGCCAAATGGCCCACTGGTGAGAATCTTTGTTTTCTTAATGGTGAGCTTCAATACATACTGAAAGCTTCAGTCCTTGACCCTGTGCAGCAAATGTCTCAAGTCCTCCTCAGTTTCAGCAAGAAAAGTTGTGTTATCTGTATAACGCAGGTTGTTGATGAGTCTTTCTCCAATCATGATGCCACATTCCTCCTCACAGAGCCTAGCTTCCAGGATGATTTGTTCCACATATTCACTGAAAAAATGTGTGTATGCATTCCTGATGTACACCTTTGCTGATTTTGAACCATGCAGTTTCCTTGCTCTGTGCTGAGGACTGTCTGTCCAAGTCTAGGTTTTTCATAAGCACAATCCAGAGTTCTGGGATCCTCATTCTTTTCAAAGTTAGCCACAGTTTGTTCTGATTCACATAGTCAAAAGCCTTTGTATAGTCAATAAAACATAGATATTCCTCAATTACTCTCTGCTTTTAGCCAAGATCAATCTAACATTGGGTATAATATCCTTAGTACCATGCCCTCTTTTAAACCTAGCCTGCAGTTCTTGTAGTTCCCTGTTGATGTGCTGTTCCTGTCATTTTTGGGTTATTTTCAGCAGAATTACACTTGCATCTTATATTAATGATGCTATTCATATGCAAGTTAAAGCTGAAGCTGAGGAAAATTAAACCGAATCCACAGGAGCTAAAATATGACTTTAATTTCATACCACCTGAATTTCAGAATCATCTCAGGAACAGGTTTGAGGCCTTGAACACTAATGAGCAAAGACCAGATCAGTTGTGGGAGGATATTAAATGTATCGTCCAGGAAGAGTGCAAATGGTCTTTACAAAGACAGAAGAAGAAGAAAAGACAAAAATAGATGTCAGAAGAAACTATGAAGATTGCACTGGAACGTAGAGAAGCCAAAGCACAAGGAAGAATTCAAGA
>NW_006400027.1:3235682-3237109 GCF_000299155.1 Elephantulus edwardii
GGTTTTCAGAGGCCTGCTATTTCAGAAGTGGGTGGCCAATCCTTCTTCCTAGTCTGTCTTAATCTGAATGTTCAGATTTAGAGGAGTATCTGACAGGGAAACTTGGGAGTGGCGCACAAGGGGAAGTTACCTCAGACAATAACGAAGAGGTGTCTTTCAAAGGTACCCAGGAAAAACCATGGGAAGAGGCCCTTGGGGACAGCGAGGGCATGCTCCTGGGCAGAAGGGAAGCTTGGGAGTGGCACACAAGGGGAAGTCACCTCAGACAATAATGAAGAGGTGTCTTTCAAAGGTACCCAGGAAAAACCGGCGGGCAGGAAGGAAAACCATAATCTACACAGGAGTTCTACAGGACACGTCACCTTCCCTTGGAGACAGTACAACTAAACTTAAGAGACACTGGTCAAAAGGAAAAAAATGTCAGCAGTCGACGTGTGTGGAATCACAGAAGCCAAGAAAGCTTAAGATACAAGCTGTCAGATCATGGCTTGGACAATGGAAGGTATTTTCTGAAGGGACTTGGCAGATGGGAAGGGTTATCCTAGTGGAGGGTAGAGCTGGGAAGTAAGTGGGTCAAGGCTCTGGGCTAAGGGTGGGGTCAACACTGTAACTAATGCTTAACTTAATGATATTGTTCGTTAATTTCCACACTCTGCTGGATCACCCTTCTCTGGAATGGGAACAAATATAGATCTCTCCCAGTCTGTAGACCAAGTGGTTGTCCTCTAGATTTCTTGGCACAACTTGGTAAGCATATCCAGGGCAACATCTATCTATTGAAATATGTCAATTGGTATGTCATTAATTTCTGGGACTTTGTTTTTGCCAATTCTTTCAGAGCAGCTTGAACTTCCTCCTTTATGACCACAAATATATGATTAGGTATTATTGTCATGACAGAAATCTGGAATGAAGGCTGCTTATTGGAGTGGACTTGGGGGGAGGGATTGTATAGCAATGAAAGAATTTTTCATTACTTTTTAAAGAGAAGAGAGAACTGGGATTGAGGAGAGGTGGGCAGGGAGAAGAGTGCAACAATGAACGAATGAAAATCCAAACTCTCTAAACTTTCATTAAAATTAATAATAATTTAACAAAAAGGTAAAAAAGTCTTTTTCTTATTTGGGGTCCCTTGTCTCTCCAAATAAATTTGATAATTTCCCTTTCAAACTCTTCTAAAAATGAGTTTGGTTTCTGGGTTGGAATTGTATTAAATATATAGATTGCTCTTGGTAGGATTGTCATTTTCACCATATTGAGTCTTCCTACCATGAACAGGGAACATTTTTCCATTTCTTTAGGTCTTTTATTGAGTCTTTCATAAATACTCTGTAATTTTCTTTGAATAGGTCTTTTGTATCTTTACTTAGGTTCACTCCCAAGTATCTCAATTTGTGGTTGGCTATCACATATATGGTTATAATTTA
>NW_006400027.1:3237209-3244634 GCF_000299155.1 Elephantulus edwardii
ATCAAAAAACGTATTGCGATGGGAAAGTCTGCGGTTAGGGCCCTCTCTAAAGTACTCAAGAGCAACGGTGTCTCTCTGGAGACTAAGGTCTGCCTGATACAGGCCATGGTTTTTGCAAGCACTTGTTATGCATCAGAGAGTTGAACAATGAGTAGGGAGGACAGAAGGAGAATTGACGCCTTTGAGCTATGGTACTGGAGAAGAGTACTGAATGTACCATGGACTGCTAAGAAAATAAATAGATGCAACTGAGAGAGGGTTAAACCAGGCTGCTCCTTGGAGGCAAGGATTCTGGGGCTTCGTCTGACATACTCTGGACATGTTGTAAGGAGAAACAGGTCTTTAGAGAGGGACATCATGCTGGGTAGAGTAGAGGGACAGCGCAGGAGTGGAAGACCCTCTATGAGGTGGATTGATTCAGTGACTGGGGTAATCGGGATAGGTGTGTCGGAGGCAATGAGATTTGCGCAGGATACAGCACGGTTTAGGGCGGTTGCATATACGTTTGGTATGAGTGGCAAACGACTCAATGGCACATAACAACAACAACATTCTATAGTTGCCGCATTCTTTTGGGTCTTTTTTTTTCCCCTAAATGATAACAAATATGGATCTCTTCCAGCCAGTTGGCCCGGTGATTGTCCTATAGATTTCTTGACACAACAATCCAAAGGTAAAGTAGAGGGTTAGCAAAAAAAAGAAAGATCATCAATGAGCTGAATTGACATAGTGGATATAACAACAGGCTTAAGCACAGGAGGAATTTGACAACAGTGAAGGACAAACTAGTGTTTTATTATTCTGTACACTGTTATTATTGTTGTTGTTGTTGTTAGATGCTGTCAAGTTGCATATGACGCAGAATGACCCTATGAACAACATATATGAACTCATTCTTGCCCTCTGCCATCGTTATCATCCCTCATGCATGTGGGCCATTGCCGAAGTCACTCAATCAGTCCATCTCACTGAGTGTCTTCCTTTCTTTTGCCAAGCCTCCACCTTTCCAACCATGATGTCTCTTCCCAAGGAATAGCTTCTGTTAGCAATATGCCTAAAATATGTGAGCTGAAACTTTGCCATCCTTGCCTTTAAGGAGCACTCTGCACTAACTCCATGAAACACCTATTTGTTCTTTTGGCAATCCATGGGGTATTCAGCACTCATCACAAATAATTCTAAGGAATTATTTCTTTTCTTTCTTTTTGGAGGGATGTGGCTATTTTTTAATAATAGATTTTTTATTTTAATTGTTATTTTAATGAAAGTTTAGAGACAAGTTGGATTTTCATTAATCCATTTTCTCCCAAATCTCTTTAATTTTATTGCTGTTGAGAATATACAGAACAAAACATAATCTTATCCAGCAGTTTCTACATGTATAATTTAGGGTATTTGATTACATTGTTTATGCCACCCTCAGTGCCTCCTAAGATTCCTATCTAATCTTTCAAGTTGCTGCTGTCAGTTTGACTTCACAAAGATTGTAAACGAATCTATTTAGGGAAGACCTTTTGTGGCTTCCGCTTCCTTAAACAACACACCTCCAGAAACTAAGAACTTTCATAAATGTTCATAGTTGTAGAAGGGCCTTTTGTTCATAGGGTCGCTATGAGCTGTGCTCAACTTGAAGGCAATCGATGACAACAACAAAAACAACAACAAAAAGCTGAAGTATGGTTCCATTTAAGATGATTGCTTGGTATTTTTGTGTACGGTTTAGATTATTTCAAGGATTTCAGGGCTTCAGTCATCCTCCAGGACATGATAAAAATCTAGAGTTATGGTAATTTAAAACACCTATTTGCCATTGTCCCCCTTTTCATTAGGATTATTATGTGGGATCTTTTATCAAAATGCACTTTAAAGGGAGAGGGTCACTACCCGGGTATTCCGGTCTGATGAAAAGCAGGAAGTTGTTCAATTAGTCACACACTTGACATCCTTTTGCTTAAACTCTCCTTTGCTAATTAATTTTTGCACATTTCCCTCCCTCCTCCTCCTTTCCCCATTCTCCAGTTCACTTTTTTTTTTAAATTTATTTAATGTTCCTTCAGAGTTGCACAATTTCCTTCCTTCTCCCTCCACTTTTCTTCCCTTCCCCCAGTCTTCTTTGCAATGTACCTCTTATTCTGGACTATTGTTTCACATATAATGCCTAATCATATATTCATTTTAGACAGTTATTTCCTTCATCTGTTCCAATACAGTGTGTTCATTATCTATCCACTCTTTCCCTATTTCTACTCCCATCCTCCCATGTCAGTCCTCCTTTATAACAGTGGGATTATGCAGTATTTGCTGTTTTGTGACTGAGATATTTCTCTCAACACAGTGTCCTGCAGGATCACCCATGTTATGTAATGCTTCACGAGTTCATTTTTTCAGTGCTGCCTAGTATTCTATTGTGTGAATAAACCATAGTTTTATTATTTGTTCATTTGTTGATGGGTATTTGTGTTACTTCCATCTCCTTGTTGTTGTGAATAATGCAGCAATAAACATGGGTTTCCACGATGGTTCTGGTTTCTTTATGGTATTTTCCCAGGAGTGCAATTTTTGGGTCAAATGGTATTTTTATTTCCAACTTACCCCTAGGTCCTTGATCTACCTTGAGTGGGTTTTCAGGTATGGTGTGAGGGATGGATCTTGTTTGAGTTTTCTACAGATAATTTTCGAATTTTTGCCAACACCATTTGTTAAAAAGGTGTTTGTTTCCCCACTTAACTGATTTCATCTCTTTTTAAAAAAGTAAGTTGGCCATAGGTAGATGAGAGCTGATTTCTGGGTTCTCAATTCTATTCCATTAATCTACTATATTGGAAGCACACTGTCTTAAACACCATGGCTGTGTAGTAGGATTTGAAATCAGAGAGTGTGGATGCCTTTTACCTTGTTTCCCTTTTTCAGGAATGCTTTACTTATTCAGGGTCTCTTTCCATTCCAGATAAAATTGGAAATTCTCTTTTTCATCTTGTTGAGGAATGGAATTGGTATTGGGATTGCATTGAGCTACTATATTACCTTTGGTAGAATTGCCGTTTTCATGATATTGTGTCTTCCTATTCATGAGTATGATATATTCTTCCATTTCTCCAGGTCTCTTTATTTCTTGTAGTAATGTTTTATAATTTTCTTTGAATTGGACTTCTGTGTTTCTAGTTAGATTGCTCCACATATTTAAACTTGTGGTTAGCTATTGTGGTGAGGATTGTTTTTCTTAGCTCCATTTCTGTATTATTTTTTTCACAGCAAAGAAATGTGACTGATTTTTGTACGATCTTGTATCCTGCTACTTTGCTAAATTAGTCGACTATGTCCAATACTTTTCTCACTGACGTTTTAGGGTTTTCTAAGTATACTATCATAGCATCTGGATATAGAGATAGTTTTACCTCCTCTTTGCCAGTTTGGATACCTCTTATTTCCTTTTATTGTCTTATTGCTTTCATTAAGGATTACATTCAATACAATATTGAATAGAAAAGGTTGTAGTTGGCCTCCTTGCCTGATTCCTGTCCTCAAAGGTAATGCCTTTAATCTCTCCATTGAGAATGATGTTGGCTCTTCATTTTGCATATATACTTTTCACTATGTTGAAGAAATTCCCTTCTATTCCTATTTTGTTGAATGTTTTAATCAAGAAAAAGTGTTAGATTTTGTCAAAGGCCTTTTCTACATCAATTGATAGGATCATGTGGCTCTTTGTTCTTTGTTTTGTTAATATGATGAATTACATTGATTGTTTTTCTTGTGTTGAATTATCCTGGAAAACCTGTTTATGTATCCCACTTGATCATGGTGAATTTTAATATATTGGTCTGTAATTTTCTATTTTGGTTATATCTTTACTTGACTTTGGTATCAAGGATATATTAGCTTCATAGAATTAAACTGGTCAAACTGCATCTTTTATCTGAAATTTTTGTTTTCTGAAATATTTTTTATAGAATTATATAGTTATTCTCTGATTGTTTCATGAAATTTACTAGTAAACCCATATGGTCCAGGGCTTTTTCTGTTGTTTTATTACCCGTTCAATTTCTTCTTTTGTAATGGGTCTGATCAGGTGCTCTATTTCAGTTTTGTCAATTTGAGTAGGTTGTCAGTTTCTAAGTATTTGTCCATTTTCTATAGGTTTTTATATTTGTTTGAGTATAGTTGTTCATAATATTCCATTGTTAATTTTTTTATTTTAGTTGGTTCTGTTGTGATTTTGCCTCTTTTATCTGTTATTCAGATTATTTGTATCTTTTCCTTTGTTATATTTGTTAGTGGTTTGCAAATTTTATTGTCTTTTTCAAAGAATCAACTCCAGATCTTGTTGATGGTTTCAATTGTTTTTCTGTTTTCTATTTTATTTATTTCTGCCTTAATTTTTTAAAATTTTATTTTATACTGGTTTACATACAAAGTTTATATACATTGTTTTTCACACTAGACTTTTCATTTTTCTTTTACCTCCTTCCACCCTAATTTTTATAATTTTATTTCTTCTAGAGGTTTACTGGTTTTCTCGTTGTTCTTTTTCAACTTTTGGAGATCTTTGGCTAAGGAATCAATTATTAGTGCAACAATGAATAACTGGAAACCCTAAGTCTCTGTAAACGTTCATTAAAATTAATAAAAAATCAATTATCATGTTTCCTTCCTTTTTGAGAATTGCTCTCTGAATACAATTTTGGTTATTTTCCAGAGATTTTTAGTAAGTTATGTTTTCATTGTGATTTTTTTTTGTTTTTTAAAAATCACAAAATAAAACTTTATTTTAAAAAAGTAAGTAACAAGACAAGAGAGGAATGAAGAATTCATAGACTGACATTTTAACTAATCATAAAATGTGCCATATATAGATCCTGACTAAAACTGTAAAAATATAGGACTGGAAATATGTACACTCATTGGTTACTGATTTTAAACTGTTACTTTTTAAAGTAATGAAGATATTGCGGTTACGCTAAAAAAAACAAACAAACAAACAACAACAAAAACCCAAACTAGTCATTATAGTTTATTGATAATGGCAGGCAATAAGAATCAGGGGCCAGTAGCTGTTGTTTTTTCCCAAGCTGGAATTTATCCATAGCTGACTCTCCAGCAAGCTTTCAAAGGCAACAAACTGCACACAGATTTTTCCCCACAGAGCAGCTGTTGGATTCAAACCATGAACCTTTGGGATTTCAGCTCAGGTTCTTACCACTTTGCTACTAGAGCTGTCTAAGTGTGCAAGAAATATTAATGGCTAAGAATGCTTAACTTGAGTTTAGGGTTACATTTGACTATTCTGTCTTTTAAATAATTTTCTAATAAAAGATAACTTTGTTTGGGTCTGGTTTGACTAATGCAAGCCAAGACATCCAGATTTAAATCTAAACTTCTTTAAGGCCAGGTTTGCTTGTAACTGAGACTCTACACAGAAAGGAGGCCTAGTGGCAAGAAGCTGAACTGCAATTTGAAAGGCAAAAGGTTTGAATTTACCAGGTTCTTCATAGAAGAATGGGCAATCTCCTCCTATGAGATTTACTGCCTAAAAAACCCGAGACTCAGCTAGTGTTAATTCCAATACAGAAGAACACAACAAAAACACAAGAATCTTATAAAAAATAAAAATTAAGCTTTGAATTATTCTCAAATTGTTAGGACAATTTATATTTTACAGTTAATTAAGCTATTATTAACTTGATTTTCATTCTGCTCCATCCACAACAACTGGCTGGACAATATACAATTCTATTTAATACCCTGTATAGGCACAAGAAAGATAATGACCACTATGTAGGAGTATATACAGCATAATCTTTTGTAAGCAATGTTTAATTTCAAGCTCTTTCTTGACTGAAACCTATACTATATTCAAACTGGAAAAGTTGTTCAAAATGCAAATTACCAGAAAAGAAAAATAATCAGAAAGCATTTTAAAAAATCAGTTTGTATACTCCATACACTATTCAAAGATTTATGCATTAATTTTCTTGTGATTTTTAGAGGAAATTATTTTATTTCATGTTTTATTTCTTTAATTACTCATTCATGTTCAGCAAGGTGTTTTTGAATTTCCAAATGTATGAGTATTTTTCTCCTTTATCCTCTTGTTATTGATTTCTAATTTTGTAGCATTGTGGTCTGAGAAATTGCTTTCTACTATTTCTACATTTTAAATTTATTTATGTTATCTTTTTGACCTAAAATATGATCTATTCTAGAGAATATTCCTAACATACTGGATAATAATGTATACTCAGGTTTTGGGGGATGCATTAGTCTGTATATATCTATGAGACCAAGTTGGTTTGCTGTGCAGTTTAATTCTTCAGCATCTTTATTGTGTTTCTTTCTGGTAGTTCTAGCTTTTCGTCTGAGTGGGGCATTGAAGTCTCGAACTACTATTGTGGTGTTGTCTTATTTCTTTTTTCAGTTCTATTAACATTTGCTTTGTGTATTTCACAGCTTGTTTGGTGCATAGATATTTATTATGGTTATGTGCTCTTTTTCTTTGTATATTTCACAGCTCATTTGGTATATAGACAGTTATTATGGCTGTGTACTCTTTTTTATATTGACACTTTAAGTATTATATATTGGCTTTCCCTGCCCTTTATGATAAATTTACACTGAAGTCTATTTAATCAGATATTAATATCACAACTCTTACTTTCTTTTGGTTGCCATCTGCTTAGTAACTTTGGCCAACTGGGCCAGTGGTGAGAATTTTTGTTTTCTTGACATTGAACCTCAATACATATTGAAGGCTGCAGTCCTTGACCCTCTGCAGCAAGTGCTTCAGGTCCTCCTCAGTTTCAGCAAGCAGAGTTGTGTTATCTGCATAACTCAGATTGTTGAGGAATCTTCCTCCAATCCTGATGCCACACTTCTTCTCATATAGCCCCAGCATCCCAGATAGTCTGTTCTGCATATAGATTGAAAAGGTATGGAGACAGGATGCATCCCTGGTGTACACCCTTCCCAATTTTGAACCATGCAGTGTTTCGTTGCCCTGTTCTGACAACTACCTCTTGGTCCAATAAAGTGTTCTGGGATTCACATTCTTCTCAAAATCAGCCATAGTTTGTTGTGATCTACACAGTCAAATGCCTTTGCATAGTCAATGAAAAACAAACATTCCTCTGGTAGTCTCACTTTCAGAAAAGGTTCATCTGATATTAGCTATAGTATCCCTAGAGCCCCGAGCCACGGCCTCTTCTAAATACGGGCTGCACTTCAGGCAGTTCTCTGTTGATGTGCTGTTCTAATCGTTTTTGGATGATCTTCAGCAGAATCTTGCTTACACTTCATATTAATGATTGTTGTTGTTGTTGTTATGTGCCGTCGAGTCGTTTGTGACTCATAGCGACCCTATGCACAACAGCCCTAAACCCTGCTCTATCCTGTGCCAAACGCACTGCCTCTGACACACCCATCCCGATT
>NW_006400027.1:3248979-3259239 GCF_000299155.1 Elephantulus edwardii
TATATATGACTTAGTAGACTGTTGGAAGCATCCCATATCCTCAAATTTTTTGTGCATATCAGAACAAAATTGGAGCCATTGAAAATTTCTTAGGTCATTAAACATTTTCTTTTCCTCATAAATTGATATAAAACACATTCTAGAGTCTCTCTGGTCAGCAAATTTTTTCTGTAAAGATATAGATACCAAATAGGGCCATAGAGCCTATCACAGCTACACAGTTTGCCTGTTGTGTATCATCACCTTAGAAACCGATCCATAGCTGGCCAGCAGGTTTTCAGAGGCAGTTAATCAAACAGGAGAAGATTGCCCATCCTTCTCCAGTGGAGTAGCTGATGGATTCAAACCAAGTGCCTTCAGGATTGTAACACAGCTTCTTACTACTAGGTCACTAGAGCTCCCTCATCTAACAGTAGCACAATTTTTCATTTATGAAAGTCAAGACATAAATTAATTGGATTCCTGCTCTAAGAAATTATTTCCAAAATTCAACAGTGAGATGATTTGACTTTTCAGAATCTTAATGAGTGAACTCCAGGATTTGTTTAATTTTCAACAATATTCAGCAACTCATGGCAAAGTTTATGTTATGCTAATGTGTTTATAGCAGTTACGAGAGAAATTAGGACAGAGGTTACTATGCAACATTACAGGAAAAATAACAATTCTATCCAAGGTTAACTTTTACTGGAGGAAAAGAAAAATTAAACTATGACTCAGAGGATCTTGAATGCATCAAAAGTTATCAGCAAAGGATGATAGGCCAAGGATAAGAGGCTTTGAGGATTTACTTACCCAGAAATCTATCCTAATTGTGTGTTCATTCTCAACATATGCCATGTCCTTTTCTACTAAACCAAATACTTCCACTTGTAGAAACACACTGGAATGCATCTTACTTCTGCTCTTTTCCAGAATCTTACTTCTGCTCTTTTCCAGAAAGTGGGAAGAAGATTTCTTTTCATTTATCCCTCACTGACAGTCACTGTTCAGGGGTAACATTTAACTAGTTGTCCAGTTGACTTATGAAAATCTAAATGTCAGAGTAGTACTGTATGTGTTCCATAGGTTTCCAGTGGCTGATTTTCATTATAAAGAATCAATGCCTCCAAATCCATTTCTACTATAAGTAGATCCTATATTCTAATGGAAGAGTTTTTAACTATTTTTAGGCCATGAACCTCCTCAGCAGTATGATAAAACTTGTAGGGACCAAGATAAGATTATTCAATCCATAATATGAAATACATAAATACAATTTTTATGTGTATAACGGAGCCTAGATTTAATGAAACACATTGTCAAAATGTTAATATTTTATTTAATTTGTCTCCATGTTTTTTCTTTCATATCTTTTTTTTCACTCCTTTGTCATAATTTCCCATTATTCTTTGAGTAAATAATTAGACATTGGGGATACAAACAAATTTTTATTATTATTATTATTGTACTAATTTATTTACAAAATTCGAATACATTGTTTTTCACACCAGTTCCAGAGGTAGTAAGCAAAATAGCATGATACTGGTACAATGGCAGGCACATAGACAAATGGAAGAGGATTGAGAACCCAGAAATAGACCCATCTATGGTCAATTGATATTTGAAAAGGAAATAAAACCTATCAAAAGGAGAAATGACCGCCTCTTCAAAACATGGTTCTGGCAAAACTGGACTTTGACCTGCAGAAAGCTGAAACAGGATCCAGATATCACACTATGCACAAAAATCAATTCAAGGTAGATCAGAGACCTGGGAGTAAAGCGCAAAACCATAAAGTTTATGAGACAAACTGGCATAAAGCTTAGAGGGCTAATGAAGTGCCATCTCACTCCAGTAACAGTGGCAAATTTTAGCTTTGTGGCAGCAAGTAATAAATGTTGAAGAGGATGTGGCAAGGTAGGAAGTTTTATACATTGTTGGTGGGATTGTACAATGGTACAACCAGTCTGGAAAGCAAGTTGGCACTTCCTCTAAAAACTGACCGTAGAAATTCCATATGACCCAGCTATTCCACTACTTGGAATATACCCTGTGTAAATGAGAACTGAGGCTCAAATGGAGACTTGTATACCAATTTTCATAACAGCGTTATTCACTCTTGCAAAAAACATGCAAATAGCCTAGATGTCCAACCAAAATCAAACTAATTGAGAAGTTATAGTACATTCAAACAATAGAACACTACGCAGCATACAGGAGCAATAATTTTGTAAATTATTACCTAAGTTGGGAAGGACTGTCGAGCATTATGTTTAGTGAATTAACTCAGTTCTGTAAGTACAAATACTGTATAAAACCATTATTTTAGAAGGAATCTAAGTATCCAAAGCAGGAGGAAGGATTGAAGCTGAGGGGTGAGAATGTGTGGAGGGGAGGGGAATTAATAACGGGAAATGGGAACAAACAAAAATTTTGTAGAAGAGCCTATTCCTTTTATTAAATTTTTATTGTGATTTTTAAGAAAATTTACAGAAACATAAATTTGCATTGTTGCACATTTTCAACCCTACTTACCTCCCAAGTTAACTTTTCTTTTTTTTTATTATGTTTACAATGTTCATGCACATTGTACTTCATGCTATTCTCCATTTACATTGTGTTTCATACAATCATCACATGCATTGTGTTTTATCAAATAAATCACCATTGGACATTGCCCATCATTACCCAATCTTTTCAGTTTCCCTCTGGATTCTCCTCATTTCCTTCATCTCCCTTCCTCCATCCTGGGGCAACCCTGTGGTTTTGCCTCTACCCATCCTCACCCCTTTGCTTTCACCAATCCTGCTTTTGTCCCCACACATATTTTACTAGAATATTGAACTGTAGTGCAGGGAAGCCAAAGCACAAGGAAGAATTCAAGATACTAAAGAGCTGAACAGAAGATTTCAAAAGGCAGAGCAGGAAGACAAAATAAAATATTATAATGAAATGTGGAAGGAGCTAGAGTCAGAAAATCAAAAGGGTAGAATTAGCTCAGTGTTTCTTAAGCTCAAGGAACTGAAGAACAAATTCAAACCTCAAGTTCCTATTAATCAAGAATGCTTTAGGCAGAATAGTAAATGATCCAGGAAGTATTAAAAGAAGATGAAAAGAGTATACGGAGTCACTGTATCGAAAGGAATTGGCAGACACAGAATAATTTAGTGAAACAACCTATGAGCAAGAGCCTATGGTGATGAAGGAAAAAGTTCAAGCTACTTTGAAGGAAATAGCCAAAAACAAGGCCCCAGGCATAGATGGTATACTAATTGATGTATTTCAACTAACAGATGCTGCCCTGGATGTGCTCACCAAGTTGTGCCAAGAAATCTGGAGAACAACCACTTGGCCAACTAACCAGAAGAGACCTTACTTGTTTCCATCCTAAAGAAGGGTGACCCAACAGAGTGTGGAAGCTATAGAACAATATCATTGATTTTGCATGCAAGCAAGATAAGATTATTCAAAAACGACTAGAACAGCACATCAGCAGAGAACTGCGGAAGTCCAGGCTGAGTTTAGAAGGGGTCATGGTACTAGGAATATTGTAGCTAAGGTTAGACGGATATTGGCTGAAAGTGGGGAATACCAGGAGAATGTCTATCTGTGTTTCATTGATTACGCAAAGGCATTTGACTGTGGATAATATCAAACTGTGGCTAATTCTGAGAAGAATGGGAATCCCAGAACACTTGATCGTGCTAATGTGAAACCTATACTTGGACCAAGAGGCAGTCGTCAGAACAGAGCAAGGAAACACTGCATGATTCAAAATTGGGAAGGGTGTATGCCAGGGGTATGTCTTATCTTATATTTTCAACCTATATGCAGGACAGATTATTCAGGAAGTTGGCCTCTGTGAGGAAAAGTGTGGCATCAGGATTGGTGGAAGATCCATCAACAATCTGAGTTATGCAGATGACACAACCCCGCTTGCTGAAACTGAGGAGGACCTGAAGTGCTTGCTGTGGACGGTCAGGGACTGCAGTCTTCAGTATGATTTGAAGCTCAGTATCAAGAAGACAAAGATTCTCACCACTGGACCAAATGGCAGCATCAGGATGGATGGTGAAGAGATTGAGATTGTTCACAACTTTAGTTTGCTTGGCTCCACAATCAACACTCTTGGCACCAGCAGCCAAGAACTTAAAAGAAGTATTGTGATAGGAAAGTCTGCTGTTAAGGACCTCTCCAAAGTGCTGAAGAGCAATGGTGTCACTCTGGAAACTAAGGTGCACCTGATAAAGACATGGTCTTTACAAGCACTTGTTTTGTGTCAGAGAGGTGGACAATGACTAGGGAAGATAGAAGGATAATTGATGCCTGTGAGCTGTGGTGTTGGAGAAGAGTATTTAATGTACCATGGACTGCTAAGAAAATGAACAGATTCATCCTGGAGAGGGTTAAAGCGGGCTGCTCCTTGGAGGCAAGGATTCTGAGGCTTTGTCTGACATACTTTGTACATGTTGCAAGCAGGACTATTCCTTAGAGAGGGACATCATGCTTGGGAGGAAGGAGGGTCAGCGCAGGGGGGAAGACCCTCTATGAGTTGGATTGATTTAGTGACTGGGTTAATCGGGGTGGGTGTGTCCGAGACATTGAGATTGGCACAGGACAGAGCAGGGTTTAGGACTGTTGTACATAGGGGTCGCTATGAGTAGCAATTGACTCGATGACACATTACAACAACAACATCCTATTTTTACAACAGTGGTCTTATGTTGTACTTGTCATTATGAGACTGAGTTAGTTCTCTCAGCATAATGCTTTCAGGTCTCTCCAAGTTATGCAGTATTTTTTGAAATTATTGCTTCTGAGTTCTGTGTTGTGTAAATGGACCACAATTTCTTTATCCATTCAGTTTTAATTGGACATTTGGTCACTTTTCCTGACTTTGTGATGATGAATAACACTGCTCTGAACACTGGTGTACATATCTCTGTGTTTCAATTCCAAATTCCTTGGGGTATAGCCGTAGCAGTGGAATAGCTGGGTCATACCGAGTTTTTATGTTCAGCTTTTTTGAGGAAATATCAAACTGTCTTCCAGAGTGGTTGCACCATTTTACAATCTCACCAACAGTGTATGAGAGTTCTCATCTTTCCACATCCTCTCCAACATGTATTGCTTGCTGCGTTACTAAACTGCCCCTGCTACTGTGGTGAGATGGTATCTCATTGTGGTTTTGATTTGCATCTCTCTTACTGCTAATGATTTTGAGCATTTATTCACGTTGTTGGCCACCTGAATGTCTTCTATTCTTTTTATTTTAAGATGTCAATTTCTTTGAAGTTTTAGTGTTTGTTTGTTTGTTTTTAAATTATTATTTGAGAAAAAGTTCATTCATCAACTATATTGGTATTTCCTTCAACCAATCATGCACATAATGTTTTACATTAATTATAAACCCCACGTGATAACAGCATTCTTTCTACTATTTCTGTATTTCTTATTTCTGTGCATCCACTACATTATACTATCTCCTTCTTTTTTCCCTCTGAGCTCTGTCTGTCCCTGAGTCCCTGAGCAATTGCAAACGTTTTGATCTTGAACTGTTTGTTGGCCTAAGTACAAACGTTTTGATCTTGAACTGTTTGTTGGCCTAAGTACTAAGTACCAAGTACCAATCTGCTCTTATTGTTCATGTTACATACACATCTATCTACAGTTTTGTTGAAAGTTATGCCACAAGGATGAGTTCTATCTTAGGCTCTAAGAGTAGGTAAGGCCATAGTCTCAGGAGTTTCACCAGCTGTAACCAGTGGCCGCTACTTTTATGATTTTGAGTTTTGTTCTGTATTTATCTTCGGATCTTCTATTGTGATCCCTGTCAGAGTACTCAGCAGTGATAAAAAGTACTTCCCTCAATTTATTAGAAGTTCATGAGGTCTATTGTGCTATGAACAAATTATTTTAAAGCATTTATTTATTTTATTTTCTAAAACTTATTTGGTCCAGACTGGAAGAGACCAACGGTCACCTTAGAGGGCTACCCACATGCATTTAAGATGCCAGTCAATATTCATCAATGCATTTCATTGTTGTTAGATGACTCAGTCACCCTGTGAACAACAGGTAGGAACTTTGCCCCATTCTGCACCATCTTCAAGATCTCTGGTTTTGGGTGTTTTTTTTTTTCTAAGTCCCTTGTGATAATCACTATGTCAAATTATTTCATTGAGGGTCTTTCTCTCTTTCACCAACCTTCGACTTTTCCTAGCATGAAATCTTTCTCCAAGGACTAGTTCCTCTTGAAAATACATCCAAAATAAGTGAGATGACGTTTCCTTATCTTTGCATCTAAGGAGCACTCTGATGGTACTAACTCCTGGATATACTAATTTTTCTTTTATAGTCCATGGTATATTCAACACTCTTTTCTAACACAATAATTCAATAATTGACTCTTCTGTCTTCTTAATTCATTGAGAATAAGAAGAAATTGGAAAATCATGACTTGAATTAAGTGCATCACAGTTTCAAAATTACATTGTTGCTCTTTAGAACTCCAAGTATATCCTTGGCAGCATATTTTCCCAATGTAACAAGTCTTTTCCGGTTTTTGACTGCTGCTACCATGGATGTTGTTTGTTTGCTTATGCTGTGATGTGCTGTCCATTCATAGCAACCATATGTAAAATAGCTCTGAACCCTGTCCTAGCCTGAATGAATCACACTGTTTCAGATAAACCTACCCCTATTCCTCTAGTCACTCTATTAATTCATCTTATCCAGCATCTTCCTCTTCTGTGTTGTCCCTTCACCATTCTAGGCATGATGTTCTTCTCCAAGAACTGGTCCCTCCTGGCATCATGTTGTTGTTGTTGTTATGTGCCGTCGAGTCGCTTGCGACTCATAGCGACCCTATGTACAACAGCCCTAAACTCCGCTCTGTCCTGTGCCAATCGCACTGTCTCTGACACTCCCATCCCAATTATCCCAGTCACTGAATCAATCCACCTCATAGAGGGCCTTCCTCTCCTGCGCTGTCCCTCCACCCTCCCAAGCATGATGTCCTTCTCCAAGCATCATACCTAATGTATATGATAAAGCTTCAAAATCCTTGCCTCCAGAGTGCAACTTGGGTTCACCCTCTCCAGTCAGATATATCTATTCTTTTGGTAATACATGGTATGTTCAATACTCCTCTCCAGTGTCATAACTCAAAGGCATCAATTCTTCTTCCATCACCCTTTTAGTTGTTCAGCTCTCTGATGCATAACAATTAATGGCTTGGATTAGGCGCACCTCAGTCTCTTAGATGGACATCTTTGCACTTTAGCCCGCTGGAGAGGTCCCTAACGGTAGACCAGGAGTATTGATTGTGAACTCAGGCATGTGAAATTGTTAAAAATCTCAATCTCTTCTTCATCTATCATGGTACTGCCTATTGGCCCAGTGATGAGAATCTGTTTTCTTGATGTTGAGCATCAATCCATATTAAAGACTGCAGGAGGGGTTTTTTTTTGTTGTTTTTTTGTTTTGTTTTGCTTTGCTTACTTTCTACAGCAGTTGCTTAAGGTCCTCCTCAGTTTTGGCAAACAAGGTTGTGTCATCTGCATAATATGGTTGTTGATGAGTCTCCCTTCAATCCTGATGCAACATTCCTCCTCCTAAAGACAGTATCCCAAATGATCTGTTCTGAATACAGATTGAAAAGACAATACCTGACACACTCCTTTCCTGATTTTGAACCATGCAGTGTCTCCTTGCTGTATTCTGATGACTGTCTCCTGGTTCAAGATAACTTTCACATGAGCACAATCTGTGATTCCCATTCTTCTCAAGAATAGCCATAATCTGTTGTGATCCACATGGTCAAATGTATCTGTGTACTCAATTAAACACAGATAGACATCCTTCTGGTACTGTCTGCTTTCAGCCAAGATCCATCTGACACTGGCAATAATGTCCTTAGTGTCACAGCCTTTTCTAAACCCAGCCTTACTTCTGGTAATTCTCTATTGTTGTACTGTTCCAGTCTTTTTCTAATAATCCTTAGGAAAAAAATTGCTTGCATGTGCTATTGTTCAATAATTTCCAGTCTGTTGGATCATCCTTTTTTGGAATGGGAATAAGTTATGAATCTTTTCTAGTCAGTTGGCCAGGTAGCTGTCCTCCAGATTTCTTGACACAACTTGGCAGGCACATAGAAGGCAACATCTGTTTCCGGAAATATATCAGTTGATATTCCATCAGTTCCTTGGGCCTTATTTTTTTGTCAATTTCTTCATCACTGTTGCCTGTTGGTCATATGCTGTTTCATGAAATTCTTCTGTCAGTTAATTTTTGG
This sequence comes from Elephantulus edwardii, assembly GCF_000299155.1. Lineage (NCBI taxonomy): Eukaryota > Metazoa > Chordata > Mammalia > Macroscelidea > Macroscelididae > Elephantulus > Elephantulus edwardii. The sequence continues at coordinate 3,257,258 of NW_006400027.1, forward strand.
TATAGTGACTTTTGTATTCCTTCCATCTTCTTTTGATTCATCCTGGATCATTCAATATTCTGCCCTTTAATTATTATAAATGCTATAAAAATAGCATCTTTAATTATTGCTTCTTGAGGCTTCAATTTGTTCTTCAGTTCCTTCAGCTTAAGAAATGCTGAGGGAGTTCTTCCCTTCTGATTCTCTGACTTCAGCTCTTTGCACATTTCATTATAATACTCTGCTTTCTCTTCCCGTGCTGCCCTTTGGAATGTCCTGCTCAACTTTTAAACTTATTTCTTCCTTTTCCTTCACTTCTTGACAATCTAAAGTCAGAGTCTTTTCTGTCATCTATCTCGATCTTATCTTACTCCTCTGTCTTTGTAATGACATTTTGTAGTCATAGCTGATGATATTTCTTGCTGTCCTCCCACAGTTCATTTGGTCTTCATTCATTAGTGTCCAAGGCTTCAAATGTTTTCTTGATATGGTTTTAAATTCAGGTGGGATAGACTCAAGGTCAAATTTTTGTTCTTGTGGATTTAACTTTCTTTACCTTCAGTTTAAACTCATATTAAGGTAGTAGTCTGTTTCACAATCAGCACCTGGCCTAGTTTTCACAGCTGATAGTGAGCTTCTCCAATAATTCTTTCAACAGACATAATCAATCTGATTCCTATGTAGACTTACAGGTGAAGTCCATGTGTATAGTAGTCATTTGTATTTCTTACATAAGATTTGCAATGAATAAATCATTAATGGTACAAAATTCTATCATTCTATCTCCAGCCTCATTTCTGTCACCAAGACCATGTTTTCCAACTAGTGATGTGTTATCCTCATTTCCAATTTTTGCATTCCAGTCACTTACGCTTATTAATGCATCTTAATTCCATGCTCAGTTTTCTCCTGCAGAAGTTGGTAGAAGTCTTCTGTTTCCCCCTCTTTGTCTCTTTTTGGTGCACATATTTGAAAGGTAGAATATTAACAGGCCTTCCTTGTATGTGTTTGGATATCCTGTCGCGATAGCGTTATCTTTCAGGATGGATCTATAAGTGGTTTCCTTGACTATCAATGCAACCCCTTTTCCCCCTCACTTTTTCATTTCCCTTTCCAGTGTAGTAGATCATATGATTGCCTAATTCAAAGTGTCCTAAGCCAATCCATCTCAGTTCACCAATGCACAGTATGTCAGTATTTATGTGTTCCATTTTTGTCTTAACAATGTCCAATTTTCCTACATTGATACTTCTCACATTCCACATTTCAATTACTAGTGTCTGCTTGTGACTGTTCCTCATACTTTGTGTTTCCCATTAGGAAACCTCAGCCTCCAATGCCATATCTGCTAATCTAATGTAATTGTGCTCTATTATTGTTCATAGGTTTTTCAAAGGCCTGTGGTTTGGGAGGTAGATGATCAATTCTTCCTAGTGTGGCTTACTTTGGATGCTTAACTTCAGAGAAATATCTGACAGACAAAGATTTTTCCCAAAAGAATCAATGTAAGATCTTTCTCCATTTCAAAGCTAACAGATTCAGTACCCACTCCATTTCCTCGCCTTACCTCACCAACACCTTCCTCCCCACTTCCTTCAGCTAACCTAATGAAATGTCTCATATGGTCCCTGGGTGATAGGGCTAAGCTCCTTTCTGGTGGGGGGTGGTTCACTGAGTTCTGTTCTTGGAGGAAGGCTTGGAGGTCTCAGGGTTCCAGTCCCAGAAGAGTCAACCATGTGTCTTCAGGATTGCATCACAGATTCTTACCACTAGGCCACCAGAGTTCCCTCTACACAATCTAGACACTGAATATTATGCTATGATTACTTCTAGCATTTCTCATCTAACCATCATTCTATACTAAGAGGTATCTCCGCATTGTTCAGATTTCAGCACAGATAACACCACTTTTTTTAAAATTTAGTTTATTTTTCATTTCAATGAACATCTACAGAGATTTTGGAATTCCATTCATTCATTGTTGCACCCTTCTCCCCGCACAA
>NW_006400027.1:3259809-3260914 GCF_000299155.1 Elephantulus edwardii
CTTTACTTGCAACTTTTTGAGAAAGCGCCACAATGCTTTCCACAGTGGTTGCACCATTTTACACTCCCACCAACAGTGAATAAGGGTTCCAGTGTCTCCATAACCTCGCCAGCATTTGTTGCTTGCTGTTCTGTTAAATTTTGCTAGTCTTACTGGAGTGAGATGATATCTCATGGTTGTCTTGATTTGCATCTCTCTCAGGGCTAGGGATTTCGAACATTTCTTCATGTGCTTGTTGGCCATCTGAATGTCTTCCTTGAACACCACTTTTTTAGGGAACCTTCACTGACTCATAGGATTCTGGAGCAGAATATCTATTCCTATATTCCCTTGCATACTGAACATCAGAGAATGCACTGAGTCATATTGCAATTAACCCCTTACATGTTTTCTTTTTTCCAGTGATTTGTATAAAATCTTTAAGAGAATAAGCAGTAAAAAAATATGCCACCTCCTTCAGGAAGATTGTTTTCATTTATGGCAAACCTAGATATTGTACAAAGAAATTTATGGTATAGGTGGTACAAGGGACTCCCTTAGAAGAGAAGACCTCATATTATCTACTAAGTTGCAACAATTTATCTAAATTGCTAACACCATCCTTCGTAATAAATGATAGATAATAACTTTGCTATAAGGGATCGGGATGATTCAGTGGTAGACTTTTTAACTTCCATGAGGAAAATTAAACTTGTATTCTGAGGTAATGTATCTAATGTGCAGCTACGACTCATTTGTCAGTGGTAGTTTACACATTTTTGTGAAGTTTTAAAATTAAGACAGAGTAGGGCAAATAGCCCAGTAATCTGTTTTAACCCTTAAAACTATATGGATTACATACAATATTGGGCACAGGATATGAACAAAGATTTCACCAAAGAAGACATTCAGATGGCCAACAAGCACATGAAGAAATATTCAAAATCCCTAGCTCTAAGAGAGATAAAAATCAAAACAACTATGAGATATCATCTCACCCCAGTCAGAATAGCAAAATTTAACAGATTGGCAAGCAACAAATGTTGGTGAGGTTGTGGAGAAACTGGAACCCTTATTCACTGTTGGTGGGAGTGTAAAATGGTGCAACCACTGTGGAAGGCGGTAT
>NW_006400027.1:3261394-3266202 GCF_000299155.1 Elephantulus edwardii
GGTTATCACAAGAGTCCACAATTAAGGTTGCATAGTGAAATGTACTTGGGGTGGTGGGAGGGGTGAGGGGGGATTGTGTACCAGGGAGGGAGTTTCTTTTACTTTTCAAAGAGAGGAGTGAACTGGGGGTGGGGAGGGCTGGGCAGGGAGAGAAGTACAGCAATGAATGAATGGAAATCCAAAGTCTCCGTAAATGTTCGTTAAAATTACTAAAATAAAAAAATCTATATGGATTACAGTAATTCAATCCCAACCAATTAAGAAGATGATGCAGAATTAGGCAGCGTTGATGCCTGTGCAACATGGGATTGCTATGAGTTGAGAAGTAACTTGACAGACTTGACAATAAAAATCCTCCCACAAAGCTCGAGTATAAAATAGATTTCAAGGTTCTCAATAATCTCCTTCTAGAGTTGATAAACAGATGGAAAAGAGAAACCAAAACAAAGGGAAAACTTTACCAAATAAGGGAGATGACCAGATTTCAAAAAGCACTTTATGAAGACAAACCAAAGTATATGTGCAAAGAGTTGGAGTAAGAAAACAAAACAGGAAATAACTTGTTCAGCTTTCTCAAGCTTAAATAACTGAAAAACAATTCAAACCTCGAGTTATAATACTGAAGGATGCCATGGGCAAAATCCTGAATGAGAGGATGAAAGATATATAGTGAGTAACTGTACCAAAAAGAATATCTTACAACAACTATTTCAGGCAGTAGCTTATTATAAAGGACAATTGGTGATGAAGAAAGAAGTTCAAGGAGGGATCCAAGATGGCGGCAAAGGCGGAGACATCGTGGTGAGCTGTGGAAGCAGCCGACCACTCCGAGGAGGACCACTATGACCTTCTACAGACCTCTGTTTATTGATAATTGAACAGTTAAACAGTTGATGACTGGTCTTCAATGTAGATCAAGGCTCAACAATAGGAATTCAAGGATTCTCAAGGAGGAATGGGTGAGTCCCACAGCTCCCAGCCCCTTCCTGCCGAGCACGCATTGAACTGCCCCCACCGCAGCTCCATGTGGCTTCCACTGCCAGAACACAGAGATTCCTTCACCCAGGGTGGATGGTAGGCATCAGGCCTCCCCGAGACTGGTGCAGTGGAGCTGCCATGCTGCCACGGAGTAGACTTGTTCTGGGGAGAATTCTTGGAGCCAGGACAGCAGCGACAGGGGAGGCGGGTGGCCCCCCGTGAGTGACACGCACCCGGCCACCCTGAGCACCTGCCACCTCAGCGGCCAGCACGGGCGACAAGTGCCAGGCCACCCACCCAGGCCACCCGGCCACCTACAGGTTTGGGTTTCCTTGGACAGACCAGTAAAGAGGATCACTGGTACAATGGATTGTTGAAAGTCACTGTGAGTTGTTTACTTGATGACACTTAACAGTAGCAGCATGTCCAAGAGGACTGACATCCTAAATGCACCACATATTTTGATCTGTTGAATGCTTCTGCCAAAAGCTGTTTAGACCTGGGGGCAGTCTGTTCACAACTCTCAGGTTCCCTTTGCCATTTATGAAGGGGGAGGGCAGTGACACCTACTTCAAATTACAGTATGACCATTTATGGGGCGGGATAAAAGTGGTGGTGCAGGAATTGGGGACACTGTCCCTGGCCACATAGTCTTTGGTCAGGCGAGGGGTCCAGACTGGGGTGGGGGCAATTGGAGGGGCAGTGTACCAGCCAGCCTCCTGGGGGGTATTGCCCTGCTCAGAGTGAGCTGTCGGTCCTCTGCTTGGGGTGGGCTGTCTTCGGACCCTGGCTCGGGGTGAGCCGTCACTTCCCTCTGCTTGGGCAGGGCAGTCTTCAGCCCCTGGCTCGGGGAGTGGCCCTCAGGGTGAGCTCCTCAGTTCCCAGATTGTGCCATCTGACCCCCGGGTGGGGAAAAAATGCCTAGGGTATCCAGAGAATTTTATCTAGGCTACATTTCACCACCCTCTTCCTCAGTAAATCTGAAAGGAACACCCCCAAAGACCTTCTATTTGTAACTCACAAGTTTGTGCTCTCTAGGTTTGCTCCCTTTCCTATAGGTAACCCTAACACTGAGTTTTACTCCAGACTTGATCCTGAACCCAGTGCCAGTGACAAAAAGGAAATACAACTGCCAGCTAAGGAAGCAAAGGAGGATGGATCCTCTGGGTTCAACCGGCCATCCCCACTGGACCCACTTGGGAAAACATTTTGCAGTCCAGAGGGGAGCAAATGTCAGGAAAACATCTTCTAACAGAACAAGAAGGCAAGCAGCTTTAACCCAAGACCAGCAGTAAAGTGATAAAGTGTCTTCCTTTTCCCCCTTCACATCTACACCCCTGTTCAGCATTAAAAAGCCAGAGAGTTTGCATCCAGTTCCCAAATCAATAAGACAGTTGGTTTAATCACCATTGGAATATGCTTACCATTCTCCTGTAGCATCTGGTCCCCACTGGATCCTTTTCATTTCCTTCACCTGCTCCCCCCTCCAACCAAATTGTACAGCTCTGCAACTGCACCCCTGCAATTTCCATCCCTGCCCATTCTCACCCTTCTGCCCCCATCCCTCACCTCCTTGTACCCCCAATATGTTTTTCCCAATAAAATTTTTTTTAAAAGTTAAAAATTTAAAAAAAGAAGTTCAAGATACACTGAAGGATTGGCGGGGGAAATAATGTTACAGGAATTGATGGATTATCAACTAACATGCTTTAACAAACAGCTGCAACACTGCACATGCTCACAAAACTGTACCAGGAAGTTTTGAAGATAGCTACCTGGTCAACAGAATGCAAGAGATGCAGATTATTCTCCCAAAAGGGTTATCTGACATACTGTAGAAATTATTGAACAATAGCATTAATAGCACATGCAAGTAAAATCCTGCTGATTATTAAAAATGGCTGCAACAGTACATCAACAGAGAACTGTCAGATATTCAGCCTGCATTTAAAAGAGTCTGTGACACCAGAAATATCACTGCTGATGTCAGATGGATCTCGGCTCAAGGAAAAGAATTCCTGAAGGATTTCTACTTGCATGTTATCAACTACACAAATACACTTGACTGTGTTGATCATAACAAATTGTAGGTAACTGTGAGAAGAATGGTAATCCCAGACACTTAATTGTGCTCATGTGAAATCATTCGAGAAGCTGGACTTGATAAAGAGGAATATGGCATCATAATTAAAGGCAGACTCATCAACAACATGCATCATGCAGATGACCTAACTGTTTACTGAAAGTGAGGAGGACTTGAAATGTTTGCTGGAGAAGATCAAAGGTCACAACGTTCAATATGGACTATGTTTCAACCTCAAGAAAACAAAAGTCTTTACCACTGGACCAATAGATATCTTCATGTTAAAATGGAGAAAAGGTTGAAATTGTCAGTGATTTCATCTTACTTGGATCTACAATCAACACCTTTGGTATGAGCAATCATTGCATTGGAAAATTCTAGAGTCAGAAACGTCTCCAAAGTGCTTAAGAGAAAGCATGTCAGTTTAAAATGAATGCTTTTTTCCAAGCTATGGTCATTTAAATTACTTGCTGTACATCTGAGAGCTGGATAATGAATAAAGACAACAGAAGAAGGATTGATAACCTTTGAGTTGTGGTGTAGAAAATAATACTAAATATCCCATGAACTGCCAAGAGAACAAACAAATAAGATTTGGTGAGGAAGAAATCAGGGTGTTTCTTAAAAGGAAGAAAGTAGATGGAGAAATTTCATTTCTCATACTTTGAACATGTTTTTAGGAGAGATCAGTCCTTGGAAAAGACATAGTGCTTGGACAAGGGGAGGGTCAGTAAAGGAGAGGAAGAAACTTAATAAGATGGATTGACAAAATAATTGTAACAATGGGCTTAAGTGTGATAGAGATAATGAAGATGGCACAGGAGAGGACAGAACACAGATTCATCCTTTATATGGTCACTACAAACTGTGATTGACTCAACAGCATCTAACAAAAACAACAACAATAATCCCCTTCCTTCTGCATGAAGACCATGATGCCATCAGAACAGAGTAAGAAACACTGGAGTAGCCTGATTTCACCTTCTCCAGAACAAACATTTTTGTTCCTTTAGCAGTCCTTGGTATATTCAATACTCTTCTCTAACACCACAGCTCAAAGACATCCATCCTTTTTCTGTCATCTTTAGTAATTTTCTAGCTCTCTGATGCATAGCAAGTAATTGTGAAGACCATGGCCTGGCTCAGGCACAACTTAGTCTCCAGGCTGATATCATCACTCTTTAGTACTCTGGAGAGGTGCCTAACAGCAGATTTCCCCAATATAATTCATATCTTGATTTCCTGACTGCTGATTGTCAGTTGTGTATCAGGGCAAGCCGAAATGGTTAACAATCTCAGTCACTTCTCCATTAATCATGGTGCTACAAATTGGCCCAGTGGTGGAAAATTTTGTCTTCTTGATGTTGAGCTTTAATCACTATTGAATACTATCATTCTTCACCTTCTATAGTAAAAATTTGACCTTCTAAAGTAAACACTTAAGGTCCTCCTCATTTCCAGAAAGTATATTGTACCATCTATATAACGTAGGTTGTTGATGAGTCTTCATCCAATTCTGATGCCACATTCATCCTCATAAAGTTCTGCCTCCCAAATGGTCTCTTCTTCATACAGATTGAAAAGATATGGATACAAGAAGTAGCCACAATTTACTCCTTTCCTGATTTTCAACCATACAGTGTTTCCTTGCTCTGTTCTTTTTTTCCCTATTTTTTAATTTTTTTGTGATTTATTTCATTATTTGAGTTTTTTTCTTTTTATTTTATTAAATTTTATAAGTTTTAAT
>NW_006400027.1:3269153-3278016 GCF_000299155.1 Elephantulus edwardii
AGAGGTGATAGTGGGCATCCTTGCCTAGTTCCTGTTCTTAAAGGGAATGCCTTTAACCTCTCTCCATTAAGAACAATGTTGGCTCTTGGGTTTTCATAAATACTTTTTACTATGTTGAAGAAATTACCCTCTAATCCTATTTTGTTGAGTGCTTTAATCATGAAAGGGTGTTGGATTTTATCAAAGGCTTTTTCTGCATCAATTTATAGGACCATATGATTCTTGTTCTTTGCCTTGTTGATGTGATGAATTACATTAAATGTTTTCCTTATGTTGAACCATCAACAATTTTCACATTCTGTTGGATCAATTTTTTTTAGAATAGAAAAAAAATAAGGATCAGTTCCAGTCAGTAGGCCAGGGAGCTGTTTTCCAAGTTGCTTGGTACAGCCTGCTGAGCACACCCAGAGCAGTATCTGTGTGTTGAAATATGTCCATCAATTCCTGGAGCTTTGTTTTTTGCCAATTCCTTCAGATCAACCTGAACTTCTTCCTTCATCATCATTCTCTCCTGAGCATTTGTTTCATGAAATTTTTCTGTGTTAGCCAGTTCTTTTTGGTACAGTGATTCTGTGTACCCCTTCTGTCTTTCTTTGATGCTTCCTGGATCATTCAATTTTTCTACCAACAGCATCATTAAGCGTTGCCACTTGAGGCTTGACTTTTTTCTTCAGTTTCTTCATCTTAGGAGATGCTGAGCAAGTTTATCCCTTTTCTTTTCTTTGCACCATTTCATTATAATACGTTGCTTTGTCCTCCTGAGATGCCCTTTGAAATCTTCTGTTCAGCTCCTTAAGTTCTTGATTTCTTCCTCTCGCTTTGACATCTAGGAGTGGCAGGCACATAACACAACCACAACACTTTACTGGAAACTAAATGTCAATTAAAAGCTAATGTTGTTATATATTATCAAGTTGGAATTCACTCGTAGCTGACCCTCCAGTGCATTTTCAGAGGAATTAATCTCATAAGAGTAGATTGCCCATCTTTCTTCCTCAGAGGAAGTAGTCAATTCAAACTATATCTTTAGATATTGCTTTATTACTAATTATAAACTAGGCCACATTATTTCCTTAATCAAAGACAGTATATCTGAGTGAACTAGGATATATAAGTACAAGGATTACATGAAAAACAAGTTAGTCCACAATTAAGGTTGCATAGTGGAATGTACTTGGGGTGGTGGGAGGGGTGTTGGGGGATTGTGTACCAGGGAGAGAGTGTTTATTTTGCTTTTCAAAGACAGGAGCAAACTGGGGGGGAGGGGGGGAGGGCTGGGCAGGGAAAGAAGTTCAGCAGTGAATGAATGGAAATCCAAAATCTCTGTAAATGTTCATTAAAATTATTTTTAAAACTTTTTAAAAAACAGTTATGTTTGTTTTGAGAATTGAAATCTTTGGCAAAAGAAATGAATAGATGGATGTAAAAAAAAAAAAAAGAAAAACAAGTTACAAGCAAGAATGTTGTTTTCATGTGCTTTCTACTCAGTTTCAACTCACAGTGACCCTATGAACAACAAACACTGTCTATTCCTAAATCATCTTTACACTCATTACTGTACTTGAGCCTATAGTTGTAACTATTGTGTCAGTCCACCTCACTAAGGGTCTTCTTTCTCACACTGTGCTATAACGAACATTTTGGGAAAATGTCCCTTCTGATAGCATATGGCAAACATGTAAAAAATAATCTGACCATCCTAGAGGGATTGTATACCAATGAAGGAGTTTTGCTTTTGCTTTTCAAGGAGAGGTGCGAACTGGAAGTGGGGATGGGGGTGGGGTGGGCGGGGAGAAAAGTGCAACAATGAATGAATAGAATTCCAAAATCTCTGTAGATGTTCACTGAAATTAATAATAATAATTTAAAAATTGGGGGGGAAAGCTAGACTAGCACTGACTGTAATAATGGACTTAAGGATGTTAGAGATTGTGAGGGTGGCACAGGCTAGGAAAAGTGTCAAGTCTGTCCTTATGGTTGCTGTGAATCATAATCAAATTGATGACACCTAACAATAGTTAGCATCATTATGGAGGGAGGATAGCAGTAAAGCAAGCCTCATAGTCACACCTTCATTGTATCACCATGTTTTTGTACCAGACTAATTTGCTCTTTTATTGACTGCCTTCAAGTCTGTCCCAACTCATGGGGCCCCAGTGCACAATGAAGAGGACTGTTGTGATTTATAGGACCTTCTGGTACATTGTACAAACAGAGAAGTCTCATGTCCACTCCAAGAGATGAGATTCTGGGCATTAATGTCTTATAAACCTACCTTAATGCTTTTATTGTTGCTGTTTGGTGCTCTAATATCTAATACCAATTTTGTTGTTATGGCTTTGGTGTAGTTGTTAAGGGTCTGCTCCAACTCACAGAGATCCTTTGAACAGCAGAACATGGGCATAATCATGTGACATGCTTTCAGTATTTGTTGTACTTAAGCCCATTGTTATAGTCAACGTGCCACTCAACCTATCTGCACGCCCTTCTCTCCTTCGCTAACCCTGTGGTTCTACAAGTATGATATTCTTTGCAGGATCTTGTACCGTCCAACAAACTGCCCAAAGTATGTCAGCAAAAGAATGATCACCTTCCTTCTAAGAAGCACTCTGATTGAACTTTGTCCAAGAAAAAATATAATCTTACCATCCTCATGTCTAAGAAAAATTGTCTACATCTTCAAAGACAGATTTATTTGTTCTTCTGATCAACTCAACTCATGGCCATTAAATTGGAACTGACAATATCAATTAGCATTCCTTCAATTTCTGGAGCTGTGATTTTTGCCAATTCCTTCAGAGCAGTCTGAACTTCTTCCTTCATCCTCATTGTCCCTTAAGCATATGTTGTTTCATGAAATTTTTCTGTGTCAGCCAGCTCTTTTTGGTACAGTGACTCTGTGTACCCCTTCTGTCTTCTTTTGATGCTTCCTGAACCATTAGATTTTCCTACCAATAACATCATAAAGTTTTGTCACTAGAGGCTTGAATTTTTTCTTCAGTTTCTTCATCTATAACGTCTCTGATGTCTTAGTGATCTTTAGTATCCTTCACAGATGATGTCCTTAATGTCTTCCCACAGCTCCTCTGGTCTTCAAACATTGATGTTCAGTGCTTCAAATCCATTCTCAAGATGATTTTTAAATTCAGGTGGGACACACTCAAGATTCTTGTGGACTTGTTTCAGTTTTCTTTAGCTGCAATTTGAACTCATACATGAGCAATTGATGGTTTGTTCCATAATCAGCTCCTGGACTGGTTTTGACTGCTCATCTTGAGTTATTACAATTTCTTCCATAGATGTGGTCAGTCTGATTTTTATGCAGTTCATCTGGTGAGGTCCGTGTGTGAAGAAGCTGATTGTGTTTTTTAAAGATATTTGCAATGAATGAATCATTGAATGTGCAAAATTCGATAATTTTTTTCCATCCTCATTTCTCTGTCACCAAGTCCGTACTTTCCAACTACTCTTCCTTTTTCATTGTTTTCAGCTTTTGCATTTAAATTACCAATTATCATTAATTCATGTTGATTTATATATGGTCAATTTCAGACTGCAAAAATAATTTTTAACAAAAATTTTATTTATATGATTAACTTAAAAAGTTAGTATACATTCTCACACCAGATCATTCCTCTTTCCTGTAACCACTCATCCCTCTACCCAACAAAGTGTGCAGTGTTACAATTACATCACTGCCCATCTTCACCCCTCTGCTTCTATCCTCCCCCACTTAGATCCTCACACACATTTCACTGCTCATATTTTTATTTCTGCAATAATGGCATTGTTGTTGTTGTTGTTGTTATGTGCCATCAAGTCGTTTCCGACTCATAGCGACCCTATGCACAACAGCCCTAAACCCTGCTCAATCCTGCACCAACAGCACCGCCTCTGACACATCCATCCCGATTACCCCAGTCACCGAATCAATCCATCTCATAGAGGGTCTTCCCCTCCTGCGCTGTCCCTCCACCATCCCAAGCATGATGTCCCTCTCCAAGGACCCATCCCTCCTGGCAACATGTCCAAAGTATGTCAGACGAAGCCCCAGAATCCTTGTCTCCAAGGAGTAGCTTGGTTTAATCCTCTCCAAGATGAATCTGTTTGTTTTCCTGGCAGTCCATGGTACATTCAGTACCCTTCTCCAGCACCACAGCTCAAAAGCATCCATTCTCCTTCTGTCCTCCCTAGTCATTGTCCAACTCTCTGATGCGTAACAAGCGATTTCAAAGACCATGGCCTGTATCAGGCGCACCTTAGTCTCCAGAGAGACACTGTTGCTCCTGAGTACCTTTGAGAGGTCCCTAACAGCAGACTTATACAGTATTTTTTCTTATGGGACTGAGTTAGTTCACTTAGCATAATGCTCTCGAGTCTCTCCTAAGTTAGATAGTGATTTGCAAATTCATTGCTACTACATGTTGCATAATATTCCATCATGTGAATGTATCATAGTTTCTCAATCCATTTGACTATGACTGGACATTTGGGCAGCTTCCGTGTTCTCAAGATGGTGAATAATGCTGCTATGAACATTGGTGTACATATCTCCTTTTGTGCTTCAGTTCTTAATTTCTTGGGGTATGTTCCAGGCAGTGTAATAGCTGGACCACATGAAATTTCCATGTTAAGCTTTTTGAGGAACTGCCAAACTGCCTTCCAGAGTGGTTGTATCATTTTACAATCCCACCAATAAGGGATTACAGTTCTTATGTCTTCACATCCTCTCCAACATGTATTACTTGCTGTCCTGTTAAACTTTGCCACCTCTACTAGAGTGAGATGGCATCTCATTGTGGTTTTGATTTGCACCTCTCTTACTGTCAGTGATTTGGAGCATGTCTTTATGTGTCTGTTGGCCATCTGAATATCTTCCTTATGAAGCCTTTTTCCATGCCCATTTTGTAATTGTGTTATTAGTCATTTCTTGTAGAGGCCCTGTAGGATTCTGTAAACTTTTGATATGAGACCCTAATTTGAAATTTTATAGCTGTTTCATAGTCAGTAGGTTTTCTTTTCACTCTGTTGAAACATGCTTTTTATGCACATGGGGATTTAATCTTTAAAACATCCCATTTGTCAATTTTATCCTCTTCAGATTGTGCATTTCTGGCTGTATTTGGCAGTCTCTTTACACCATAGACTAGGTTTTCTAAGCTTGATACCAGTTTGCTTCTTATGAACTTCATAGCTTTGGGCTTTACTCAAAGGTCTCTGGTTCATCATGAGTTGGTATTTGTGTATGGTGTGAGATGTGGATCCTGTTTCAGCTTTCTGAAGTTAGTAGTCTGGTTTAGCTTTAGCATATATTTGAATAATAGTTATATTAATAGGTATTCCTTGTATGTATTAATAATACCCTATCTCTCACAAGATTGTACTTCAGTTTAGAACTTGAAATTTCCTTTTTAACTACAAATGCAATGCTATTTTTACAATGTTTTTCATTCTCAACATAATACACTATGTGATTGTCTGATTCAAAGTGGCCAAAGTCAGTTTATATCATCTTATTAATGCCTAGAATGTCAATATTCATGTTTCCTATTTCATTTTTCACAACATCACGTTTTCCCACTCTCATGTTTCATACATTTCATATTCTATCAAAGGATGCTTAAAGCTGTGTCTCCTCATTTTTTGAAATTTTATATTGACTTATTTACAAGGTTTGAATACATTGTTTTCCAGAAAAGATCCTTCCCATTTCTTTCACAACCCTATTATTAACATACCCCCCACCATCTTCACCCCTCTGCTTCCACCCTTGCCCTCTTGGATCCTCATACTCATTCTACAATAATGACTTTATACAGTATTTGTCCTTGTAAGATTAGATTAGTTCAGTCAACATAATACCCTCCAGTCCCTCCCAAGTTATGTAGTAATTTACAAAATAATTGCTTCTGCATGTTGTGTAGTATTTCGTGTATGAATTTACCACAATTTTTCAAAATACTAGTTTGTGGTTGGACATCTGGGCTGTTCCCATGTTTTTATGATGGTGAATAATGCTTCTGTGAACATTGGTGTACATGTCTCTGTTCGAGCCTCAGTTCTCATTTTCTTGGAATACACTCCAAGCAATGGAATAGCTGAATCATATGAAGTTTCGATGTTTAGCTTTTTGAGAAAACACCAAACTGCCTTCCAGAGTAGTTGTACCATTTTACAATCCCACCAACAATGTTTAAGAGTTCCTGTCTTGCCACATCTTCAACATTTATTACTTGTTGTCCTGTTAAACTTTACTACTGCTACTGGAGTAATATGGTATCTCATTGTGGTTTTGATTTGCACCTCTCTTATTACCAGTGATTTTAAGCATTTCTTCATGTGTCCATTGGCCATCCTATATGAAAATTCTTGGGACCGTCTAAAGATTAAATTCGTGTGTGCATCAAAAACGTTTCCCAACAGGGTACAAAGAAAACCTACCAACTGGGAACAAACATTTGGCAACACCATCTCAGGCAAGATATCATTATGAAAGTTTATAGAATATTCTTGGTCCTTCACAAGAAAAAGACCAATAACCCAACTACAAAATGGGCAAAAGACGTGTCTCCTCATTTTGATTCATTTCCAATCTTGGCTTGTCCCCTCAGATTATATTTGTGTTACTATGTCATTTGTTTATTTTTCAGAGACCAGTTTTTTCAAAAGTGTATGTACAATTCTTCCTATTCTTTCTTAATGTGTAGAGACCTAGAATTAGAGAACAAAAATGTAGGAACTCATTCACCATTTCTCAAGCTGCCAGAGTTGAAAAACACAGTGAAGCCTTGTGTTGCAGTGCTTAGGGAAAATATGGGGAAAGTGTTGAGTGGTCAAGGAAACATCAGAAGAACATAGAGGTAATACGCAGAGTCACTGTACCAAAGAGAATTGGTTTACACTGAAATATTTCAAGAATACTTCAAGATGTGCTCAAGAGGCAATGATAATGAAGGAAGAGATTGAAGCTACAGTAAAGGCATTGGCAAAACATAATGCCCAGGAATAGTTAGGATACTGATTGAAATGTTTCAAATTACAGATGCAGCCATGGATGCACTCATCAATATATGCCAGGAAGTTTGGTGCTGGTCACAGCTGTCTGGATGACTGGCTGGAATAGATCCAGATGTGTTGCTATGCCCAGGAAAGATGACCCAATAGAATGTGGACACTATCAACAATATCATTAATATCACGTGCAAGCAAAACACTGCTGAGGATCATTCAAAACCTTCTAGAATTGAACATAGATAGGTAATTTCCAGACATTTAAGAAGGTTTTATAAGGGGCCATGGCATCATCAGTATCATTGCTGATATCAGATGGTTCCTGACTCAATGTAAAGAATACCAAAAGAGGGTCTATTTATGCTTTATTGACTTGGCAAAGGCATTTCACTATGAGGATCATAACAAGTTCTGGCTAACATTGTCACAAATGGGACTCTCATAACACTTAACTGCTCATGCAAAATCTATACCTATACCTATTGCTGCTGTACAAACAGAGCAAGGGAATATTGCATAGTATACGATTAAGATAGGTGTGCATACGGGTTGTGTCCTCTCTCTGTAGCTATTCAATCTGTTGGACTATAAGAGAAAGAATGTGACATTGGGATAGGAGGAATCAATAATCTTCCATATGCAAATGGCACAACCTTACTTGTTGAAAGTGAAGAGGACTTGTTGCAGAAGATCAAAGAATACAGCCTTCAACATGGATTGATTTCATCTCCACACCAAGAAAATAAAAATTCTTATCAGTCGACCAGTAGGCAACATAATGATATATGGACAAAAGATTAATGTTGTTCATGATTTAATCTTATTTAGATCTATAATCAACATGCTTAGTACCAGCAGTTAGGAAATCAGGAATGTACTGCACTGGGAAAGTCTGCTGTCAGAAACCTTCTCCAAGTATGGAGTAACAGTGCTGTCAGGTGTCAGTTTGAGGACTAACGTGAGTCTGATTCAGGCCATAGTCTTTCTGATCTATTACTATGAATTGAAAGCTGGACAATGAATAACCATGATAGAAGAAGAATTGATATCTTTGAGATTTGGTGCTGGAGAACGGTGCTGAATATCCCATGGACTGCCTTGGAAGCAAAGGTGACAAAGCTTCATCTCACATGCTTTTGGCATGTTACCAGGAGAGGCTATTTCTTGGAGAAGGATATCATGTTTGGAAAAGTGAAGATTTGGTAAAGGAGAGGGAAAACCTCAGCCAGAAAGATTGATACACTAACTACATAGGCTCAATTGTGTTAGGAAGTGGGAGAATGGCACAGGACAGGGTTCAGGTCTGTTGTTCATAGAGTCACGATGGGTCATGCTCAACTTGACAACACCTAACAAAAGCATAACTTACCTGTGCTTTTTCAGAGACTGAATAATATAGGAAGAGATTTCCCATCTTACTCCTCCAGAGCAGCTGCTAGATTCAAACCACCTGCCATCAGGTTAGCAACGCAGCTCTTTACCTACCAGGTTACAGAGTTTCATGTTCTGTTTAGGGTATATTAAATATTCAACATAATAATTTCAAGGCATCAATTTTTCTTTCATCTTAATTATTTTAACCTCCCCATTATATATGAAACAAAGACACAGATACAAAATAATACAATCAAGTTATAATTTTGGGAAGAAGAACCTAGAAGGAAAAAAGGGCACATTAAATTGTTGTTGTTGTTGTTATGTGCCGTCGAGTCGCTTGTGACTCATAGCGACCCTATGTACAACAACCCTAAACTCCGCTCTGTCCTGTGCCAATGGCACCGTCTCTGACACTCCCATCCCAATTATCCCACTCACTGAATCAATCCACCTCATAGAGGGCCTTCCTCTCCTG
>NW_006400027.1:3279248-3280498 GCF_000299155.1 Elephantulus edwardii
TGGTTCTGAAATTCAGGTGGGATAGACTCAAAGTCATATTTTGGTTGCCTTGGATTTGGTTTAATTTTCCTCAGCTTCAGCTTGAATTTGCATATGAGTATTTGGTGGTCTGTTCCACAGTCAGCTCCTGGCCTAGTTTTCACAGCTGATATTGAGCTTCTCCAGCAGTTCTTTCCACACATTAAATAATCTATAAAATTTCAAATGGATGAAATTAATTGCAGACATAAGAAATAAGGACAATGGGTTTCCTTTGGGGAAGTGAGTGGCCACTGGAAAGGGAAATTCTTGAATGAGAACAAATATTGAACTTACTGATTATAACAGGTATGTAGTATCTATAAGCTTATCATTTGTGCATTTTTCATTGCGTGTTTTAATACAACAAAAAGGTTTTCAAACTGAAAACATCTAACAATATGTGGAAAACAAAAGAGTAGTTCCCCAAAATATGTACATAGTAAATCCTGTGAACAGATTTTACATGCTAAAGAGGTGCTACTCGAGACTACTGTTGACTTAAATATAAATCCCAACTGACGCTGTAGCAGGTTTAGGAAGCTGTCAACATGGAAGGAGATTGCCCATCTTTCTCCCATGGATTGCACCACAGCTTCTCACCATGTGGCCATCAGAGAGAGCTTCCTAAAAAGATTATTCAGCTTGTTAATTAACTGACCTTAAAGAAAGATGCATAGATGTGACCAGAGTAATGTAATGAAACAAGAATTCAACCTCTATAGATCAATTTGAAGGAAAGATGAGCCATAAAATTAATCTAAATGACCTTTAGAAAGTAGCAAAGGCTAAGAAATGGAGTCTATTGAGGACCTTCAGATAAGAAAGCAGCCCTGTTGCCTCCCCAATTTTAGCTCAGTGAGACCCATTCTAGATCACAGACCAGAAAGATTATACATGTTACCTAAGCCACCGAATTTGTGGTAATCTATATACTGGTTAAAATAAAACAAAATAAAATACACAAGCCCCCACCCAAACACAATCCCCCAGGTAATGTGAAAGGATTACTATGTGAAGAGAGATGGCCACTCTCCTCCTGTGCATTTACTCCCTCTGAAAACCAGCTGGAGGATCAGCTATGGACCAGTTCTAACTTTATGGTAAGAAAGCTGGAAAACAACCACTTGGCCAACTGACTGGAAGAGATCTATATTTGTTCCTATTCCAAAGAAGGGTGACCCAACTGAGTGTGGAAACTACAGAACAATCTCATTGATTTCACATGCAAG
>NW_006400027.1:3281628-3299146 GCF_000299155.1 Elephantulus edwardii
GGATTGATTCAGTGACTGGGGTAATCAGGATGGGTGTGTCAGAGGCAATGAGATTGGCACAGGATAGAGCAAGGTTTAGGGCTGTTGTACATAGGGTCGCTATGACTTGCAAAAGACTCGACGGCACATAACAACAACAACAGGCAAAAAAAAAACCCAAAAACACAACATCCCCCCCCCCACACACACACACAAAATACCATTAAACCCTTACATATGAATGCAGAGCATCAGTGATGATCTGATAGGAATCTCTCATAGTCCCCATGGTCAGTGACTAGAGACCTCCCTGAGAGAAGCAACTACTAACGAATATGTCCCCAAATGACTTGAAGCATGGCAGATGTCCAGCTTAATAAGGTGTTGATGAGTGCACAGATAAATCTAGATAGCTATAAAAAGAGATAGTGGTGATGGGAAAGGGAAATAAATAGAATTGTAGAACTCACAACTTTTAGCATTTAGCTGATCAGTGATCTCAATTTTGCTCAAAATTTCAAAACTCAACTATTTCCGATGATTCCTAAGGAATAGCCAGACTTAAGTTCAAAATCACAAAAATGAAATTAAAAATCTCACTTTAATTTCGCTTTACTTCTAGAAACAAAATAACAACTCTGAGTATCAGATGAGCCTAAAATTAAAGTAAAAAAAAAAGGTATTACAATGATAAAATAATGCAAATGGTTCTGGTTTCATAATCTTAAGTCTATTAAAACACTTATCTTGAAAGTACAAAACTCTTAACTCAAAAGTTGTTCTTGTCTTTCTTGTGGAAAATACTTAATCAATGAGTCAGGTGCCTCCAATTCACTCCCACTCCCAAGCTCAAAGAGGAAAATCTGTGAGTTACTGTGTGTAGATAACTTTGCTTCACCCTGATTTTTATATGCCATTGGCGGCCTAGTGGTAAGTAGCTGCACTGCAACACCAAAGGCATAGGGATTGAATGCACCAGCTGCTCTGTTGGTGGACAATCTCTTCCTATATGATAAACTGTCTCTGAAAAACCACGGGAGGATCAACTATGAGTCAGTTCTGACTTGATGACACCCAACAACATCATTTTCCTTTCTCCACAGGAGAATACTTCTCTTCACCTTATCACCCACCTATCTGCCGGTACTATTATGGTGTTCTTTTTGCTATGATGCTGGAAGCTATGCCACTAGTATTTCAAATAATAGTGGTATAGTAGTCATGCTTCAGTAGAGCTTCCAGCTAAGAAAGATTAGGGGGGAAAGGCCTGGCAGTCCACTTCTGAAAAAAGCAGCCAATGAAAACTCTTTGGATCTTAACAGAACACTGTGGGATTCACTTGCTTTGAAAACAACAATAAGAAAGTTCATTGCTGCTGGAAGACATCAGGTTGAATGAAGTAGAGGATCAGTGAATGAGATTTTTTAGGTCATTATGTTTTGTAGAATCACACTTGGAGCTTAGAGACCTTAGTTAAAGCTAAATTTTAAAAATAAAAAATGGGTAAGTTGCTCTTTTTATTTAAAAAAAAAATGTAATAGCATAGAATCCTGGGAAATGTGAACAGTGATTCCTAATAGCATAGAGTTCAGACCTAGTGGTGGGGGTTGCCTCAGCAGCCCAGAGGTATGCTATTCAAGTCCACCAGTTGCTGCATAAAGCAGTTGGACAGTCTCCTCCCTTGCAAGTTACTGCCTCTGAAAACCCACTGCAGGGTCAGCTATGGGTCAATTCTGACTCAAGGGTACACAACAACAATAGAGGAGATGCAGGTAGGTGTGATTTGCTTTGTGAACTATGCCTCACAGACGAATTCAATTTAAAAATATCTTTTAAATAAAGTTAAAATGAAAAAGGCAGCTGCCAGTCCTACACCACCCTTACATCATTACTATATAAGAGCTCACTGTTGAAGCCACTGAGTCAATCCATCTCATTGAAGATTTTTTTCCCCTCACTGATCCTCTGTTTTGCTAAAGGAGCTCTGGTGTAATTGGTGATGTGTCAATCTATTAACCAAGAGGTCAGTGGTTTCCACTCAGATCATAAATAGAAGATAGGACGTCCTCCTGTAAATATTTATAAGTTCTAATTTCCAAAGGAGGGTTAATAGGAGTTGTAATCTGCTTGGCAGCAGTGAGTTTGAAGAGATTTGGGGTCTACTAGTATGTTATCTAGGGACTGACCCTCCAAAATACTTAAAGCCAAAACCCCCTCATATCACTTTCCATGTTGAATATGAGGATAGAAGAATGAAAGCGTACACCACAGGAGACAAGACAACTTCAAGACCAACCAAGAAAAGCTACAGCAGGCCTCAAGGGCAGCAGGAGGAAGGCACAAAACCCTCTGCCCCTACAGATGACACTACGTTTTGTTGGCCTGAAGAAGAATCTATGCCTTTGAATTGTGATGCTGGTGAATATTCAACATACTATGTACTGCCAAAAAGTAAACAAATCTGACTTGGAGGAAGTACAAGAAGAATGTTCCTTTTTGACAGGTATGGTAAAACTTGATCTCATATACTTTTGAATATGTTGTCAAGAGGGGCTAGTTCTTGTACATCATTCTAGTTGTTATGTACAGTAGAGTTGGAACTGACCCATAGCTGACCCTCTGGCAGGTTTGCAGAGGCAGTTAATCTCATGGGAGGAGATTCCCCATCCTTCTCCCGTGCAGTGGCTGGTGGCCTCAAATAATGTGTCTTTGGAATTGCAGCACAGCATCTTTGCCCCTAGGCCACCAGAGCTCCCCATTTTGCTGGGGCTTGGAGGAGGAAAAAAAAAGACATTATGCTGAGGAATGTAGGGGGTGGTAGAGGGAGAGAGTAAGGAAGACTCTCAAAGAGATGAACTGACTCAGTGATAGTATCAATGGGCATGAGCGTGGCAGAGCTTGTAGGGCTAGAACAGGATAGGGCACCTTCAGATCTGTTGTTTGTAGGTTTGCTAGGAATGCCTCAGACACTGAGGCACTGGGCATATCTAGAACATCAGAGATTATCTTGAGTCTATCTGCCCACAGTGGGAGCAATACTCACTCTGACAATATAAACCCTGCATGTTGTTGTTGTGTACCATGGAGTCAGAACTGACCTATAGGTGACCTTCCTGCAGGTTTTCAGAGACAGTTAATTGCACAGGAGAATATTGCCCATCCTTCTCCCATGGAGCAGCTGGTGGATTTGAACTGCAGGTGTAAGGCATACAAGTTTGCTGCATTTAGTTTAGTAGGATCATCACTTCTGTGTAAGGCCTTGAAGTGTTCTGCTAGAAGCATAAGTTTGTATTTTGCTAACCTGCACTTACTACTTCTCTAGCAAAACTCATGCCCAGATTCAATTTTCTAACAAATAATATAACCTTTTGTGTAGGGAAAATTTGTTGTCAAGGACGTCTCCAAAAAGCTAAAGAGCAGTGATGTCAGTTTAAAGACTGAGGTACACTTGATCCAAGTCTTAGTATTTTCAATTGCTGGGAAAGGTAGAGGGTCAATGAAAGTGGAAGACCCTCAAGGAGATAGATTGACACAGTGACTGTAACAATGAGCTTGAGCACAGTAAGATCATGATATTGGTCCTGGATAGGATAATGCTTCGGTCTATTGTTCATAGGGTCACTATGAGTTGTGATATACTCAAGGGCACTTATCAACTACCATTGGTACTGTATTAGAGTCAACTCATAGTCAACTGTTCATTTACCTTCACATTATAGAAGTGGTCTCTTGGTTCAAGACACAGTATTCAATCATAAAATTCATTGAAAGATTCAAGGAGGGAATACAATTTTGTTCCATTCTGTGATTTCCGGAGAGGCAACTTTTATTTAAACCTGATCGTTTCCATCGAGATCAGAGCTAAGGCCGTGGAACCATTCATCTCACATCATGGCCAAATACCAGAATTGAAAGTATCAAAGAAGGCCTTTTATGTCTTCCTTCCCCCTCCCCTTCCTCAAATGCTTATTGGTCCTGATCTTAAGGATAGAAATTGCCTCCTCTGTATACTCTTCAATTTTTCTCTCCTCATATTTCTACATGGAGAGGAACCTGAGAAGGTTAACCGAAGAAGGTTAACTCACACACAATATGTATTACCCATTGCCCTTTTTGGATTTCAAATTAAGTATATAATTAGTAAAAAAGGAAATCCATGCCTTCTGGTGATGAAAAATTAGTAAATCAATAGGTGGTTGCCTTAGCAGAGACTCTGGGGAATCTTGGGTCATCAGCTGGGGCTGTCAATTATAATATCTAAAGCAGCAACTCAGGCATCTTCCTGAAGCCTCAAAGCACTGAGCAAATGCCCCACTTCTGGGTTGACAGGCTCTAAAGATTTGCAAGAGGAATGAGAAGGCAAAATTGATCCGGTAAAATGTAGGTAACAAGGTAAAAACAATAAAATGGTTTTTAGTACTTCCAGAAAGCTTGGGGGGAAAGCTCTGTATATATTTTATAAAACACTATCCTTAAGAGAAACTGTTTTCTGTGCTTCCCACCCCACTCAAAATGATACATGCCATCCATTGTCTACTGCTTTGCATTACTTTATATGCCAAGGAGGCATGTGTAGGAAGTTGTGTGGCCACCCTCTACAGTGTTAGAGGATATATAGCACATTTTACCCTTAATTGTATGTTGTCTTGATTTTACAGGCTGCTGGCACGAGGCAGCATTTTTAGTGCTGCTTGGGGGATGAATACATTTATTGATGTGCCAGGCTTTCTGTGTTCATAAACTCTTGCATATGGAGACTTGAATAAACCTTTTTGTGTAAATTTCTTCAATGGCACTATCCTTCTCTAAACAGTGGTAACCCACAGCTAGCTGAGGAAATAAACAGTCAGGTCCGTGCATTTATAGCCAGCATATTCCCTGCGTGATAAAGTGCTGTGTAGCATACAACTTTCATGCTATAGAAATAAATCATTGTTGCTGCATTCATTTGCTTAGGGTTATGAGAACAGAATCCTGTAATTTTGTTTCAATTCAAATCTCAAATTCTACTTTTAGAGAAATGTACCACATAATTAGCACCACTGGATTTCCCCCAATTACTCCCATGACAGACTAAACGACTTCTGTGGCAGTTAGGAGCCCTATTGATTTAGTAAGGTAAGTGTGGGGCTGCAAACTGACAGGTCAGTGGGTTTGAATCCATCAGCTGATCTGTGGAAGAAAGATGAGTAGATGCCTCCCATTAAAATGTACAGCCTTTTGTTATAAGGCTCTTGTCTGAGATGGTATTACCAAATGTTTCTTCCCAGTCTATAGGTGTAAAGAATACTCCTGGGCCTCCACAAGAAAAAGAAACCGATAAACCAATTACAAAATGGGTAAAAGACATGGAAAGATTTTTCACACTTGAAGTTATTTGAATGGCAAACAAACACATGAAGAAATGCTCCAAATAAATGACAATAGGAGATATGCAAATCAAAAGTACAATGAGGTACCAACTCAATCTAGTAAGAGTGGTAGAGTTTAACAGGTCAGCAAGTAACAGATGTTGGAGAGAATGTGGCGAAAAAGGAACTCTTCTACATTGTTGGTGGAATTGTAAAATGGTCCAACCATTCTGGAAGGCAGTTTGGTGCTTCCTTAAAAAGCTGAACATAAAAATCCCATATGACCCAACTATTCCAGTGCTTGGAATATACCCCGAGAATATGAGAACTGAGGCACAAACTAAGATTTGTACACCAATGTTCATAGCAGCATTATTCACCATTGCAAGAACATGGAAACTGCCCAAATGTCCAATCACAAATGAATGGATTTAGAAATTATGGTACATTCATACAATAGAATACTATGCAGCATGCAAGAGCAATAACTTTGTAAATTATTACCTAACTTGGGAGGGACTTGGGAGTGTTATTCTGAGTGAACTAACTCAGTCCCACAAGGATAAATATTGTATAAAACCATTATTGTAGAATGAATATAAGGATCCTGAAGTGGTGGGAGAGGCTGAAAGCAGAGGGATGTGAATGTGCAGGGGGAAGGAGTGATTAATCATTGGGTTATACAATTTGATAGGTGAGGGGGTGAGTGGAATTGAAGTAATTTGTTCAAATTTGTATTTTAATTTTGTAGATAAACTAGAAGAAAAAAATAAAATGTATAGCCTTGGAAACATGATGGTCACTGAGAGGAGAATCAACTCAGTAACAGTGGGTTTGCTTCTAGTGGATGGCAATCAGAAGCAGAGATGGTGGCATAGTGATTAGGCACTTGGTTGCTGACAAAAAGATTGGCAGCTCAAACTCACCAGCAGCTATTCTGTGGATGTTACGTCAGCTTCCATATTGATTCACAGGCTTGGTAACCTCTAGATCAGTTCTACTCTGTCCTATAGTATTGCTATGAATCAGAAATGACTCAACAGGGGTGTGTTTGTATTTTGTTTGTTTGTTTTAGTGGCAATTCATATTTTCAAATTTTGTTATAGTACATGCTATACAAAATTAATCTCAACAATTACTATTGCTGGATTTCCATATGTTTTCTTTAAAGTTTAGCCATTATTCCTTTTGAAAAGCCTACTGGGAACAGGTCCTCCACTGGATGGAGCTGAGTAGTTACAAAGGGACTCTGGCAGCCTAGTCCCCAGTAGGGAGTTGCATTGCTAACCCAAAGACAGCTTCTTTTTGGTGCCTCAAATCTACCAGCTGCTCCAAGAGAGAAAGATGGACCATCTCCTGTGAAAGCCTGCAAGAGGCTGAGTTAGGAGTTAGAGCTGACTCGAGGATAATGACATTTTGAAGTAGTTGGAAGTGGAGTGGGCTTAGATTCTACTCTTGGATTCTTCTGTGGGGTCTCCTCAGCATCGATTTCACTGATTTTGTGGTAGAGGATTATTCATGCCTTCATTTTAGAATTGTCTTAATGATTGAGAACTGGTGGTGCAGTCTTTAAAGTGGCTCCTAACCAAATTGCCCATGGCTCAAATCCACTTTGCAGGAGAAAGATGAGGCAGTCTGCTTGGAAACCCTATGAGGGAGGAAACTGTTCTATTCAAGGGTTGCTATGTGTCAGAATTTATTTGATGGCAGTGAACTTGGGTAGGAAAATAAGGCCTGACTGCCATAAACTGTGTCACATGGCTGATTTAAGGTAACAGCTCATATCTTAGATTTATTTGAGAAACTTTCATGATCCTCATACTTAGGTTAAGAGCTACATATGTGTGGCCCTATTGGACATTCTTGTTCTTTTATCACTAACACTCAACAACTCTGCTAATTGTCATTGAGTTGGAGCTGACTCATAACTGACCCTCCCACAGTTTTCAGAATCTATAAAGTGCACTGGAGATTGCTCATCTTACTCCTGTGGAGCAGCTGATGGATTTGAACTATCTGCCTTTGGGTTGGCAGTGTAACTGCCAGACTAGGTTATCAGTGCTCTCTATCATTAATAATAGTCATCAGTTAGATTCTGACTTATGGTGACTCATATGTGTCCGAGGAGAATTGTTCTCCATAGAGTTTTCAGTGTCTGACATTTTTCAAATAGATAACCAGGCCTTTTTTCTGATGCATAGCTAAGCCTTGAATCCTCAACCTTTCAGTTAGTTGATAGCTGAGTGCTTAGACATTTGCCTCACCCAACGATTTCACTGCTCTGAAAGTGTAAACTGGATTGAGTCTCTTTCTAACAACTTTCCTCTCAATTCCCCAGTGAGTTTTCATAAAGAAAACTTAGTGAGACCAGAATTAGATATACCTTTTTTCCTTCACAGTTTGTGGTTATAATGGAAGCTGTTCAAAAAGTATATCAATGTATTCACCTTTCTGGGCATGTGATAGGTTCACATTTTTTGCTACTGTTATGTGTGAAATGAAGACATGTGACTGATTGACCAATGAGTTGTCAACAAAAATACTGGGCAAGGGGGAAACTAAGAAAAGAGGGCATAAATGCTCTACATGGCATTGAAACAGATGATGGAGAGAACTGCATAAAAGGAATATATGATTAGGTATTGTTGTCATCACAAGAGTCTAGAATAAGAGCTGCATAGTAAAGTGGTCTGGAGGGGAGGGTGACTGTATAACAATGAAAGAACTTTCCTCAAAGTAAAAAGCAATCAAGGAGGAGTGGGAGCAGGGTGGAAAATGTACAACAATGAGCGAACCCAAGTAATTTATAAACTTTCATTAAAATCTAAATTTTATAAAAAGGGGGGGAAACCCCAAAGTACTGGGCATTACATTAGAGCATAGCATTTAACAGCTGGTCTGAGACTCTACCAGGTATGCTTTATTCAGCAAATGACAACTTTCAGAACGCTGAGTTTTTGTTACTAAAACTCAGCTCATCCTGACTGATGTAGGTTCAGTGGTTTACAAAATGCCTAGCCATGGGAGATTCTTTATAAGCATTTTTGAGAATTTGTTTGCTTTTGGTAATAGTATGCATTGTTGTTGTTGTTAGGTAATGTCGAGTACAACTCATGGTGACCCCATGAACAAGAAATCTGAATTCTGTCCTTTCCTGTGCCATCCTCACACTTCCTGACACATTATGACAGTCACCATGTCAATTGAGGGTCTTCTTCTCCTTCGCCAACCCTCCACCCTTCAAGGCATCAGGTCCCTCTCCAAGGAATATCCCATCCTAGCAACATGCCCAAAGTATGTGAGGCAAAGCCTCATCATATTGGCCTCCAAAGCACACTCAGGCTGCACCCTCTCCAAGACATATTTGTTTGTTCTCTTGGCTATCAATGAGATGTACAGCACTCTTCTTCACCACAGCTCAGAGGTATCAATTCTTTTTCTGTCCTTTCTATTAATTGTCCAGCTTTCAGATGCATAGCAAATGATCAAAAATACCATGGCCTATATCAGTCACAACTTAGTTCTCAAACTGACATCATTACTCTTCAATAATTTGGATAGGTCTCTAACTGCAGATTTTCATAGTGCAATACTTCTCCTGATTTCGTGACTGCTGGTATCAAGGGTGTTAATTACGGAGCCAAGCAAGATGAAGTTCTTGACAGTTTCAATCTCTTCTCAATCTGTTATGATATTGCCTATCAGTCCAGTGGTAAGAATCTTTTTCTTCTTGACATTGAGATGCAATCCTTACCAAAGGCTGCATTCCTGATCCTCTGCAACAACTACTTCAAGTTCTCCTCACTTTCAGCAAACAAGGTTTGTGTCGTCTGCATCAAGTCTCCCTCCGATCCTGATGCCACAGTCCTCCTCCCAAATAATTTGCAAAGTTTACAGATTGAATAGGCATGGAGAGAGAATACATCCCTGTTACACTCCCTTCCAAATTCTAAACCATGCAGTATTCCCTTGTTCTATTCATACAACAGCATCCTGATCCGTATTATAGGTTTCGTCTGAGCACAATCAAGTACTGTGGTACTCTCATTCTTCTCAATGTCAGCCACAATTTGTTATGATCCACACAGTCAAATGCCTTTTCATAGTCAATAAAGCACAAATAGACGTTCTTCTGGCATTCTTTACTTTCAGCCAAGATCCATCAATAATGATATCCCAAGTGTCATGGCCTCTTCTAAAGTCTACTTAAATTTTTGTCAATTCCCTACTTATATACTATTCTAGGTGTTTTAAAATGAATACTATTCTAGGTGTTTTAAAATGATCTTTAGCTGTATTTTGCTTGCAAGTGATAGTAATGATACTTCCATATTAATGATAGTTTCCATATTCTGCTGGATAACCTTTCTTGGGAATGAGAATAAAGATTGCTGTGCTTCATATTTGCTGGCATTAGACTAGTGAGCACATCCAAGGCTGCATCTGTTAATTGGAATAAGTCAGTTAGTATCCCAGGAATTCATGGTGCCTTATTTTTTGCCAGTGCCTTCAGTGCAATTCCCACTTCCTCCTTCATCTCTATTAGCCCCTGCTCCTCTGGTACTTCCTGAAATTTTTCTGTGTCAATCAGTTCTTTTTATTACAGTGATTCTGTGTGTTCCCGCCATCTTCTTTTGATGCTTTCTGGATCATTCAATGTAATCCCCATAGGATCTTTCAATATTGTAATCCCCATAGGATCTTTCAATATTGTTATTCAAGTTTTACATTTGTTTTCATTCTCTCAGCTTTAGGAATGCAGAGCGAGTTCTCCACATTTTATTCGCCAATTACAGCTCTCTGCACATTCCATTATAGTACTTTTTTCTTTATTTTTTTTTTGTGTGTGTGTGCATGTGTGTCCACTCAAGCTGCCCTCTGAAATCTTCTGTTCAACTCTTTTACTTTGGCATATTTTCCTTTTGCTTTGTCTTCTCTACACTCTAGTGTTATTTTTATAGTCTCTTCTGACATCCATTTCCATGGGCCCCCCCACTCTGACTTTGAAATGACCCTTTGCTTTCTTCATGAATGATATCAAGGACCACAACTCATCTGGTCTTCAATGGTGTTCAATGCTTCAAAACTATGTCTAAGATGATCTTAATTTTTTATGGAATAGATTCAAGATCATATATCGGTTCTTGTGGATTTATTTTCATTTTCTTTAGCCTCAATTTGAACTTGCACAAGAGTAATTAATGGTCTTACCCAGAATCCACCCTGGTCTAGTTTTGACTGCTGCTAATATTGAGCTTCTCCAATGTTTTCTTCCACAGATGTAGTCAATTTGATTCCTATGCAGTCCATCAGGTAAGATCCATGTGTAAAGTCATCCTAACATTTTGTACCAAGAAAATTCTTCCTATGAAGTATTTATCTGTACTTAACATTATCAAAAGCTGTAGACTGGTGTGTTGGGCAACAAGGAATATGTTGGTTTTTCTGTCATATTACATAGATCATTCTATATGCTATTTCTTCTCCTACATTTTTCCCCTAAAAGGAGTTATGCCAGTAGACAGTTTGGAATGCTGACTGAAAGGCCAACAGTTCTGACCCACCAAACGTTTGGAAAGAGAAAGATGAGGCAGCCTCGAAGACATTATGGAGAGTGACCACGAGTTGGAATTAACTTGAAAACCATGGATTTGGGGTTTTGGTGTTACTATTGTGGTGTATAGTTGAGTTACATTAGCTATAGAAGTCCCTCCATAAACTATTAGTATACATTGCTCCTCATAAAATACCATTTTAGAAGCCAGAGCTTACACTGTTTCACTTCATTCATTATACTGTGCTGGTTTTGAATGTAAGTGGGATTTTTGGGAATAAAAATCCTTCCCCAATCATTTCAGTGAAGGCTGAAAACTAAAAAGCTAAATCAAACTCTACCATTTAGTGAGTTCTGACTTATGTTGACATCAAGTGTGAGTGACAATGCAGAGCAGAGCTACACAAAAGGGTTTATTGGTTGCAGTCTTTACAGAAACAGATTTCCAGGCCTTTGTTTTATAGTAAAACTTGGTAGGTGTGAACTGCCAACTAATTCCTGGCCTGGTTTTCAGTAATCATCACTGATAGCAGGAGAGCTGACTCTTGTGTGGTCTTCCTTCAGTCTTGCTATAACAAATCTTATCTGCCAGGAGGTAGTGTTGAAACAGCTGTAATATGAACCCCTACTGACTCTGATAAAATAAACTAATATTTCTTAAACTTTATGTAGTAAAAGAGCATATTGTGGCTAGAGTTAAGAAACAGAATTCTCTAGTATCACCAGTGAGAAATGACTAATGCATTTTTTTAAAAACCCCAAGAGATCATGGCTATAAAAATATCTTTTTCTCCATTCCCTGTTGATTAAAGAACCCTTATAAGTCCCTAAACTCTTTGAGTGCTTAAGGTCATTTGAAGGGCATAATAATGTTAATGGTGGGGATTTTTATTTGTATGGTGCCTTTTCTTCCTCTTACTTCAAAGGTTTGTAAGTCAACAGATGGATTGATAAATAGAGTATTATTTTCATGTAAGAGGCTTTTAATTTCTTATCCAGTTGGTAAAAGGATGAATTGAAGAATGTGGAAGAAGAGAGGAGAAAAGGAATTGAAGGGGAAAAAGTACCAATGAGGGAAAGAGAGAAAGAAGAAATAAAGGAATAACAGCTTTGGGAAACCAAGACAGACACAGGACGTAAATCTGTTGTAGTTAGGTGCTGTTGAGTTGCCAGTGACTCATAGTGACTCTATGTACTAAACCCTGCTCTATCCCATGCCAATATTATGGTCTCTGACACATCTATCACCATTACCCTATTCACTGAATCAATCAACAACCTCATCAAGGGTCTTCCTATCCTGTGCTGGTCTCCACCCTCCCAAGCATAACATCCCTCTCCACGGACTGATTCCACCTTGCAACAAGCCCAAAGTGTCAGACAAATCTTCAGAGTACTTGCATCCAAGGAGCAGCCTGATTTCACCCTCTCCAGGATGAACTTTTTGTTCTCCTAGCAGTCCATGGTATATGTAATACTCTTCTCCAGCACCACAGCTCAAAAGGCATCAATTCTCCTTCTATTATCTCTAGTTATTGTCCAGCTTTCTGATGCATAGCAAGTAATTGCAGAGACCTTGGCCAGTGTCTAAAGACCTTGCACCTTAGTATCTAAACTGACATCGTTGTTTTACAGTACTTTGGGAAAGTCTTTCACAGCAGGCTTTCCCAATGCAATATTTTTTTTTTTTATTTCCTGGATGCTGGTACCAAGAGAGTTGATTGTAGATGCAAGCAAAATGAAGCTGTTAACAATCTCAATCTCTTCGCCATCCATTATGATGCTGCCAATTGGCCCAGTGGTGAGAATTTTTGTTTTCTAGATGTTGAACTCCAATCCACATTGAAGGCTGCAGTCCTTGACCTTCTGCAGCCAGTGCTTCAGGTCCTCCTAGGTTTCAGGAATCAGGATTGTGTCATCTGCATAATGCCGATTGTGGATGAGTCTCCCTCCAATGTTGATTCTACACTTCTCCTCATAGATCCCAGACTCCCAAGTAATCTGTTCCGCATATAGATTGGAAAGATATGCAGATGGGACACATCCTTGGAAGACACCCTTCCCAAATTTGAACTATGCAGTGTTACCTTTGCTCTGTTCTGATGACTGCCTCCTGGCCCAAGTATAGGTTTTGCATAAGCAAAATCAAGGGTTCTGGAATTCCCACCCTTCTCAGAGTCAGCTGTAGTTTGTTGTGATCTACACAGTCAAATGCTTTTGCATAGTCAATGAAAAAACAGATAGACATTTCTCAGGTACTCTCTGCTTTCAGCCAAGATCCATCTGACATTGTCTATAATATCCCTAGTAACACAGCCTCTTCTAAACCTAGCCTGCACTTCAGGCAGATATCTGTTGATGTGTTGTTCCAATTGTTTTTGGATAATCTTCAGCAGAATCTTGCTTGCATGTGATATCAATGATGTTGTTTGATAATTTCTGTGTTCTGTCAGATCACCCTTCTTTGGAATGAGAACAAATATAGATCTCTTCCAGTGAGTTGGCTAGGTGGTTGTCCTCCAGATTTCTTGTCACAACTTGGTGAACACATTCAGAACAGCATCTGTTTGTTGAAATATGTCAATCGGTATGCCATTAATTCCTGGGGTCTTGTTTTCTGCCAATTCTTTCAGAGCAGCTTAAACTTTTCCCTTCATCACCACAGACTCTTGATCATATATTGTTTCATGAAATTCTTCTGTGTCCACTAATTCCTTTTGGTACAATGACTCTGTATACTCTTTCCATCTTCTTTTAATCCTTCCTGTATTATTCAATATTCTGCCCAAAGCATCCTTAAGTATTACAACTTAAAGTTTGAATTTGCTTTTCAGTTCTTTCAGCTTAAGAAATGCTGCGTGAGTTCAGACCTTTTGATTTTCTGACTCCAGGTCCTTGCACATTTCGCTGTAGTATTTTACTTCGTCTTCCTGAGCTGCCCTTCGGAGTCTTCTGTTCAACTCCTTAATACCTTGATTTTGTCCCCTTTGCTTTGGTTTCTCAGTGTTATAGTGCAGTATTCAGAGTCTCTTCTGACATCCATCTTGGGCTTTTCTTCTTCCTCTGTCTTTGTAATCACCTTTTCTTCCTGGATGATATTTTAGATATCCATCCACATCTCATCTTTTTCATTAATGTCCAAGGCCTCAAATCCGTTCCTCAAATGATTTTAAAATTCAAGTAGGATAGACTCAAGATCACATTATGGTTCCTGTGGACTTGATTTAATTTTCTTCAGCTTTAGCTTGAACTTGCATATGAGCAGTTGGTGGTCTGTTACACACTTGGCACCTGGCCTAGTTTTCACAGCTGATATTGATCTCCAGCAATTCTTTCCACAGATGTAATCGATCTGATTCCTATGCCTATCGTTAGGTGAAATCCATGTGTATAGCCTGTGTTTATGTTTCTTATAAAATGTATTTGCAATGAATAAGTCGTTGATTGTTCAAAATTTTATCATTCTATCTTGAGATTCATTTCTGTCACCAAGTCCATGTTTTCCGACTACTGATCCTTCTTCTCTGTTCCCAAGTTTTGCATTCCTGTCACCGATTGTTATTAATGCATCTTGATTGCATGTTTGATCAATCTCTGACTGCAAAACTTTCTAGAAATCTTCTATTTTCTTGTCTTTGGCTCTGGTTGTTGGTGCATATATTTAAATGATGGTGGTATTCACTGGATTTCCTGGTATGTGTGTGGATATCATCCTGTCACTTACGACATTGTGTTTCAAGACAGATCTAGAAATTACTTTTTTAGCTATGAAAGCAACACATTTTTCTTCACCTTTTCTACTCCAGCGTAGTAGATCATATGATCCTTTTACCAAAAATGTCCCTGCCAGTCCATATCATTTTGCCAATATTTCTGCTTTCCATTTCTTTCTTAATATCAAATTTTCCTACATTCACAGTTCTTACATTCCATGTTCCAATCTCTAGTGTCTGCATAAAGATGTTCCTCCTCCTATGTGTCTCCATACTTGAGGGTTCAGCCTCAGTCACCATATCTGCTAGTTTAAAAGTGCTCTCTTGTACATAGGGTTTTCAAAGGCTTGCTATTTCAGAAGTGGATGACCAATCTTTCTTCCTCGTCCACCTTAATCTGAATGCTTATATTTAGAACATTATCTGACAGAGAAGCATTTTACAGAGAAGAGCAGATTAAAGGTATTTCCCAGTAGTAGAGATAAATAATAGATTCCATGTTTTTCCCACACATGGCAATTGTGTTTTGACCCACTCCTTTCTTTGCTCCACCAGCATTCACTTCTACTCCCATCTACTCTATTTAACATCAATCTCCCCTATCCAACCCTTGATGCCATTATTAAACAAATGATCAGTGAGAGAGAGGGAATGGCAAGTAACCTCTTAAAATGGGCTAAGTTGAGGGATCATTTAATTGTGATCTATTAAGTCAGATAAAAAAGAGTATAGAAGAGAAAACTAAACTGATGGCAAGATCTCACTGACAAAGTAAAGACGAAAAATTAGGTAATCATTGTAATAACTCATATTAAAAACTCAATATTTCTTGTTGTTAAATGTCATCGAGTCATAGATGACTCATAGTGATCCTATGAATGAAAAACTTGAACGCTTGTATAACTTTCAATCTATCTCCAGGTTCATAGGGTTTCTGGAGGCAAGCTATTTTGGAAGTGGATGCCTCTCCTGCTTCCAAGCTTGTTTTAAATTCTGCTTTTTTCCAAAATAATCTTCAGTTGTATCTCTGTGTGTTCATGTGTATGTATCTAAAGACTCTGAGATGTGTATGAGAGTGTGTGTGTGTGTGTGCGTGTGTGTGTGCAAGCAAGCAGCTCTGATGGCCTGGTCATAAGAAGCTGTGCTGCTGAAGGTACATGGCTCAAATGCATCAGCTGCTCCACCGGAGAAGGATGGACAATTCCTCTGACATGATTTACCGACTATAAAAATTCCGTGGAGGGTCAGCTATGAGACAGTTCTGACTAGATGACACATAACAGCATATGTTGTTATGTGCTGTCAAGTCGACTATGTGAGCCTGTAAACAATGGCTCTATACCTTATCCTGAGCCAAACTTACTGTCTTGACACCCCTGACCAGCCAATCTTAGAGTCTCGACACCCCTGACCAGCCAAACTTATGGTCTCAACACACTTGACTAGTCACAGACACTGTGTTAATTAGTCTTCCTTTCCTGAACTAACCTTTTACCCCTTCAACCATAGTGTCCTCCAAAGCAAGCCTGGTCTGTCTTGGCAACATGCTCAAGGTATGTGAGACCATGTTAGAATCCTTGTGTCCAAGGAGCAACCTGGTTTCACCCTCTCCAAGACAAACCTGTTTGTTCTCTTGGTAGTCCATGGTATGTTCAATATTCTTCTGTAGCATCACAACTCAAAGGCACTTATTCTTCTTCTGTCATCTTTAGTCATTGTCAAGCTCTCAAATGTCCAACAAGCAACTGAGAAGAATGTGGCCTGAATCAGATACATCTTGGTCTCTAACAATACATATGTATCATAATACATATTGTTGTACATTTTTAATTGTTATTAAACTAAATGTGACTCTTAGTAACCCCATGTGATAGAGTAGGGTTCCCTAGTCTATAATTTTTATGGGGGCCATTGCTAATTTGAACCACACACTTTTTTGTTAGCAGCCAACCCCTTAATCATTCTATTACCAGCACTTTTTACACACACATACACAATTGTATGTGTCTGAATATGTATGTATATATAAATATATATGTGTATACATATATACTATTTTTAAAAGCAGGTTTAGAATTATTTATATTCTATATATATTCTATAGAATTATATATATCCACTTCGTAATAGCTCCCCTCTGGAAACCCTATGAACTGGGAGAGAGGATGAAAGACACACAAGCATTGAGGACTCTCCTTCATAGTGTCGCTATGAGTCGCCTGCGACTCGACGGCACTTAACAACAACAACATCAACATAGAGAGAGATAATGTGTCCCAATGGAGAGAAAGCGATGCTACCAAACCAAATGTGGGTGACTTTTAATCCGCGGCCCTCGGGCCAGTCTTTCATTGTTTTTGTTCAGACATTCCTCTAAGTCGTATAGCCCTGGTGTACAAGTTGCCGTAAAGCAGTAACTTGTGGTTGCTGTGAGGCTGAACGTTGTGACACTGATGTGTCAAATGTGTTAATGGTTGGTTACTCAATGCACACAGAGTGGGGTGGAGCTCCCCATTAAAACAAGCTTGGAAGGAGGAGTGGCATCCACTTCTGTAATAGCTTGTTTCCAGAAACCCTATGAACCTGGAGAGAGGATGAGAGACACCCAAGCATTGAGGACTCTCCTTCATAGGGTCACTATGAGTCACCTACAACTCAATGGAACATAATAACAAGTGACTCATAGTGACCCTATGTACAACAGCCCTAAAACCTGCTCTATCCTGTGCCAATCTCACTGCCTCTGACAAACCCATCCTGATTACCCCAGTCACTGAATCAATCCACTTCATAGAGGGTCTTCTTCTGCATAGTCCCTCCATCCTCCCAAGCACGATGTCCCTCTCCAAGGACCTCTCCCTCCTTTCAACATGTCCAAAGTGTGTCAGACGAAGCCTCAGAATCCTTGCCTCCAAGGAGCA
>NW_006400027.1:3299738-3300728 GCF_000299155.1 Elephantulus edwardii
AACAAATATAGATCTCTTCCAGTCAGTTGGCCAAGTGGTTGTTCTCCAGATTTCTTGGCACAACTTAGTGAGCACATCCAGGGCAGCATCTATTAATTGAAATACATGAATTGGTATACCATCTATTTCTATGGCCTTGTTTTTCATTATTTCCTTCAAAGCAGTCTGAACTTCTTCCTTCATCACCATAGGTTCTTCCTTATATTTTTTCATTAAATTTTTCTGTGTCTGCCAGTTCCTTTTGATACAATGACTCAGTATATTCTTTTCATCTTCTTTTAATACATCCTGGATCATTTAATATACTGCCTAAAGCATCTTTGATTATAGCAACTCGAGGTTTGAATTTGTTCTTCAGTTCCTTGAGCTTAAGAAATGCTGAATGAGTTCTGCCCTTTTGATTTTCTGATTCCAGATCCTTGCACATTTCATTGTAATGTTTTACTTTGTCATGCCGTGCTGCCTTTTGGAATCTTCTGCTCTTTAGTATCTTGAATTCTTCCTTCTGCTGTGGCTTCTCTGTGCTCCAGTGCAATCTTCAGAGTTTCTTCTTACATACATTTTGGTCTTTTCTTTCGCCTCTGTTTTTGTAATGACCGTTTTCACTCTTCCTGGATGAAACCCTTGATATCCTCCCACAGCTCATTTGGTCTTCACTCATTAGTGTTCAAGGCCTCATACCTGTTCCTGAGATGGTTCTGAAATTCAGGTGGGATTGACTCAAAATCATATTTTGGTTCCTGTGGATTCAGTTTAATCTTCCTCAGCTTCAGCTTGAACTTGCATATGAGTAGTTGGTGGTCTATTCCAAAGTCAGCTCCTGGCCTAGTTTTCACAGCTGATACTGAGCTTCTCCAGCACTTATTTCCGGAACTGTAGGGTGTGTCAGAGGCAATGCGGTTGGCGCAGGATAGAGCAGGGTTTAGAGCTGTTGTGCATAGGGTCGCTATGAGTCGGAAACGACTCGATGGCACATAACAACAACAACAG
>NW_006400027.1:3300828-3301832 GCF_000299155.1 Elephantulus edwardii
GGTTGGCGCAGGATAGAGCAGGGTTTAGAGCTGTTGTGCATAGGGTCGCTATGAGTCGGAAACGACTCGATGGCACATAACAACAACAACAGTAATCAATTTAATTCCTATGCATACCATCAGGTGAAACCCATGTGTATAACCTGCATTTATGTTTCTTATAAAACGTATTTCAACGAATAAGTCGTTGATTGTTTTCCAACTACTGAATCTTCTTCTCTATTCCCAACTTTTGCATTCCAGTCACCCGTTATTATCAATGCATCTTGATTGCGTGTTCGATCAATCTCCGACTTGTAAAAGTTGGTAGAAATTTTCTATATCTTCTTCTTTGGCTCTGGCTGTTGGTGCATATATCTGAATGATAGTGGTATTCACTGGACTTCTTCGTATGCATATGGTTATTATCCTGTCATCCACAATATTGTCCTTCAAGACGGATCTAGAAATGACTTTTTTAACTCTGAAAGCAACTCCATTTTTTCTCACCTTTTCATCTCCAGAGTAATATATCATATGATCATCTGATTCAAAATGTCCCATGCCGGTCTATCTCATCTCACCAGTGCCTAGTATGTCAATATTTATGCGTTCCATTTCTTCCTTACCGATATCTAATTTTCCTACATTCATGGTTCTCACACTCCATGTTCCAATCACTCGTGTCTGCTTACAACTGCTCCTCTTCATTTGAATTTCCATACTTGAAAGCTCTACCTCAGTTGCCCTTTCTGTTAGTCTTTGTGTGTTCTGTTGTACATAAGGTTTTCAGAGGCCTGCTATTTCAGAAATGGATGGCCAATCCTTCTTGCTAGTTTCTACATTAGTGAGCCAAAACAGCCTGAGATTGGCTTTTTCACTTAACAGTCATGATCTGCTATCCCAAGAACATGAATCGAAGGTGTTCGTTGTGGCTTTCATTATCAATATCTTTTGTTGTTATTATTATTACTCATTTCAAAGAACATCTACAGAGATTTTGAAATTTTATTTATTCATTGTTG
>NW_006400027.1:3301932-3308617 GCF_000299155.1 Elephantulus edwardii
CATAGCCTGTATCAGACACATCTTAGTCTCCAGAGTGTCTCCATTGCTCTTCAGTACCCTGGAGAGGTCCCTAACAGCAGACTTTACCATCGCAATACATTTTTTAAATTTCCTGGGTACTGGTACCAAGAATGTTGACCACTGAGTGTTGACTATCCATCCTGATGCTGCCAATTGGTCCAGTGGTGAGGTGAGAATCTTTGTCTTCTTGACATTGAGCCTCAATCCATATGTGTGTGTGTATGTGTACACACACACACAGAGAGAGAGAGAGAGATTAGCCAAAGGTAGGTGACTCTAATCCTCGGTCCTAAGGCCTGTCTTTAATTATTTTTGGTGAAACACTCTTCTAGGTCTTATAGCCCTGGTGTGTCCACTTGCCATACAGAGGTAACTTGTGGTCGCTGTGAGGCTGAACACTGTTACATTGATGTGTCAAATGCGAAAATGGTTACTCATGATGGACAGTGTTTGGTGGAGCTCCCCGGTTAAAACAAGCTTGGAAGAAAAAGTGGCATCCACTTCTGTAAATAGCTTGCCTCTGGAAACCCTATGAACCTGGAGAAAGGATGAAAAGCCACACAGGTGTTGAGAACTTTCATTCATAGGGTCACTATGAGTCACCAACGACTTGATGGCACTTAACAACAACAACATGCATGTATATACTTGTGTGTGTATATCTTCTCAAATAGATTAACTATTCAAAATAATTATTCATAATATTTAAATAAAATAATAGACTTCCCCCCCTATGGATGAAAAGGCATTTCTTTACCTCCAGAAAGAAACATCCAGGATAAGGTTAAATTTTGAATGCATGTAAGTAGAATATTAGTGTAAATGTCATGTACAAAAAGGACGTTTGGGACCTGATAACAAATACGTACATAATGATTATTTGTTACATGAATAAGTGAATTGAAGAGCTATAAAACGAGGATTTAATTACTTATTGGCTGTATGTGCAGAGGAGACTTTCAGAGACTGAGGAACATTAGTTTGTAATTTTCATTATCTTCTAGTAGAAAAACAAGCGTCCTAACATCTAGATTGAAAAAAGAAATCTTTTCAGGAACAAAAAGAAAGTTTAAGAGAAAAAACATAGATAGAAAAATCCTTAGCCTCAATGAGGCACAAAAGTGTGGCTCTGGTGTTCTCCACTGTAGTTTCAGTCTATTCCTCTTCTACTTCCTGTTTGAGGTTACACCGGCTGAATCTGACTCCTCAGTGGTTAAGTAAAATTGGCAACCCTCTTTTCACTTCCATGTCACTCGGTGAGCAGAAGGAATTAGATGGAGCAGGGCTCAAAACTCAGAAACCAAGCACGCTGAGTTCACACCACTCTAAAGCAAAGCCTACTAACTCTCAGAATAAAAATAGTAACAGAGTCAAATATATTGAACGAAAAGGACAATATTTTACAGACCCAATTTTATGAATGACATAAAACAGAAAGCCGAGAAGCAAAATTTTATTGATGGTTACCAGGGGCTAGGATGGCATGGGAATGAGGAGTTATTGCTTATTGAGTTTCTACTTGGCGAGATAAAGACCTTTT
This sequence comes from Elephantulus edwardii, assembly GCF_000299155.1. Lineage (NCBI taxonomy): Eukaryota > Metazoa > Chordata > Mammalia > Macroscelidea > Macroscelididae > Elephantulus > Elephantulus edwardii. The sequence continues at coordinate 3,303,494 of NW_006400027.1, forward strand.
TTTTTTTTTGGTTTTAAAGAACAGAACTTTATTGTTTCATAGTTTCTCAGGCTACAGGTCAGAACTGTCAAGCCGGTTCCCAGGGGTAGCTGTCTAGTTACACCCCGGGGAATCCTAATAAAGACCTTTTGGAGATAGATATTGGTGATAGTTGCACAATATGCTTATTGTAACTGATGCCATAAAATTGTGCGCATAAAAATGGTTAATACGCCAAAATTGTTTATATACATTCTGTTACAGGGGAAAAAAATCAATATAACTAGGTGGGGTAAAAAGTTCTTGAAATAATATAATGAATGTCAGTGAATTGTACACGTAAATTTTTTTGTCAACTCTACATCAATATTCAACTCTGTCAGTATCTACATTTATATTGATATTAAATCTGTATAGGAGAACTACTGTAGGAGGCAAAAGGAAGCTCTCACAGAAAAATTAGACTAAGACTACTTATTCCCCAGGCTTTGAAATAAAACCCAACTACTACTCTTACTATAAAAGATCTAGGACATAGGACCAGTGCCATCGCTACAACAAGACCTTAAGAGCACATTGGGTAAACTTTTGCATAATTAAAGAACTTGATTGCTCCTGAGATCTTGTTAAGGAAAAATCACACCTGGAGAGTGAGCAAGGTAAAGTAAAAATGAAAGTCAGAGTATTTGAAATCCACATGGGCCTCAAAGCCTATCAATTTCATGTGGCACTAAAGGATGATACTTCAAGTGGAGCAGTAAAGGGAGTTCAGATAACCTAGTGGTAAGAAGTTAGTTACATTGCCAACCAAAAGGTATGTGGTTCAGCTTCTCTGCAGGAGAAAGATGAGAAATCACTTCCCATGTGATTTACTGATTCTGAAAACCTGCTGGAGGATGGTCAGCTATGAGTGGGTCCCAACTTGATGGCATATAATAACAGAAAGAATGAGGAAAAAGAAAGAAAGTATCAAAGTCCTTGTGCAATATTTAAAGTTGTGTGTGAATTATTAGTTCCGTTGGAACCCATAGCCATCTAAAAATGATATAGGCAGAGATAAAGAACGTAAGTTGGTACACACTGTGGATAATGTTATTGATGCAATCATTAAGATATTTTTAACCAGTAGGAGAGTACCAAGGCATTGAAAATTCTTATCGATAAACACTTAGCCAATAACTAGGTTGATAAGAACGTATTTGAAATCTATCTTTGTTAGTTTATTTATATAATTACTTTGAGCTGCTATCAATTGCAGGTGTAAAATTTAGAATTTTCCAAGGTTAATGAGTGCTGTTTCTATACTGAGCTGTGAAAAGAACCCCATGACACATGAACACATATGCACACAGGGCTTTCGAAGTGGGTTGATTCTTGTTGCAAATGAGCATGTGTTATGGTATTACTGCTCATCTAAATTCTACAAGTCATTTCAATGTTACAGAAACTAATTGACCCTCATTGATTAAACAGGCATGAATTGGCAGGAGGAGTGGCTTTGTTACAGGTTTGTCATCTCTCCTTTTATTTCCCCATGCAAGAAGGCACCATTACACAACTAAATGAGCGAAAAAGAATGAATGCCTTTTATGGGAAAATAAGTCCAATGTTAATTTTATACAGCCTAAGACTAACAGGCTTATAAAGTGTTTTCATTTTCCCAAAATAAAACTCTTAAAGCCAAACCTGAGAGGGCGAATTTGAAAGCTGCTTAGAGCGCTGATGCCCTCATGTGGGAAAAAACTTTTACCAAAAACTAACTCTGGGTAGAAGTCACTTGGGGAAATTCCACAAGCCAGCTCTGCAGAAAGAACAGTGGTCCATAAGATGACTATTTTATTTACCATTTCCCCTTTCCTGTTTATGTTTTATAAGCATTGTTGTTTATCATTAGAAGCTTCCAGAAATCTTCTATAATGCATAGTGTGGAAAGAAGTCTTTTTTCTTTAAGCATTTAAAGTTAATATAAAAATATAATCTGACATTAAATTTTATAAGAAACAATACTTTCTGTGCCTTCAAGTACTAGGTTCACGTATACCTAAGAATATTAGTTCTGAAGTGATGATTTATGGAAACTGAGTTCTATAAAAGGACAAAATAATTGCAAACTTCAAGCTGTACAATAACCCAAGATCTATGCAATATAGTGTTTTAGGAAAGAGCTGAACAGCTAAAACTCAACTGTTAACCAAAATGTTGGTGGTTCGAAGTCCCCAGCCACTCAACAGGAAAAAAAACCCAATGATTTGCTCCCATCAATGTTTCAGTCTAGGAATCCCAGAGGAGGCTCTTCTGCTCTGTTATAAAAAGTCGTTACAAACTGAAACTAACTCAATGGCACACAGCAACAGTATTCCAGGAAGAAGAAGAAAAAAGTACACTTGCCATGAAATAAAAAAACTTTATCTTAAAACTTAACCAGCTGCCTTCATTACACAAAAATGCTACCTTGATTTACTTTTTGAATTACATCCACTTTTAGGAGTCTGGGATGAAAGGATACAGAAAAGGAATAAAAAGCAGGAATCAAAGGAAACTCAGAGTATTTCTAAGTCATCAAGTTTTGTTAAAGATATTTTGTTGTTGTTGTTAAATGCGTTGAGTCAAGAATGACTCAGAGTAACCTCATGAACAAAAGATCTGAACCTTGTTTTATCTTGTGCTATCCTCACACTTCCTGACACACAAGAGCCCAATGCATCAGTCACCGTATCAATCCACCTGGTCAAGGGACTTCCTCTCTTTTGTCAACCCTCCACTTAACCCAGCATCACATTCTTCTCCAAGGAATGGCACCTCCTAGCAACATGACCAAACTATGTGAGGTGAAGCCTTACCTTTCTTGCCTCCCTCTGGCTGCACCCTCTCTGAGACATATCAGTTTGTTCTTCTGGCCGTCCATGGATGTCCAGTGCTCTTCTCCAACACCACAGCTTAAAGACAGTAATAATCTCCAGTATGGGAAAAATCCACAGTCACATTGATGTTGCAAAAGTGGACACTATATCTCTCAAGGCCTGACCTAATAATCTCAGGCAAAATGTTTAAAAAAGCATCAAGTGTGATGTAGAGCAACTGAATTTCACTCCCTGAAAACCAGTAGTGACAACTGCAAAGAATGCTTTGCTTTGCTTACAGAACCAAACACTCAATTGTGAGATACGAAAGCTGTTAGCTCTCATTTCCAGTGTTCCTTTTCCAAACTTCCTGAACTGCCCCCCTCAACCTTCTTCTAGATAGCTGCTAATTCCACCACATAAAACACACTCTAGGGGGATATGTGTGTAGGGAGATTTATTCCATAGTGCAAGCCACACTGTTAAAAAATAGGACAGAAATGTGAAGTTTGGGGAGAGAAGAAGAAAATAGTGCATAGATAATGAACACTGCATTAGAACAGTTGAGGGGGAAAAGTATCAGAAAAAAATATATAATCAGGCATTATATGTATGACAACAAACTGAAACAAGGGGTGCTTTGGATGGTGGGTTGAAGGAGAGGGGTGGGGGGAAATGTTCAACAATGAAAAAAAAATAAATATTATAAAATACAAGCAGAGTCATTTGGAATGGACAAGTTCCAGAAGAGCCTCCAGACTAACACAAATTAGGAAGAAAGTCCTGGCATTCCACCTCTTTAAAAAAAGAAAAAGAAAAAAAAGCAACATTGAAAAGCATATAAACAGCAATGGAACATAATTTCCTAGAAGATGAGCCCTTCAGCTTGGAAGGCACTTAAAAAGGTGACTAAGGAAGACTTATTCTTCTTAAAGTAGTGGTGACCTTAATGATATGAATAAAGTAAAGACTTTGAGGCCTTCATTGGCTGATGTAACCAGAATGAAAAGGAGAAGAAACGGGTGCAAGCATCCACTAATAACGGGAAAATTGTACACAAGATGTCCAAATCTAGGAAAATTGTGTTCTGGAACAAGTGTCTGGATTGTTGTTAAGTGCTGTCGAGTAACTTGAGACTCTTAGCGACCCTGTGTACAACAGCCCTAAACTCTGCTCTGTCCTGTGCTAATCTCCCTGTCTCTGACACTCCCATCCCGATTACCCCAGTCGCTGAATCAACCCACCTCATAGAGGCTCTTCTCCTCCTGTGCTGTCCCTCCACCGTCCCAAGCATAATGTCCTTTTCCAAGGACCGGTCCCTCCATACCAAAGTATGTCAGACGAAGCCTCAGAATCCTTGCTCCAAGGAGCAGCCCGCTTTAACCCTCTCCAGCATGAATCTGTTTTCTTATCAGTCCATGGTGCATTCAATACCCTTCACCAGCACCACAGCTCAAAGGCATCAATTCTTTCTATCCTTCCTCCTCATTGTCCAACTCTGATGCATAACAGGTGATTGCAAAGACCATGGCCTGCATCAGACACACCTTAGTCTGCAGAGTGACACCATTACTCTTCAGTACTTTGGAGAGAGGTTCCTAAGAGCAGACTTTACCATCACAATACATCATTTAATTTCTTGGCTGATGTTACCAAGAGTGGTGACTGTAGAGCCAAGCAAACTAAAGCTGTGAACAATCTCAATCTCTTCACCATCCACCCTGATGCTGCCAATTGGTCCACTGGTGAGAATCTTTGTCTTCTTGATATTGAGCCTCAATCCATATTGAAGGCTGCCGTCCTTGACCCTCTGCAGCAAGCACTTCAGGTCCTCTTCAGTGTCAGCAAGCAGGGTTGTGTCATCTGCATAATGCAGATTGTTGATGAATCTTCCATCAGTCCTGATGACACACTTCTCATAGATCCCAGCTTCCTGGATATTCTGTTCTGCATGCAGGTTGAAAAGGTATGGAGATAGGACACATCCCTGGCATATACCCTTCTCAAATTTGAACCACACAATGTTTCCTTGCTCTGTTCTGATGACTGCCTCTTGGTCCTAGTATAGATTTCTCATTAGCACGATCAAGTGTTCTGGGATTCCCATTCTTCTCAGAGTCAGCCACAGTTTGTTATGATCCAAACAGTCAAAAGCCTTTGCATAATCAATGAAGCACAGACATTCCTCTGGTACTCCCTGCTTTCAGCTAAGATCCATCTACCATTAGCTACAATGTCCCTAGTACCACGATCCCTTCTAAACCCAGCCTGGACTTCTGGCAGTTCTCTGCTGATGTGCTGTTCC
>NW_006400027.1:3310725-3320594 GCF_000299155.1 Elephantulus edwardii
CAAACTCCTTCATTTGTACACAATCCCCTCCCCCACCCCAAGTATACTCCACTCTGCAACCCTCATTCTGGACTCATGAAAATCATAATGCCCTAAAATTTATTAATTTTAAACTATTCTCTCCCTCATCGGTTTCAATGCAGTAAACATAATTTATCCAGTTTTTCTCAGTCCTACCCCCACCATTATCAATATCTTAAAGCACAGCACTGTCAGTGATAGAATGATATGCATATACCAACAGGAAAGGCCAGGTAACACATGAGTACAAATCAAAGGTTCTCTGGTGGCATAGGCTGCAGCAGGCTTCACTGTTAACCAAAAGGCCACAATTTGGGGGTTGTTTACAGAAGGAAAAGACTTATATTTCTCTCATGGAAATCTCGGTAGATTTGAATTGCTGATGGTTAGGCTAGCAGACCAAAACATAACATACTATACCACTAAGAGTCATTATGTTTAAAAGACTCCCAAATTTACTTAGAACTCCCAGCATGAGACAGTAGCCATATATAGTTTGGCTAAAACTCCACTTTGAGTCACATCAGGAATGTAGAATGTCATCTCTGTATTTCTCCATTGTACTCTGAGAAAATTACTTGGCAAAGGATTTCAGAGAACATTTCTCAGTTGCTTGTTAAAGGTTTTGCTGGATGCTTAGATATTGAGTCCCAAACAATTCCAGAACAGATAAACTCCAAATAAACTTTGGAATTATCTACTTTCCTCTGCAGCTGCACATGATTGTTTTTAAGACAGAATCACAGGAATTCTAGTGGTGCATTGGACTATACAAGCAGTAGGGGGTTTTGTAACTTTTCCAGATTTAGAAATGTATATGACCATCTACCAATCAGATGTACCAGTTAATGATGTTGTTATTATTATCTAAATGCCAATCAATCACTGAATTATTACTAATTTCCTCTTTTAAAACTTCCTAAAATCTGTAAATTGCTTAGTCTTTCAATAAAAGCCCTTTACTTTTTCAATACTCTCATTTTTCTTTATGGTAATTAATTCAAGTTTATATATTCCAGCTGCTAATGACAAGGAGCATTGGTGGTTTACTGGTGAGACATTGCACTGCCAGCCCAAAGGGAAACAGTTCTACTCCATCAGCTACTCTTTGGGAATAAGATCTAACTCCACAGTATAAAACAAGAACTAACAGCAAAAGGTAAAGAAACATTTAAAAATAACAGAAGCATTCTGGTTGTACTTCCAAACAAACAGATTTGTTTGTTTTCTTTGGCAGTGCATAGTATATTCAGTACTCTTCCCCAACACTATCATTCTAAGGCATTGATTCTTCTTCAGTCATTTTCCCACTTTCGAATGCATAGGATATAATAGAAAAGATTATGGCTTGGTTCAGGCTCACCTTACTCTTACAATGGATGTTTTTACTTTTTAGAACAAAGATGAGTTATCCAAGACAACAGAGTTTCCCAACACAATATGTCTTGATTGTGGACACAAGTATAATGAAATTGTTGACTAATTCAATCTTTTTTTTTGTGTCTGTAATGATGATGTCTATTGGTACAGTTCTGAAGATTTTTATTTTTGTAATGTTTTCACAGGCGAGCTCTGGGGACAAAACAGTGGGCTACAATCCCCGAAGGTACGCAGTTCAAACCCACCAGCTTCTCTGCCGAAGAAGGATGGTCATTCTCCTCTCATGTGATTAGCTTCCACTGTAACCTGCTACAGGGTCAGCTATGGGTAGGTTCTGACTGCATGGTATACAACAACAATAAAAATAATTTTGTATAATCCATATTGAAGTCTTTGATTTTCTGAAATGAGGCCTTCAAGTTTTCTTCACTTTCTGCCATCAAGACTGTGTAATGTGTGTAAGGTATGTTGTTGACAAATCTTCCACTCTTCATGCCACCTTCTTCTTCATATGGCCTACCTTCTTGAATCATTTGCTCAGAATGTTGCTGTTGTTGGTGTTATGTGTCATCAAGTTGCCTGCTACTCATAGCCACTCTATGCACATTAGCTCTGAAAGCTGTCCTATCCTGTGCCAATCTCATAGTCTCTGACAGACCTGATCACATTGCTCCAGTCATCTATCTCATCCTGCTTCTTTCTTTCATGTACTGTCCCTCCACCCTTCCAAACATGATGTCCCCCTCCAAGTACTGGTCCTTCCTGGCCATGTGCCCAAATTATCTAAGATGAAACCTCAAAATCCTTGCCTCCAGAGAGCAAACTGTTTTCACCCTCTCCAGGATGGACCTGTTTGTTCTCTTGGCAGTCTATGGTATGTTCAACCCTCTTCTCCAGCACCACACAACTGAAAGATACTAATCCTTCTTCTATAATCCTTAGTTATTGTCCATCTATCTGATAAATAGCAAGTAATTGTAAGATCATGTTCTAGATCAGGTGCACCTTCGTCTCCAGATTGACACCGTTAATATTCAATATTCTAAAGCGGTCTCTGGCAGCAAAATTTTCAAATTCAATTTATCTTTTGATTTCTTGTGCTAAGTGTATTAATTGTGGAATCAAGAAGGCTGAAATTATCAACAATCTCAATCCCTTCTCCAACTATAATGAAGCTATATGAGTAGACCCAGTGGTGAGAATCTTTGGTTGGTTTTTTTAGGTTTTTGTTTTGTTTATGTTGAGCTTCAATTCATTTTGAAGACTAAAGTCTTCAACATTCTGCAGCAAATGTTTCATGTCCTCTTCAGTTTCAGCAGCAAAGTGGTGTCATCTGCATAACACAGGTTGTTGATGAATCTTCCTCCAATTCTGGTACCATATTCCTCCCCATAAAATCCAGCTTCCCAAATTATCTGTTCTGCATATAGATTGAAATGGAAATAGGATCTCTGACACACCCTATCTTGATCCTGAACCATGCAGTGTTTCCCTGCTCTGTTCTGACTACTGCTTCCTGGTCCAAGTAAAGATTTTGCATAAGCACAATTAACTGTTTTTGCTATTGGTGTCATTAAACTATGTAAACAATGACTATACACGTTAATTTCAACATTTAGAATGTACAACAACCAAATAACACCTGTACAAAAATACAATGAAAAACTCATTGTCATCACTCATAACAAGGCCAAGGATCAACTGTGGAATGACCCCCAACTGCAAGCTCATATACAAGTTCTACTTGAAACTGAAGAAAATCTAAACAAGTCCATGAAAATCATAGTACAAACTTGGAGATAGATAGGTATCACTGTATTTGAGACAAACTTTGGAAAATATTTCATACATTAATTGCTAATACTCAACAATCAGATCAGTAGTGGGGTGATATTAAGAACATCATACATGGAGAAAGTGTAATAGTATTTTAAAATAACCAAGGGAAAAAAATACTGGCAAGGATACCAGAAGACATTCTTAAACTTGTTCTTGAAAGGTAACATGAGATAGTAAAATAAAATATTACACTGAAATATGCTAAGATCTGCAGTTGTATAAATAAAAGGGAGAACATGCTCATCATTTCCAAACCGAAAAAGCTGAAGAAAATGTCAATTCTTGAGTTACAATACTGAATAATTTTTTAAAAAAAATTTAAAAATACTGAGCAATGCCGTAAGCATTAAAAAAGTTGAGTGGAATACACAATCTCTATGCCAAAAAAATTGTTCAACATTTAACCATTTCAGAATAGGTGCATGGTACTGAATGAAGAAAATCCAAGCTGCTCTGAAGGCACACTGATTTGGTAGCTACTTAATGAAGTAATTATTGTGTCAGATGTGATATGAATAGAAAGAGGATTAAGGTGGGATGCAGCATCCTTATTCATGTCATATGCATGATTCCCTGTAAAAGGAATTACCCAGTGATATAACCTATTGTAAATTTTCTCTTACAAGAGGTAAAAGGAATGAAAAGTAAGCAGTGAAACTTGGCTACCACCAAGAAAGAAGAGCCAGGAGTGGAGTGTATCCTTTGGACCCAGGATCCTTGCATCTAGAATCTCCTAGATCCAAGAGAGCTTTATGGCATGCCACACGGCATTGGCCCACATATGTTGAAAGAAGGCAAAGACCTTCCACCAGAGCTGATGAAGAAAGAATGCTTTCACATAGTGACTGGAACAATGGGCTTGAACAAAACAGAGATCATGAGGATAGGACAAAATTTCAAACTATTGTTGAGAGGGTCAACTATAGTCTTAATCAACCTGATGGTACCTAACAACAATTTTATCTCAAAATATGCACAATTGTATTTATAAAGGTCCACCCACCTTCTACTACCTTAAAGAGAGGAGAAACCCCAGGCATATTTCTGTCTCTCTTATTTTCAGATGGTAAAGTGATGGACAGTGAAAACTGAAGAGGAAAAGCTTTTTTTTTTCATCGTAGGCTGATGGCCCAATAAATGCATTCCCTTAACATTCCTATCTAACCCTTCAAGTTTTCAATTTGATCTCATATAGATAATTATTAAAAGGCTGTAACATTCTAAGCAAATGGGGTTTTTTACTAGTTAAGTCCAAGTGTTATTTAGTTTTAGATTCCAAAGCAGAAAATACTTTTCTTGGAAATGGATGAAGACAGGAACTATTTTGTATACTGGTTGGAGAAAAATCCAAATGGATTTTTGGGTTTGGAAACAAATGTTATTTGCAGCTCTATACTAGGTCCATGCATGAAATGAAAGCTCATATGCGTCAGCATCACATTCTAACTCAGATTATTACCAAAACTGCCTACCAGCTAAGGAGCAGTAGAACAAACAAAATCAAAATGATATATTTCTATTTTTAAAAAAGATAATTTTGGAGCATAATTGGTCTCTACTTATCTGGAGCATCCAAGAACTTGACAATGAATAAGGATGATAAAGAAAGCATTGACACCTTTGAGCTGTGACGTTGGAGGAGAGCACATGGAAAGCCAAGAGAACTAACAGATATTGTCTTGGAAAAGGTGCAGCTGGTGTGCTCTCTGGAGAATGATGAGGCTTTGCTTCATATACTTTGGACATGTTGTTAGGAGGTGCTATTCCTTGGAGAAGGACATGATGCTAGGAAGGGTGGAGGGTCAGCAAAAGAGAGGAAGACCCTCAACCAGGTGGACTGACATGGTGACTGCTGCAATAGGCTCTTTTGTATCAGGAAGTGTGAGGATGGAGGAAGGTACAGAATAGAACAGAATTAAGATCTTTTATTTATAGGGTTGTTATGAATGGTACTTGACTTGACATTACCTAAGAACAACAACATCTAGAGCAACAGAGAATCCAAGTCAGGAAGAGAATGGGGGATATGGAGAGTGTTGCTAATTGTCATCTTAAACAAATCCTTCCCTTGCTAAGAGATCAAGGATGTTCCCTTGTTATATTCCCAGACGTTGATCTAAGAGTATAGAAGAATCTTGTTCCAAAGGAATGAAGTGTAGAACAGAATTTTAATTCTAATGGACTCCAGATTTCTGAAGGAATGAAGAACCCTTGAAAATATTACACTGAGATAATCTTTAAACCTTAAATCAAAACATTGAGATACAATCCATCTTGGCAGTTAATGGAGATGGGAAGAGAGGGAAAGAGGAGTAAAATGTAATGAATCAATAAGGTGGGTGAAAGGAAAGGCAATACACAATTAGGGTTAATTAGGCGGAGAGGGCATCCACATAAAAACAGAAAAAAGATCTACACCTCACCTACCTTCTGGTGACCTAAGATGCTGAGACTCTGAAGGCAGCCCAAATACTCCTGGAAGAGCAGCCCCAGGAGAAACAAGCTTGACCACCCTGCCATCATCGAGTTTCTCCTTACCACTAAGTCAGCAATGAAGAAAATAGAAGATAGCAACACATTTATATTCATTGTGGTTGTGAAAGCCAACAAGCACCAAATCAAGCAAGCTGTAAAGAAGCTCTATGACATTGATGTGGCAAAGGTCAACACCATAACAGGTCGATGGAGAGAAGAAGGCCTATGTTTAATTTGCTCTTGGTTATGATGTTTTCGATGTTGCTAACAAACTTGGGATCATCAACACCGAGTACAGCTGGCTAATTCTAAATATAAATTTTTCTCACACACACACACACACACACACACACACACACAATTTCAAAAAATCTTCTCTAAAAAGTTGCTTTATTTTGTATTGTTTTACTTACAAAGTTTGTACGAATTGTTTTTCTCACCAGAATATTTCCCATTTTCTTTGCCCACCCCTTCCTCCAGCCATCAAATTGTGCAACCATATAGTTAACCACCACCACCCCCCACCACCTCTGCTTCTCCCTGCCCATCTGCACCCCTCTGCTCCCACATTCACACCCCCTGTCAACTTGGCTTTCATACACATTCTACAATAATGTTCTTAAACAGTATTTGTTCTTATGGGACTGAATTAGTTCACTTAGCATAACGCTCTCCAATCCCTCCCAAGTTAGGCAGTAATTTACAACATCATTGCTCCTATGTGCTGCATAGTGTTCTGACATGTGAATATACCATAATGTCTCAATCTATTCAATTGTATTTGGACATTTGGGCTGTTTCTATGGTCTTGCAATGGTGAAAAACATTGTTATGATCATTGGTACACAAGTGTCCCTTTGTGCCTCAGTTCTCATTTTCTTGGGGTTTATTCCAAGCAGTGGAATAACTAGGTCATATAGAATTTCTTTGTTCAGCTTTCTGAGGAAACACCAAATTGCCTTCAATAGTGGTTATACCATTTTACAATCCCACCAACAGTGCATAAGGGTTCCGATCTTTCCACATCCCCTCGAACATTTATTACTTGATATCTTGTTAAACTTTGCCACTACAATTAGGGTGATATGGTATATCATTGTGGTTTTGATTTGCACCTCTCTTATTGCCAGTGAATTTGAACATTTCTTCACGTATCTGTTAACCATCTGAATATTTCTTTGTGGAAAGTCTTTCCATGTCTTTTGCCCATTTTGTAATTGTGTTATCAGTCTTTTTCTTGTGGAGGCCCTGTAGGATTATAAACCTTTGACATGTGAACCTTGTCTGAAAGGGCATTGCCAAGTACTTTTTCCCAGTCTGCAGATTTTCTTTCTGTCTGTTGGAAAACTTTTTTTATAAGATGGTATTTCTCGATAATAGACTGCCCATGTTTCTTTTTGAAGCTACCAGTGGGCTCAAACCACAAACCTTTCAGCTAGCAGCCCCATATATGCACTGAGCCACCATTACTCCTAATAAACTCCTGTGAATAATAGAGAGTTCTATAAAGAACAGGGATCCAGCAAAATGTTTATTCAAAAAAAGATTACAAAATCATTGCATGTAACTTATTTGTTGTCAGTCAATTTTACTCAGAACTATCTCATGTGACAGGATAGAACTGCCCCCTAATATTTCCCAGGTTATAATCTCACTGATAGCTCCCATGGGACTAGCCACTGACCTTTCTGTTAGTAGCTGAGCATTTAACCATTGGACAAACAAGACTCCTTCTATGACTTTTCCAAATATATTGAAAAGTTAATAAAAATAATTTAATAATTATGAGAACACACATTGTTTTGACCCAAATTTTTTCAATAACTTAAGTGTGTGTGTGTGTGTGTGTGTGTGTGTGTGTGTGTGTGTGAAATGAAATATATATAAACAGGGGAGCTCTGGTTGCCTAGTGGTAAGAAACTGTGCTGCAAATCCAAAAACATGAGGCCTGAATCCATCAATTGCTCCGTGAGAGAAGGATGGATAATCTCCTCCCATGTGTGTCCATGATAACTCAGTGGAGAGTCAGTTAGGGGTTGGTTCCAACTAACAGAACACAACAACAACATTTATACAGTATAGATAAATTGTCAACTCTTGTACCCAAAGGGGCCAGAATTAGAGCAAGCTTCACATGATGTGTAATACAGTGGCATAAAGTTGACAAAAACCATATTTATACCACCCCTTTTCTGTGATATGCTTCAGGAAAGAGCATCACAACTCCAACAGTTGCTCCATTGTAGGTCATGAACCTATCAGCATGTCATTATGACATTAAAAGCACTCCATGTTTCATTTGGCTTCGAACTATCATGAAGGTATCATTATATCAAAGGATTACTTTTATTTACCCACCTTTGGAGATGAAAGTAGGAGCATTCTCACCCAACTCTGCTTTATAATGGGTAGAAGGATGGTTTAAGAGGGCATTTTTATTGATGACAATGATAATGATATGATATCATTGTTGTGTTCTACCAATTCATGCCTATGGGTCTTCAGTGAGCTTTCAGAGGCTGTAAATATCATATGAGGAAATTGCTTATCTTCCTTCTGTGGAGCAGCTGGTATATTTGAACCATATGCTTTAGTCCTGGCAGCTTAACATCTTATCACTAGGTCACCTAAGCTCCCTGATGATGAGACAATATCAGGAATAATGACAGCTAAAATGTATGAAGCATTTATTGTGGAATAATCATTAAGCTAATAATATTTTTATCAGATTAAAATATATTCATTTCATTTGGTTCTTGTGTAAATGAAATAATATTATGTATATAAAGTGTTACCTAAGTAATAGCAATAGCAACAATACTAACACCTTTAAATGGAATGGATAGTTAAGTGTAACCGTTCTATTAAAAGGAGAAATAATAGTGGCAATATTGGGTATGTAGAGTCTGCTAATATGCTAATTTGATGTGCTCACCAGGTTGTGCCAAGAAATCTGGAGAACAACCACTTGGCCAACTGACTGGAAGAGATCTATATTTGTTCCCATCCCTAAGAAGTGTGACCCAACAGAGTGTGAAAACTATACAACAATATCGTTAATATTACATGCAAGCAAGATTCTACTGAAGATTATCCAAAAACAACTGGAACAGCACATCAGCAGAGAACTGCCAGAAGTCCATGCTGGGTTTAGAAGGGGTCGTGGTACTAGGGATATTGTAGCTAATGTTACATGGATCTTGGCTGAAAGCAGGGAATACCAGAAGAATGTCTATCTGTGTTTTATTGATAATGCAAAGGTGTTTGACTGTGTGGATCATAACAAACTATGGCTGGGGTAATGACTGGGGTAATGGGGATAGGTGTGTCAGAGACAATAAGATTGGCACAGGATAGAGCAGGTTTGGGGGATGTTGTACATAGGGTTGCTATGAGCTGCAGGCGACTCAACGGCACATAACAACAACAACAAAAGCAGACTGTCAAGATTTTTTCCCTTATCATAGTCTAGAAGCTCCATTGAAACTTGTCTACGTGAATAACCCTGTAGTATTTTAAATACTAGCTGCATAGCTTCTGCATCATAACAACGTAGACACTATTTTAGTATGACAAACTATAGATGAGTGCTAGAAATAGTTAATAAATGTTGTTAATTATTCTTAAATGATGATACATTTTGGTTTCTTTAAAAAAAATTCAAATGCTACTTTGACCTAAAACAAAATAATAGAAAATTAGCATTTGTTCTTCATATGTGTAACAATTCCATTTGCTCATTTTTGGTTCTTCCCTTATCATTCTTTCTCTCTAAGATCCGCTTTGCTCTACAATTCTAGGATGTTCTATAATTAGAAGCCAGCAAGGCACCAACTACTTCCTCTGGGCAAGTTTGTGCCCTAGAACCTCTCAGTGACCTTCCATGCTAATTAAACTGCATGTGAGAATAGAAAACATTGGTACTTAACTGAAATAAAAAGCAATTAAGCAGAAACATTTGGAGATGATTGTATGCTAATAAGAAATCTTAATCAATGTGTATACCTATGAGACTAACAGAAGCCCCTTTAAAGAATCCACATTTTCCAATCAAACAAAACACAAACTTTCTTGTTTCTTTAGATGTGAACAAGCTCTTAAAAACCTGTCATTTACCTTACTTTCTTTTTAGTTTTCTGGAAATTATTGATGTA
>NW_006400027.1:3320694-3336064 GCF_000299155.1 Elephantulus edwardii
TTTTAATCTTTGTAAACCTGATTAGTGCATTAATAATATATATACAGAAATGTAGAAAATTTAGATCAGGAGTTGGTAACTAGTCCACAGAACAAATTAATTATATTTTTGAATATTTATTCTATTCCAACAATATACTATGAAATTCTCACATTATTATCAGATTTACTTCTTATAGATGTCTTAGGAGCTATGAGTTATCCCTATTTCCTATGAGGAAAATAGAACAGTGCTCTAAATTACTCCATGATTAAAGAAAAGATCACTCTCACCCCTAAGCTTCAACACTTCATTATATCAGAATAATGCCTTGTCACAATGAAGAATACTTAGGAATACATATGCCTGATATATCAGGATACTAATGGAAAAGTTATTCATTTGAATTCACCATTGTGGTCCTTGGTATGAAAATTTGCAATTTCCACCTATAAAAATTTACAGCCTCAGGAACCCCAATGGAGGATCTCTGTGAGTCAGAACCAACTCAGTAAGTGTGGATTTGTTCTTATTTCAATGTACAAGATACCCTGGTGGCACAGCAGGTTAAGTGTCTGCTAAACAAAGTTAATAGTTCAAACACACCAACCAGTCCAAGATGAGACACTCCACTGCACAGATTTATGACCTTGGAAACCAGATAAAGTGTTCCCACAAGCCTAAATCTACTTGATGGCAGAGATATAGTAGTCTGTTCTCAGAAAGACTATTGTCTTGGAAATCCTTTGGGGTAGTTCTGCCCTTTCCTTTAAGGTCACTGTGCGATACATAGAATAAAATCAAGGGCAACTAGTTAGAGTGGTACAATGGTTGAGAACGCAGTGTAGCTTCTTGCCACTAGGTCACCAGTGCTCGAGTGGTACAATGGTTAATAACTCAGTTCCTAATCCAAATGTCAGGGGCTCAAACTAAAAAACTGCCCCATAGAAGGAAGGTTTGATGGTCTTCTTTATAGTGACTATTGTTGTTTTTAGGTGACACAGTCAGCTCCAACTCACAACAATTCTACATACAGCACACTAAAACCCTGCCTGATTCTGCACTATTTTATTAAGGATCTTTTTCTCTTTCCCTCACTCTGCTTTTCCAAGTATGATGTCCTTACCCTTGCCCCTTCTAATAACATCCCCAATTTATGTGAAATGAAGCTCAACCATACTTAACTTGTTTCTAAGGGGCAGACTTGCTACACTTCATCCAAAGATAGATTTGTTTATTCTGTTGGCATTAATAAACTCTGCTGTCAGGGATGTCACCCAAAGTCCTGAAAAGCAATGATGTAAATCTAAAGACCATGGTGTGCTTGATCCATGCTGTAGTCTTTCCAATCACTTACTATGTATCTGAGTGACTAAGAATGATAGAAGAAGAATCAATGCATTTGAGTTGTGGCATTGGAGAAGACTGCTGATTATCACATGTATTGCCAAAAGAACAAAAAGGTATATGTTGGAGAAAGTGCAACAAAAATACTCCTTTGGATGTGTTGTGAGGGCTTCAACCTGGGAAAGATAGAGGTGTCAGCAAAAGCAAAGAAAGACCTTCAATGAGAAAGATAAATTCAGGATGTGCACAAATGGATTGAAATGTGTCAGGGATGATGAGAAAGGCATAGGACAGAGTTCAAGACTATTGTTCACGGGATAACCTATGAGTCCTACTGGATTCATGACACATAACAATAAAAGGTGCTATATTCAATATCCTTCACCAGCATCACATTTCAAAGACCTCAATTCTTCTTTAGCCTTCCTTATTCATTGTCCAACTTTCATATGCTTATGAAGCAATTGAAAATACAATGGCTTAATCAAGTTCATGTTTGCCCTTGCTAATTAGCACTTTAAAGAGATTCTTGGCAGCAGATTTTCCCAATGTATTACATTATTTGATTTCTTGACTGCTCCTTCCATTGTGGAACTAAGTAAAATCAAATAGCTGGAACTTTAACCTTTATTTATCATGGTGTTTATTTGTCCAGATTTGAGGATTTTGGTTTTCTTTGTGTTGATACATAATTTATATGTAAGAAAATCATCGGAGTATCTTCAGAAAGTACTTTAAGTCTGTTCCACCTTTAGCAAGCAAGATTCTGTAATCTGCATATCACAGGTTATTGAAGGTTGTTATTAGATGTCTTCAAGTCTACTATGACTTACAGCAACCCTATGAACAACATATCTGAACCTTACCCCATCCCGATGCACCCTCGTCATCTGGTATGATCAAGCCGATTATTGTAATCTCTGTGTCTACTCATTGTGTTGAGGGTCTTCCTCTCTTTCTCTGAGCCTCCACCTTTCCCAGCATGGTGTCTTTTTCCAAGGACTTGCCCCTCTGGACAATACTGAAAACAAATTGTGTGTTAAATAAGATATTAACCCACATGTTTTACATTGTAGAGTGTTTTTTAAAAAGTTCTTCCTTTATATCTCAGCTGTTGTGGGTTATATTTCAATTCATTTGATAGAAGTCAAATTAACAGTCTATGAATCAATCAACTCAAATGAATAAGGCTTTTTCTAAATAATGGGCTTTGAAAAAATCTAATGTTACTCAAAATATTTTACAAAATGTATTCAGTTTATGATGTTATTATGATTCTATGAATGGAACTATGTTAGCATTTTTGCTACGTAAGTCAAAGTTTCAACAGTTAGCAGACATCAAGTTCAAACCCACAGCCATCAATTCTGACTCAAGTTCACCCTACAAGATAAAGTAGAATTGTATTATGGACTCTCCAAGACTGTAATCTTTACAAAGCAGATTGCCAAAACTTACTCACACGTAGTGAAAGGAAAGTTCAAACTGTCAAGTTTTCAGTTAGTGGCTGAGTTCTTAATTATTGCATTATCAAGATTCCTTCCAACAGTTACAAATATGTGCAAAGAGAAGAGACAATTTGGTAAAAGTAAAGGTTTTTTGAGATTTATGTATTAATTTTCAAAGAGAAATTTGAAAATCCTATTATTTTAAGCAGAGATTTCAAAGAAAGGGAAGATTTGCTTGTCAGTTAGGGGAAAGAAGGTGTATTACCAACATTGCTTAGATATAAAATTCACTATTTTCACGGATATGCCATTTAGTACATGTATATAACTTTCTGCTTGCTGAAACTGAGGAGGACCTCATGCACTTGTTGTGAAGGGTCAAGGACTGCAGCCTTCAGTATGGACTGAGGCTCAATGTCAAGAAGACAAAGATTCTCACCACTGGAACAATTGGCAGCGTCAGGATGGATGACAAAGAGATTGAGAGTGTTCACAGCTTCAGTTTGCTCAGCTCCACAGTCAACACTCTTGGCACCAGCAGTCAGGAAATAAAAAAACGTATCGCGATGGGAAAGTCTGCTGTTAGGGACCTCTCTAAAGTACTCAGGAGCAACAGTGTCTCTCTGGAGACTAAGGTGTGCCGGATACAGGCCATGGTATTTGCAATCGCTTGTTATGCATCAGAGAGTTGGACAATGACTAGGGAGGACAGAAGGAGAGTGGATGTTTTTGAGCTGTGGTGCTGGAGAAGAGTACTGAATGTACCATGGACTGCCAGGAAAACAAACAGATTCATCTTGGAGAGGATTAAACCAAGCTACTTCTTGGAGGCAAGGATTCTGGGGCTTCGTCTGACATACTTTGGACATGTTGCCAGGAGGGACGTGTCCTTGGAGAGGGACATCATGCTTGGGAGGGTGGAGGGACAGCGCAGGAGGGGAAGACCCTCTATGAGACGGATTGATTCGGTGACTGGGGTAATCGGGATGGGTGTGTCAGAGCTGGTGCGGTTGGCGCAGGATAGAGCAGGGTTTAGGGCTGTTGTGCATAGGGTCGCTATGAGTCGCAAATGACTCTACGGCACATAACAACAACAGCAACATATAACTTTCATAAATATTCATGGACTATTGTTGTTGTTGTTGTTGTTGTTGATGATGTTATGTGCCTTTGAGTCACCTGCGACTCATAGCAACCCTTTGTACAACAGTCCTAAACTCTGCTCTGTCCTGTGCCAATTTCAATATTTCCTACACACCTACCCCCATTACCCCAGTCACTGAATCAATCCATCTCATCGAGGGTCTTCCTGTCCTGCGCTGTCCCTCCACCCTCCCAAGCATGATGTCCCTCTCCAAGGACTGGTCCCTCCTTGCAACATGTCCAAATTAAGTCAGATAAAGCTTCAGAATCCTTGCCTCCAAGGAGCAGCCTGGCTTCACCCTCTCCAGGACAAACTTGTTCATTTTCTTAGTAGTCCATGGTATATTCAATACCGCAGCTCAAAGGCTTCAATTCTGCTTTTACCAACCCTAGTCATTTCCCAGCTCTCTGATGTTCAGCAAGTGATTGCAAAGACCATGGCATGTATCAGGACCATAGTCTCCAGACTGACATCGTTGTATTTAGGGAGACCGGCAGACTTTTCCTTCACAATACATCTTTTAATTTCCTGGCTGCTGGTGCCAAGAGTGTTGACTGTGGAACCAAGCAAACCAAAACTGTGAACAATCTCAAACTCTTCACCATCTATTATGATGCTGCCAATCAGCCCAGCGGTGAGAATCTTTGTTTTCTTGATATTGAGCCTCAAACCATACTGAAAACTGCAGTCCCTGACCTTCCACAGCAAGTGCTTCAGATCCTCCTACAGCCCTGGTGTACACCCTTCCCAATTTTGAACCATGCTGTGTTTCCCTGCTTGCTTCTGATGACTGCCTTCTGGTCCAAGTATAGGTTTCACATTAGCACAATCAAGTGTTCCTGGATTCCCATTTTTCTCAGAATTAGCCACAGTTTGTTATGATCCACACAATCAAATGCTATAGACTATTAGAGAAATAAATAATATTGAAATATTATCCTCACGTAAAGATAAATCTTGACTAATGTTGATAGAGGTTAAACTTAGTAGGCATAATTTTGCATTACTCATCTACTTCATGTTAATTCAATAACTTTCTATTCATGTCTGATGATAGATAGATAGGTAGCTAGCTAGCTAGCTAGATAGATAGATATATAAATTCTATATCATTATGTTAAACAAAGTGGTGAAATACCTTTGGCCCTCTGAGAACTTACAATCTATTTTTGAAGATAAGATAACATCTCCTTGATTATGAGATCATGTTTCATGTAAACAACTCACATTAAAATATGTAATACTGTTACTATTGTTGTTAGGTGCCAATGAGTCAAGTAAGACTCATAGTGACCCTGTAAACATACGATCTGAACCTAGTCCTGTCCTGCACCATCCTCATACTTCCTGGCACATAAAAGCCCATTACAATAGTCACTGTGTCAATCCACCTGGTTGAGGGTCTTCCTTTCCTTCATAGACACTCTAACCTTCTCAACATCATTTGCCTCTCCAAGGATTAGCACCTCCTAGCAATGTGTTCAAAGCATGTGAGGTGAAGCCTCGTCATTCTGCCATCCAAAGAACATTCCATGTGCATCCTCTCCTAGACATATTTATTTGTTCTCTTGACTGTGCATGGGATGTTCAGTCCTATTCTCCAATGCCACATCTCAAAGAGGTAAATTCTTTTTCTGTCATCCTTATTCATTGTCCAGGTCTCAGATGCTTAGCTAGTAATTAGAAAGAGTATGGCCTGAATCAGATGCACCTTTGTCCTCAAACTGATATCACTACTCCTAAATAATTTGGAAGGGTCCCTAACTGCAGATTTTCCCAGTGCACTGTGTCATCTTATTTTCTGACTGCTCTTACCAAGTGTGTTAATTGTAGATCCAAGCAAGATGAAGCTGTTGACATTTTCAATCTAGTTTCCATCCATCATGACTCTGTCTATTGGTCCAGTGGTGAGAATCTTTGTTTTCTTGATATTGAGATGCAATCCATACTGAATGCTGCATTTCTTGATTTTCTGCAACAAGTGCTTCGAGTCCTCCTCACTTTCAGCAAGTAAGATTGTGTCATTTGAATAATGCAGGCTTTTGATGAGTCTCCCTCCAGTCCTGATGCCACATTCCTCTTCCTAGAGCCCAGCATCTCAGATAATTTTCACAGCATATAGATTGAACAGATATGGAGATAGAATACATCCCTGATGCATTGCCTTCCCAATTCCAAGCCATGCAGTGGTCCCCTGCTCCGTTTGCACAACAGCCTCCTGATCCAGGTAAAAGTTCCTCATGAGCACAATCAAGTGCTCTGGGATTCACATTCTTATCACTGTCAGCCACAACTTGTCATTATCCATATTACAAATTCTGTTCGCATAGTCAATAAAGCACAGACATTCTTCTGGTATTCCTTCCTTTCAGCCAGGATCCATCTGGAATCAGCAATAATAAACCTAGTGGCATGGCCTCTTCTAAATACCACTTGAACTTCTGGCAAGATGTGATGGACAAGCTACGGCCAATTTGAATCAGATTCATATACTATGCAGGGAATGAAAAAGAGAAGAATGGTGTTACATTCATAGTAATGAAGTAAATTTCAAGTTCTATCCTGAAATTCAGTGTTGTGAGTGATAGGATAATATCCATACACATAAGACTCATTAACATGACTATTATTCAAGTATATGCTCCTGATTTTTGCAATCACTTGTTATGCATCAGAGAGTTGGACAATGATTAGGGAGGATAGAAGGAAAATTGACGCCTTTGAGCTGTGGTGCTGGAGAAAAGTATTGAATGTACCATGGACTGCCAAAAAAACAAACAGATTCATCATAGAGAGGATTAAACCAGGCTGCTCCTTGGAGGCAAGGATTCTGGGGCTTCGTCTGACATACTCTGGACATGTTGTAAGGAGAGACAGGTCTTTAGAGAGGGACATCATGCTGGGTAGAGTAGGAGGACAGCGCAGGAGTGGAAGAACCTCTATGAGGTGGATTGATTCAGTGACTGGGGTACTCGGGATGGGTGTGTCAGAGGCAATGAGATTGGCACAGGATAGAGCATGGTTTAGGGCTGTTGTACATAGGGTCGCTATGAGTCACAGACGACTCGACGGCACATAACAACAACAACAACAAGAACATGCTCCTACATCTAAAGCCAAAGAGGAATAAATTGAGAATTTTTATCAAATTTTGCAGTCTGAAATTGACTGAACATGCAATCAGGATGTTTTAATGATAATTGGTTACTGGAATGTAAAAGTAGGAACAGTGAAGAAAGAAAAGTAGTTGGAAAATATGGACTTGCTAATAGAAATGAGGCTGGAAATAGTGTTAATTTTGTATTTACAATGATTTATTCATTGCAAATACTTTTTCTAATAGACACAAAAGATGACTTTACAATTGGATTTTACCTGAAGGTCTGTATCAGAATCAGATTGACTACATTTATGGAAGAAATCATTGGAGAAGCTCAATATCAGCAGTCAGAACTAAGCCAGGAACAAACTGTGGGTCAGATCATCAGTTGCTCATATGCAAGTTTAAATTGAGTCCAAAGAAAATTAAAATAAGTCCAAAGGGACCAAGATATGATCTTGAATCAGTTTCATCTGAATTTCATGATCATCTTAAGAATAGGTTTGAAGCATTGAACACCAATGGTAGAAGACCAGACGAGTTGTAGGATGATATCAAAGATATCATCCATGAAGAAAGCAAAAGGTCATTACACAAATAGAAGACAAAAAAAGTACCAAAATAGATGTCATAAGAGACTCTAAAGATTACACTGAAACATCGAAAAGCCAAATCTAAAGGAAAACATGTTGAAGTGAAAGAGCTGAACATATGGTTTCAAAGGGCAGCTTGAGAGAATAAAGCAAAGCATTATAATGGAATATGCAGAGATTTGGAATTGGAGAATAAAAAGGGAAGAACTCACTGTGCATTTCTCAATCTGAAAGAAGTGAAAAACAAATTTAAGCCTCATGTCACAATGTTTAAAGATGCTATGGGCAGCACTGGTCTGCACATTGCTGAACAGAAGTAACTCGTAGTTGCTGTGATGCTGAACACTTTGATACTGATGTGCCAAATGTGGTAATGGTCACCCATAGTGGACAGTGTTTGCTGGAGCTTCCCGACTAAAACAAGCCTGAAGCAGGAGCGGCATCCACTTCCGAAATGGCTTGCCTCTAGAAACTCTATGTACAAAAAGTGCTCAGGCCTTTCGTTCATAAGGTCGTCATGAGTCATCTACGACTCGACAGCACCTAACAACAACACCCTAAAAGTGTCAAAAGAAGTTAGAGGGAATACACAGAGTCACTGTATCAGAAAGAATTGATTGACACTGAAAAATTTCAGGAAGTATCATATGAAAAGGAAGTGGAAGCTGTATTGAAGTCATTGGCAAAAAAATGAGGCCCCAGGAATTGATGAAATACCAATTGACTTGTTTCAATTAACAGATACAGCCTTGGATGCACTCACCAGTCTATGCCAGGAAATTTGGAGGATGGTTGTCAGGCCAACGGATTGGAAAAGGTCCATATCCATTCCTGTTCCCAAGAAGGGTGATCTAACTAAATATAGAAATTATTACACAGTATTGTTCATATCATATGCAAGCAAAATATTACTGAAGATCATTTAAAAATAATCCTGTTTCTATTAGTTATGCTAAATTCAGAATATAGGTGCAATTAACTACCTTTCCTTAATACTTGATATTAGTTATTTACATTGTCAGCATTTCAGTTCAATCATGTGAATTGTTTGTACAACTTAAAACAAGGTTAAATGCATTTAGAATGTCCTTAAAATATTACCCTATTTTAGATAAAATCATGAAAAGGCTCTTCATAAAAGAGGGTATTTGGATGGCTAACAAACACATGAGAAAATGTTCAAAATCAATGGCTCTCAGAATGATGGAAACCAAAACCTCAATGAGCTATCATCTCATCCCAGCAGTAATCTTAAGTACAATGGGACTAAAAAGAATAAATGTTGATGAGAATGTGGAGAGATTGACACTCTCATGCATTGCTAGTGGGAATGTAAAATGGTACAACCACTATGGAATGTAGTTTGGTATTTCCAAAAAAAAATTTAACATAGAAATCTTATATGACTCATCTATTCCAGTGTTAGGAATATTCTCCAAGGAAAACAGAGAAACACAAAAAACAAAAAACATAAATAGAGATACACATATGTTCATAAAAGTATTATTCACAGTAACAAAAAAGTAGAAAACACCCAAATTCCCATTCATAAATTAACCTATAGAGAAACTGGTATAGTCACACTATATTTTGCATTACTAAAGAACAATGGAGTATTTGTGAAATAAGACACAACATGGTGTCAAGATATGTAAAAATGTTCAAAATACGAAGGGGAAGGGAAGAAGAGGAGTAGAAAAAGGGGGAAGGAGACATTAGAATAGCAGACATTAGTGAGTAAATAAGAGGGTCAAGGAATACAAAAGATGTAATGGAGACTTGAAATGGAGTGATAAAAGGCATTTATAAATAACAATTAATTATGTAAGACAACTTAATTCAAATACAATGAAAAAAAATTCTGCAAAAATGTTATCCTGTTTATAATACTGAAATGAAAAACTATTAATAAATGTAGAAAAGTTCATTGTAACAAAATATCAGGATCTATGTTTTGTATAAAAGAAGCATCAGAGAGCTTCACAATGACTAAGGATGACAGGAGAAAAATAGATGCCTTCAAACTTTGATGCCAGAGAAGAGTCTTAAATACATCATGGACTGCCAAGAAAATAAATACATCTGTCTTGGATAGGATGAAACCAAGTTTCTCCTTGAAGTCTAAGATTTTAAAGCTCCATCTCACACCCCTGGGGCAGTGACCAGGAGTAACCTGTCTTTGAAGAAGGACACCATACTTGGAATGGTGGAGGGACAGCACAAGAGAGGAAGACTTCAGATGATATGGATTGATACAGCAACTGGGGCAATGGGAGTTGGTGTGTCAGAATTAGTAAGACTAGCTCAGGACAAGGTAGGGTTCAGAGCTACTGTACATAGGGTCACTATGGGTCACAGGTGACTTGATGCCACAGAACAACAAGAAAGGAATCAAATATAAAGTATAAAACAACTACTAAAATTCGTTTATTTTAAAGCAATAGCCAAATATTTTTGGGACATGGAAAGAAAATTGTTCTTGATGAGAAAGGAAGATTCCCCACCCACAAAATAAGATGAAGATGTAACATAAAAACTAAAACAAATTAAGAAATGGATAAAAGATAGAAACATCTCACTAAATAAGAGATTAAGAGCACTCAGAACAATGGGAAAAATGACAGAAAAATGAATAAACAACATGTAGTAAGTACATACAGTGGACTACTATTAAGTCACAAGAATAATGATGGATCTTCAAATCATTTTATAATGTGAATGAATCTGAATTATTATGATGACTGAAATAAATTAATCACAAAAGGATAATCATTGTTCTATAAGAAATCAAGAATTGATATAAATACAGAGACTAATGTTCATTGACAGTTTCCAGGTAGGCAAAAATCATAAACAGGGACTAGTGTAGAAATAATGGTGATGAAAATGAAGTTTTAAGATTTGACTCAGAACTGCACCCAGAGCTTCCAAAAGGTCAGATATACTGAATAGTTCAAATTCTATTTCACAGTTAGTGGAGACCATATGATTTGCATATCCCCTCAGAAATATTTTGAAAGTAACCCGCTTTTTTTTTTCTTTCAACAATTTGAAAAAGTTACTCCATTGTCTCCCAAGTGCAATTATTTCTTCTGGGAAGTTATGAATTAATCTTCTTGATGATAATTCTTTGAGTCAATGGATTCCAATTTAAAGACTAAAGTACATTTGATTCAGGCTATGGTCTATAATTGTTACCAATGCATTTGAAAGTTGGCCAACAAATAAGAATGACGGGGGGGGGGGGAATCAATGCAGTTGAACTGTGGTTTTAAAAAAGAATACTGAATATCCTGTGGACTGCCAAAACAGCAAACAAGTGTGTCTTGGATAAAGTGCAACCATTGTATTGTTTAGAGGCAAGTATGATGGAGTTTAATTTCACATAATGTGGACATGTTTTCAGACAAGAAAATCCTTAGAAAATTGTCCTGGGAAAGGTAGAGAGTCAGAGAAAGAGAGAAGACTTCCAAATAAGAAAAGCCCTGGACAATATGGCTTCAAAGCTGAATTCTACCAAACATTCAGAAAGGATTTAGCACTAATTCTACTTAAATTATTTCAAAGTATTAAAAAAAGAAAGAACACTTCCAGAGCCATTCTATGAAAAAAGCATAACATTAATACCAAAACCAGGCAAAGATGTTACCAAGAAAGAAAACTACAGACCAAATCTCATGACTATAGATGCAAAATCCTTAACAAAATCCTAACCAATAGAATCCAAAATCACATAAAAACAATAATTCACCATGACCAAGAAGGATTCATTATAGGTGTGCAAGGATGGTTCAACATAAGAAAAACAATCAATGTAATTCACTATATTAGCAAAATAAATAAAAAAAGAAGCTTATGTTCTTAGCAATTGATGAAGAAAAGACATTTGCCAAAATACAACACCCTTTCCAGTAAAATTGAAATAAAAGGGAATTTCTCAACATAGTGAAAGTGTATATACAAAACCAAGAGTCAACATCATTATCAAAGGAGAAAGACTAGAAGCAATTTCCTTGTGAACATGGATCAGACAAAGATGATCATGTCATCACTTCTCTTAAATATTGTATCAGAAATGCTTGCTAGGGCAATAGGACAAGTTGTTGTTGTTATGTGCTATCAAGTCACTTGCAACTCATAGCGACCTTACGTACAAGAGCCCTATACGCCATTCTATCCTGTGCCAACCTCGCCGTCTCAAACACGCTCATTCCCACCACTCCAGTCACAGAATCGATCCATCTCACCGAAGGTCTTCCTCTCCTACACCACCCTTCCACTCTGCCAAATATGATGTTCCTCTCCAAGGACCAGTCCCTCTTTGCAACATGCCCAAAATACGTCAGATGAAACTTCAGAATCTTTGACTCTATGGACCATTCCGGCTTCACCTTCTCCAGGACAAACCTGCTTGTTCTCCTAGCAGACCATGGCATATTCAACACTCTTCTCCAATATCACAGCTCAAAGGCATCAATTCTCTTTCTATCATCCCTATTCACTGTACAACTCTCTGATGCATAGCATGTACTTGCAAAGACTGTAGCCCGGATCAGGTGCACCTCAGTCTCCAGCCTGCTGTCGTTGCTCTTCAGTACTCTTGAGAGGTCCCACACAGCTGACGTGCCCAATGCAATTGGTTTCCTGTTTTCCTGGCTGCTATTACCAAGAGTGTTGATTGTGGAGCCAAGTAAACTAAAACTGTTAACTATCTCAATCTCTTCACCATCCATACTGATGCTGCCAACTGGCCCAGTGGTGAGAATTTTGGTTTTCTTGATGTTAAGCTTCAGTTCATATAGGAGGCAGCAATCCTTGACCTTCTGCAGCAAGTGCTTCAGGTCCCCTCAGTTTCAGCAAGCAAAGTTGTGTCATCTGTATAACGCAGGTTGTTGATGACTCTTCCACCAATCCTGATGTCACATTCCTCCTAGTACAGCCCAGCATCTCGGATGATCTGTTCTGCATACAGATTGGAAAGGTACAGAGACAGAATACATCTCTGGTGGATTTTGAACCATGTAGTGTCTCCTTGCTCTGTTCTGACGACTGACTCTTGGTCCAAGTATAAGTTTCGCATTAGTATGATCAAATGTTCCGGGATTCCCATTCTTCTCAGAGTCAGCCACAGCTAGTTGTAATCCGCACAGTCAAAATTTCTGTCATCACAGGAGACTAGAGCGAGGGCTACATGGTGGAGGGGACCTGGGGGAGGGTTTGTAAAACAATGAAAGAATCTTTTCTTTTACTTTTCCTAATTTTTGGACTCATGTACTTATAACTTGTTAGTCAAATTTGTGTCTTCTAGGTTGCAACACCCCCATGATACATCTTCAAGGATATGAACATGTACAGCCAAGCACAATCAATAAGAGTGCATCTAAATCCCAAAATCAATCTCCATAATAGTCTATGTGTTTCCTACTGCCAAAGGGGCCCTTTAGAGTAGTGAGAGAAGATCTTCACCCTGAAACCCACAGCGTCCCTTTTCAGCAGGAAGTAGCTAAGAGAATACGCCGTCCCCTTTTCCTTATGACTCAGGGTGAAGTCTCTCTCAGGGAGGAGTGATAGGGAATGGCAAAGGATACACTGACAAAGAAGATTAATCAGAACTGGCTTTGACAAGCACTGTGGCATTTGGACAAGAACAAACTGGGAGGAGGGTAGAGAGAATAGTGCAACAATGAATGAGTGGAAGCCCAAAATCTCTGTAAATGTTTATGAAAATTAATAAAATATAATTATAGAAAAAAAAGCCTTTGAATAGTCAATGAAGCACAGATAGACATTCTGGTATTCTTTGCTTTCTGTCAAGATCCATCTAACATTAGCTATAGTATCCCTCGACAGCATATAAAAAACAACATCGCTCATACCACGACCTCTTCTAAATCCAGCATGCACGTCTGACAATTATCTGTTGACATATTGTTCCAAACGTTTTGGATAATTTTCAGCAGAGTCTTGTTTGCATGTGATATCAATGATATTGTTCAATAATTTCTGCACTCTGTTGGTTCACCTTTCTTTGGAATGGGAAAAATACCAATCTTTTCCAGTCAGTCGGCCAGCTGGCTGTCCTCCAGATTTCTTGGCACAACTTAGTGAGCACATCCAGGGCAGTGTTTGTTGAAATATGTCAATTGGTATGCCGTCGACTCCTGGGGCCTTGTATTTTGTCAATTTCTTCAGAGCAATTTGAACTTCCTCTTTCATCATCATAGGCTCTTCTTCATATGCTATTTCATGAAATTCTTCTGTGTCAACCAATTCCTTCTGATACAGTGACTCTGTACTCCTTCCATCTTCTCTTGATACTTCCTGGATCATTTAACATTTATGCTTAAGTATTGCCACCCGTGGCTTGAATTTGTTTTTCCACTCCTTCAGCTTAAGACACACTGAGCGAGTCTGGCCCTTTTGATTTTCTGACGCCAGCTCTGCACATTTCATTATAGTATCTTGCTTTGTCATCTCGGGCTGCCTTTTGAAATTTTCTGTTCAGCTCTTTAATTTCTTGGTTTCTTTCTTGATATCCTCCCAGAGCTCATTTGGCCTACGCTCATTGGTGCTTAATGTCTCAAACCTGTTCCTAAGATGGTTTTGAAATTCAAGTGGGACAGACTTAAGGTCAAATTTTGGTTCCCATGGACTTGATTTAATTTTCCTCAACTTCAGCTTGAACTTGCATATGAGTAGTGGGTGGTCTGTCTCACAATCAGCACCTGGCTTGGTTTTCACTGCTGATATTGAGCTTCTCTGGTGAGTCTTTCCACAAATGTAATTTATTTGATTCCTGTGCATACCATCAGGTGAAATATATGTGTATAGCCTGCATTTATGTTTCTTATAAAAGATATTTGTAAGGAATAAATCATTGAATGTGTAGAACTCTATCATTCTATCTCTAGCCTCATTTCTCTCACTGAACCCGTGTTTTCCAGCTACTGATCCTTCTTCCCTGTTTCCAGTTTTTGCATTCCAGTCACCCATTATTATCAATGCATCTTGATTGCATGTTTGATCAATTTATGACTGCAAAAGTTGGTAGAAATCTTCTATTTCCTCCTCTTTGGCTCTAGTTGTTGGTGCATATATTTGAATGATAGTGGTTTTCGCTGGACTTCCTTGTATAGATATGGATATTATCCTGTTGCTCACCACATTGTAATTCAGGATAGATCTTGAAATGACTTTTTTAATTATTTAACCAACCCCACTTTTTCTCACCTTTTCATCCCCAGCATAGTAAATCATATGATCATGTGATTAAAAATGTCTCATGCCAAGCAATCTCATTTTGCCAATACCTAATATGTCAATATTTATGTTATCTTAACAATGACCAATTTTCCTACATTCATGCTTCTCACAGTCCACATTCTAATCAGTAGTGTCTGCTTACAGCTGTTCCTTCTTTTCTGTATTTCCATTTCTAAGATTTCAATCACAATTTCCATGTCTGCTAGTCCAAGCGATAGTCTAAATGTGCTCTATTGTACATAGGGTTTTCGAAGGCCTATCATTTCAGAAGTGGATCGCCAATCCTTCTTCCTAGTCTGTCTCAATTTTTAAATATATATATAACAGTATCTGACAGACAAGCATGCTACAGAAAACAGCAGATGAAAGATATTTGCCCGGTTAGAAAAATGACCAATAGATTCAGTGTTGCTGCTCACCCTCACTACATGTTGTTGGTTTGTTTATTTGTTATTTTTTTTATATATATTTTATTAATTTTCATAAACATTTACAG
>NW_006400027.1:3336750-3343220 GCF_000299155.1 Elephantulus edwardii
TCCATTGTGCGAATATACCACAGCTTCTCTAGCCATTCGTTTGTTGATGGGCACTTAGGTTGTTTCCAACTCCTTGCTATTGTGAACAAAGCTGCCATCCAAGCAGATATATGCACACCCATGTCTATTGCAGCTTTGTTCACAATAGCAAGGAGTTTATTTGTTTTTTAATCCACCCTTTCCTTACTCCACCACCATCCCTTCCTACTTTTGCCTACAGCATTCAACACCCATCTCCCATTGACTAGCCCCTGATGTGATGGCCTAAGTCTCAAGCCATCAGTATTTCTGTGATTCTGAATCATGCTGCTGTGCGTCTCTTATGATGCAGCCAGTGTAACTTCAATTTAAAGTTGGTAAGTACAACTGCAATGTACAACTTATTTTCCTAGAAGGTTTTGAGAAAAAGTCCTTGTTCTTAAACTTCCACTCTAGGATTGCCTTCTCGTGGGTTAATACCATGTATCTCCCATTTGAAGCCAGGTGCTGATGCAAGAGGGTGGCTAGCAAGGAGAGAAGGATGTGTCCTTCAGCACCTGTGCACAGGTTTTGTGGCCCGATGGCCCAAAGCTCTTTTTTCTGGCAATGGTGTTGGGGTGCGGGCTGGCTAGTGCACCCCGGGGTACCTCGGATAGAGTGTAGAGATCAGGCAATCTCTGCCTCTCTCTCCTCCCCAAATCCCATAACTCTTTTTCTGGCAATGGCATCAGGGTATCATTCAGATTGGCAAACAGATGGTATAATTGTCCCTATTTGCAGATGATATAATAGCATACACAGAAAACCCCAAAGACTCAATAAAAAACCCTGTTAAAGTTAGTAAGCTAATTTAGTAGAGTGGCAGGATATAAGATTAATATCCAAAAATCAGGATTTCTCTACAGTAACAAAGAAAACTCAAAGAAGGAAGTCAAGAAAACAATACTATTTACAATTGCCAAACACAAATTGAGACACTTGGGAGAGAACCTAACTAGAGATAAAAAGCCCTATACAAAGAAAACTACAGAATATTTCTGCAAGACATAATAAAAGACCTAAAGAAATGGGGAAATGTGCATGGTTGATGGATAGGAAGACTTAATATTGTGAAAATTACAATTCTGTCAAAAGTAATCTACATGTTCAGTGCAATCTCAATCCAGATACCACATTCATTTTTCAAGGAGATTGAAAGGGAAATTGTCAAGTTTATTTGGAGAGGCAAGAGACCCTGGATAAGCAAAACACTTGAGAAACAAAAATGAGATTGGAGGCAGAGCCCTCCCTGACCTCAAAACCTATTACACAGCAGTAGTAACGAAAACAACATAGTGCTGATACAATGACAGGCACATAGACCAATGCAACAGAAAACCCAGAAACAGACCTAGCTATATATGGTCAGTTGATGTTCAACAAAGAAATCAAAGCTATGAAATGGGGAAATGACAACCTCTTCAACAAATTATGCTGGCAACACTTGACTTCCACCTGAAACAGGATCCACCTCTCACACCAGACAAAAAAAATCAACTCAAGGTGGATCAGA
The DNA here is from genome assembly GCF_000299155.1 of Elephantulus edwardii. Taxonomy (NCBI): domain Eukaryota; kingdom Metazoa; phylum Chordata; class Mammalia; order Macroscelidea; family Macroscelididae; genus Elephantulus; species Elephantulus edwardii. The sequence continues at coordinate 3,338,282 of NW_006400027.1, forward strand.
GACCTGGGAGTAAAGCCCCAAACCATAAAGATCATAATAGACAAAATGGGATCAAGTTTAAAAGTGTTAATCCAAGGTTTAAAGAGATTGCCAAATACAGCCAGAAATATGAAATCTGGAGAGGATAAAATTGATGAATGGGACCTTCTAAAGATTAAATCTCTGTGCACATAAAAAACTTTTTCCAACAGGGTGCAGTGAAAACCTATGGATGAGGAACAAACATTTGGTAATACCATCTCAGACAAGACTCTCATAATGAAAATCTGTAGAATATTCCTGAGCCTCAACTAGAAAAAGACTGATAACCCAATTAAAAAATGATCAAAAGATATGGAAATAATTTTCACAGAGAAAGATATGCAAATGGCAGACATATGAAGAAATGTTCAAAGTCTCTGGAAATAAGAGAGATGCAGATCAAAACCACAATGTGGTACCTTCTCACTCCAGTAACATTGGCAAAGTTTAAAAGGACAGAAAATAATAAATGTTGGAGAGGATGTGATGAGAAATGAACTCTTACACATTGTTGGTGGGATTGTAAATTGGTACAAACCATTCTTGAAGGGAGTTTGATGCTTCCTCAAAAAGATGAATGTAGAAATTTCATATGACCCAACTATTCCACTACTTAGAATATACCCTGAAATAATGAGAACGGAGGCACAAAAACGGAGACTTTTACACCAATGTTCATACAGTATTATTTACTATTGCAAGAATGTGGAAACAGCCCAGACGTCCAACCACAAATGAATAGATTGTGACATTATGGTACATTCACACAATGAAATCCTAGGCAGCAAGCTGAAAGAATGATTTTGTAAATTATTAACTAACTTGGGAGGGACTAGAGAGCATTGGGTTAACTAAGTCCCAAATCGACAAATATTGTACAAAACCATTATTGTAGAATAAGGACCCAAAGAGGGAGAGGAAATAGAGAGATAAGGATGTGCAGGGGAAGGGTGGTATTAATCATGGGTTGTACAATTTGTGGGTGGGGGAGTGAGGGAAATTGGAAGGATCTGTTCTGGAAAACAATGTATTTGAATTTTATAAATAAACTAGCATAATAATACATTTTTTTTAATTGAGAAATTAAAAAAAATTTTGTCCAAGCAATAGTTTAAAAAAAAATCTAATTTCAAAGGACGTTAATTAAAACCTATAAGATTTTCTTTTTTAAAAAAGATGCATTGACATAGTGACTGAAAAAAAATGGCTTGAATATGTTAGAGATTATGTTATACTCTTACACAGAGATATGATGCTATGGGCAGGATACAGAAAATTTCAGGTTTGGTATTCATAGGGTTGCTATGAACTATATTGAACTTGACGGCACTTAACAACTACAAAAGCTATTTTCTTTAAAATTATCATGAGAGTTTCTTAAATAAGTTAGGTAATATTTTTAATAATATCTTTTTGAAAATTCTCAAATATTAACTCTGTATATAATTCTTCTGCCAAAGTCTTTCTCTTCTTACTTCATCTCTAATTAGAAGTGCATTTGACTTTTAGCTTTCTCCTACAGATCTTTAGAATTTATTCAATTTTTTCCTTCTATTTCTTTTTCTCTGTGCATGAGTTTCACTATTTTATCTTGTCCTGCCATTTAAGTCACTGTTGGTGCCCTCTGGTGTGCTTACTCTTCTGTAAAACTAATTTATTGAGTCCTGAGCTTCACATATTGTATTTTAAATTTAATAAGTTTCATTTTATTACTTTGTACAGATTCTAATTTGCTAATTGATATTATATATACATTGTTCTATTTTTTTTGAGCATATGACTCAGAATTATCCTAATGCCATCATCTGATGTTTTCAATAGTTAGCTCACTGGTGAGATTGTTTATGTTATTCGATCTTTTTCTCTCTGCACCCCTGCTTAAAATTACTATTTGATCTCTTGGTAAGTCTTACAGCTTTTGATTGAATATTGGATGTCTGTTGTTATGTGTCGTTGACTTGCTTATGACTGATAGAGAACCCTAAGTACAATAGCTCTGAACTCTGTTCTACCTTCAGCCAATCTCACTGTTTCTGACATTCCTCCCCGCATTACCTCAGTTACTGTTTCAATCCATCTCATCTGGGGTCTTCCTCTCTCATGTGTCCCTCCACCTTTCCAAAAATGATGTGATTCTACAAAGACTGGTCCCACGTGGCCATGTGAATAACACTGCTATGAACATTGATGTAAAAATGTCCATTTTTGTCTTAGTTCTATTTTCCTCAGAGTATATTCCTAGCAATGGAATAGCTGGGTCATGTGAATTTTTATGTTCAGTTTTTTGGAAAAGTCAAACTGCCTTCCAGAACGGTTGTACTATTTTACAATCCCATCAGCAATGCGTGAGAGTTCGAATATCTTCTCTAACATCTATTGCTTGCTGTCCGGTTAAACTTTGCTATTGCTATTGGGAAGAGATGGTATCTCATTGTGGTATTGATTTGCAGCTCTCTTACTGCCAGTGATTTTGAGCATTTTTTCTTGTGTATGTTGGCCAAATGAGTGTCTTCCTTTGAGAAAATTTTCCCATGTATTTTGCCTATTTTGTAATTGTATTATCAGAGAGACAGAGAGGAGAGAGAAAGAGAGAGAGATAGAAAGAGAGAGAGAGAGAGAGAGAGAGAGAGAGAGAAAAGGCATAGCACTCCCTGCTCCTTGATTCAAAACCTGTTACACAGCTGAAATAACCAAAACAGTATACTACTAGAACAATGGCAGACACATAGACCAATGGAACAGAATTTAGAACACAGACATTAACCCTCAACTTATGATCAACTCTTATTTGACAAGGAAACAAAATTCATCAAATGGGACTTAGACAAATGGTGCTAGCAATATTAGACATCTACCTGCAGAAAGCTGAATGAAACAGAATCCACATCTCATACTATATATAAAAAAATCAAATAAAGGCGGGTCAGATACATAGGGGTAAAGTTCAAACTATAAAGATTGTAAAAGACAAAATGGAACTAAACTTAGACATCCTAGTCTACAGTACAAACAGGCTTACAAAAGTATCAAATATAGCCAAAAATGTACAACCAAGAGAAGACAAAATCAATGAATGAGACCTTTTAATACTTAAGAGTCTGTGTGCTTCAAAATATTTCCAATAGAGTGGAAAAAAACCCTATAGACTAGAGGAAACATTTGGCATTAACATAAAATATTTTTTAGTGTAGTTTTGGTCTTCAGAAAAGTGTTCCATCTCATTCAAATTAAAAAGTCTCAACTCCATAGTTCCTTAAACAGGAGACAAATATTTTCTAAATGGATAAGAAGAAATAGAAAACTAGGGAAGAAAACTTCTGATTAATGATATAATTACATTTGGTGGTGGTTGAGTGCCATCAAGTTGTTGGCTACTCATGGAGACCCTATGAACGAAAGTCCTCGACACCTGTGTGACTTTCATCCTTTCTCCAGGTTCATAAGGTTTCCAGAGGCAAGCTGTTTATGGAAGTGGATGCTACCCTTGCTTCCAAGCTTGTTTTAACAGGGGAGCACCACCAAACACTGTCCACCATGGGTAGCCATTATCTCATTTGACATTTAGAAGCACAAAATCTAAACGGATGTCAGAAAAAGACTCTTAAAATGGCACTGGAATATCAAGAAGCGAAAACAAAAGGAAAACATGATGAAGTAAATTTTTGAGCTTCTAAATGTTTGACCAACAGATTGGTAGAGGCCCTGCCTTGGTATCACTTTGATTTTGTAGAATGAGATGTGTAAATACATAAATATTTTTTCATATTGATTCCCATAACTCAGGGTATGGTAAATAAAAACTCTAAGATTTATATCCATGGCAATATTTCAATGACATATTTTTAAATTGCCAGTCTAGAATATTTTGGGATAGATGTTTCTTGTAATATAAATAATTAACTTTCTAAGATAGAATGATAGAGTTGTGCACATGCAATGATTTATTCATTGCAAATACCTTTTAGAAGAAATACAAATGCAGGCTATACACATGGATCTCACCTGATGGTATGCATAGGAATCAAATATATTACATTTGTGGAAAGACTCACTGGAGAAGCTCAATATCAACAGTGAAAACCAGGACAGGTGCTGATTGTGGGACAGACCACCAACTACTCATATGCAAGTTCAAGCTGAAGTTGAGGAAAATTAAATAAAGTCCACGGGAACCAAGATTTGACCTTAAGTATGTCACACTCAAATTTCAAAACCATCTCAGGAACAGGTTTGAGACCTTGAGCACCAATGAGCATAGACCAAATGATCTCTGGCAGGATATAAAAAAAAAATCATCCATGAAGAATGCAAAAGATCATTACAAAGACTGAAGACACTTCGGCCCAAGAGCACGCTTGCCAGAGTTTCCAAGGGCTTGCTCCCACCGGAAATCCCGGGTACCTGTGAAAAACGCCTGTCCATTGCTTATCTGAGGTGGCTGCGGGTTTCAAGCCTCACTTCCGCCCAAGAGCACGCTTGTAAGAGTTTCCAAGGGCTTGCTCCCGCCAGAAATCCCAGGTACCTCTGAAAAACGCCTGTCCGTTGCTTATCTGAGGTGGCTGTAGCTTTCAAGCCTCACTTCCGCCCAAGAGCACGCTTGTCAGAGTTTCCAAGGGCTTGCTCCTGCCGGAAATACCGGGTACCTGTGAAAAATGCCTGTGAAAGACAAGGAAAAATGGGGTTGCCTTTATTGTAAAAAAAGTTATTTCTAGATCCATCTTGAAGTACAACATCGTGAGTGACAGGATCATATTCATACGCTTACGAGGAAGTCCATTAAATACCACTATCATTCAGATACATGCACCAACAACCAGACCCAAAGAAGAAGAAATAGATGATTTCTACCAACTTTTACAGTCGGAGATAGATCGAACATGCAATCAAGATGCATTGATAATAATGGGTGACTGGAATG
>NW_006400027.1:3345281-3349564 GCF_000299155.1 Elephantulus edwardii
CGCAGGAGGGGAAGACCCTCTATGAGATGGATTGATTCGGTGACTGGTGTAATCGGGATGCGTGTGTCAGAGGCAGTGCAGTTGGCGCAGAATAGAGCAGGGTTTAGAGCTGTTGTGCATAGGGTCGCTATGAGTCAGAAACGACTCGACGGCACATAACAACAACAACAACAAATGTGAAACCTATACTTGGACCAAGAGGTAGTCGTCAGAACAGAGCAGGGAGACACTGATGGTTCAAAATCAAGAAAGAGTTCCATCAGGGATGTATTTTGTCTCCATACCTTTTCAATCTGTCTGCAGAAAAGATCATCTGAGACACTGGGCTGTACGAGGAGGAACGTGGCATCAGGACTGGTGGAAGAATCATAAACAATCTGCGATATACAGATGGCACAACCCTGCATGCTGAAATTGAGAAGGACCTGAAGCGCTTGCTGCAGAATGTCAAGGACTGCACTCTTCAGTATAGATTGAAGCTCAACATCACGAAAACAAAGATTCTCACCACTGGGCCAATTGGCAGCATCAATATGGATGGTGAAGAGATTGAGAGAGTTGACAGTTTTTGTTTACTTGGTTCCACAGTCAGCACTCTTGGTAACAGCAGCCAGGAAATCAGGAGACAAATTGCATTGGGAAAGTCAGCTGTGAGGGACCGCTCAAGAGTACTGAAGAGCAACGACAGCAGGCTGGAGACTGAGGTGCGCCTGACCCAGGCTATAGCATTTGCAATTATGTGCTATGCATCAGAGAGTTGGACAGTGAATAGGAATGCTAGAAAGAGAATTGATGCCTTTGAGTTGTGGTGGTGGAGAAGAGTGTTGAACATCCCATGGACTGCTAGGAGAACAAACAGGTTTGTCCTGCAGAGGATGAAGCCAGAATGCTCCTTGGAGTCATGGGCTCTGGAGCTTTATCTGACATACTTTGGCCATGTTGCAAGGAGGGACTGGTCCTTGGAGAAGGACATCATGTTTGAGAGAGTGGAAGGACGGCGCAGGAGAGGAAGACCCTTGATGAGATGGACCGATTCTGTGAGTGGAATGGTGGGAATGAGTGTGTTTGAGACGGAGAGGTTGGCACAGGATAGAATGGAGTTTAGGACTCTTGTGCATAGTCACAAGCGACTCGATGGCACATAACAACAAACAAGATAAAATAGTACAATTTGCATTTTTTAAAAAAAATTCCACATTATACAAATTATCTCTATTGCTTGTTTTTATTAAATTCTCCATCCTGAAGGAACTGAAGACTAAATTCAAGCCTCAAGTGGTAATACTTAAAAGGATACTATGGGAAAGAATGCATGAATGGCCCAGGAAGCAGCAAAACAAGACGGAAGGAGTACACAGAATCACTGTACCAGAAAGAATTGTCTTACACAGAAGAATTTCATGAAACTACATGTGACCAAGAGGCAATGATGATGAAGAAGGAAGTTCAAGCTGCTCTAAAGGAATTGGCAAAAAACAAGTTCCCAAGAACTGATGGGGTACAAATTGACATATTTCAACAAATAGATACAGCTCACCAGATTGTACAAAGAAACGTGGAAGACAGCCACCTAGTCACTTGACTGGAAGAGATACATATTTATTGCTGTTTTACAAAAAAGGTGATCTTACACAGTGTGGAAATTACTATATAATATCATTAATATCACATGCAAACAAAATCCTGTTGAAGATTATACAAAAACAATGGGAACAGAGAACTGCCAGAACTGAAAGTGGGGTTTAGATGAGATCATGGCATTAAGGATAGCCAATGTCAGATGGATCTTGGCTTTAAACAGAGAGCATCAGATAAGTATCTGTCTGTGTTTCAATGACTATGCACAGATGTTTGAATTTGTGGATCAAAACAAATTGTGGCTAACAGAGAAGAATTGGAATCCCAGAACATTTGATTATGCTCATGCAAAACCTATATGTGGAACAGGATACTGTCTTCAGAACAGAGTAAGGATGAGAGAAAGAACTGTTTAAAAGAATTATATGATTGGGTATTATTGCCATGACAGGTGTCCAGAATGAAGGTTGTACAGTTGAGTGGACTTGAGGGGAGGGATTGCATAACAATGAAAGAGTTTTTCTTTTACTTTTCAAGAAGAGTGAATTGGGGGGACAGAGGGTGGGCAGGGAGAAAAGTGCAACAATGAATGACTTCAAACTCTAAGTCTCTGTAAATTTTCATTAAAATTAACTTTTAAAAAACCACACACACACAACAACAACAACAGAGCAAGGTAACATCGCACGTTTCAAAATCAGAAAAGGAGTGTGTAAGGGATATATTCTTTCTCCATAACTTTTCAATCTATATGCCGAACAGATCATTCATGAGGCTGGGCTTTATAAGGAGGAACGTGGCACCATGATTGGAGGAAAACTAATCAACAACCCGTGTTATGCAGCTGAGACAACCTTGCTTGCTGAAGCTGAGAAGAGTCTAAAACATTTGCAGCAGAGGATCAGAGATTTCATTCTTCAGTATGGATTGCAGCCCAACATCAAGGAAAAAAAATTCTCACTTCTAGGCCTATTGGCAGCACCTTGATAGATGGAGAAGAGATTGAGACTCTTAACAATTTCAGCTTACATGGCTCCACAATAAATAGTTTTGATACTAGCAGCCAGGAAATAAACAGACAAATTGCACTGGGAAAATCTGCTGCCAGGGGCCTCTCCTGAGTACTGAAGAACTACAATGTCAGTCTAGGGACTAAGGTATGCTTGATCTAAGACATGGTCTTCACAATTACTTGCTTTGAATCAGAAAGCTGAACTAAGCATAACAGAACCAATGCCTTTGAGCTGTGGTGCTGGAGATAAGTATTGAGCATGCCATGAACTGCTAAGAGAACAAATATTTCTGTCCTAGAAAGGATGAAACCAAGTTGCTCATTGGAAGCAAAGATTTTGAAACTCTGTCTCACATATTTGGGGCATATTTCCAGGAGGTACTATTTCCTGTAGAAAGACATCATGCGTAAAAGGGGAGAGAGATTGTGCAGGAGAAGACCTTGGATGATATGGATTGGCACAGTAACTGAGGTAATGAGAGCAGATGTGAAAACAAAGTCGATTTTTGCAGCGTAGTTGTCTGTTAGTTTCAGATTTACTAGAAAGAAAAAAATCTACACTATACAAAAACAAAGTTTTACTAAAAGCTATTTCAGAAATACGATACTTAATTAGTCCTAAATCCAAGTTTTCTATAATATACAACTAAAAATTACAAAGAATTTTATTCCAAATATGGGATTAATTACTTTTTCAAAGAGTAGAATGTATTTTCACAATTAAGCAACTTTTGTCCAATCAACACATGAAGGCTATCCAGACTTATGTTTGAGGAAAACATTTTCAATCATTTTAAATTTTTTAAAAGGCAGGTTAAAATCTACTATGCCTATAAATTTTATTGTGTAGATCAATATATAACAAATTCACTTCTATCACTATTATTTTATGCTTTAAAATACCACTGTTGTAGAATGGAACTGACATCAGGGTTCGGACAAGACTGAGAAAAACTGAATAAATTATGTATACTGCATTGAAACAGATGAGGGAGAGAACAGGTTAAAAGCGATATATGATAGGGTATTATGGTTATCACGAGTCTGGAATGAAGGTTGCCTAGTGGAGTGTACTTGGTGGGGGGAGGAGGGGAGGACACAGGGATTGTATACCAATGAAGGAATCTTTTACTTTTCAAAGAGAAGAGTGAACTTGGTGGAGAGGGGTGGGCAGGGAGAAAAGTGCAACAATGAAAGAATGGAAATCCAAAATCTTTGTAAATGTTCATTAAAGTTAATTTAAAAAATGCTGTTTTAATTTGAATTTTTTTCCGTTTTACATATAGTGTGAAAACCAAAACTTAAGAAATACAATTACAGATGCTAAGAGGACACATTTAAATACAGAGTCTTAGAGATAGAAAATTTCTTAAAAGAAAAGCTTGATTTAGAAGTTCTATCATCTTTTATAAGGAGTCTTGGAGAAGTATTGCACAACATATATACAACTGTTAGTTATAAGTGTCAGTTATTCGAAATGGACAGTTTCTTTCCTAAAAGACATACAGCCTCAGAAACTAAATGAGGGTCACTAAGAGCTCAAATCAACTCCAGGGCTTCAGTGATTTGGGTTTTGGTCTGGTGGATGGAAATAGACAAGAACTCTACTTTTTTTTTTAAAATTTAGGTTGTTTATTTTTCATTTCAATGAACATCTACAGAGATTTTTGGAATTCCATTCATTCATTGTTGC
>NW_006400027.1:3350060-3355327 GCF_000299155.1 Elephantulus edwardii
ACAGAGAAAGAGACAGAGAGAGAGAAGAGAGAGAGAGAGAGAGAGAGAGAGAGAGAGAGAGAGAGAGAGAGAGAGAGAAGGGAGCAAGCCTCAAAACTCAGCTCTTATCAGAGACAACTCATAGCTGACCTTCCATTGACTTTCCTTTCCTAGGCTATAAACTGCACATGAAGTGATTGTCCATCTGTTTTATCTTGCAGCCTTTGTGGATTCCAACTACAAGAGAAGCATGACCTTTGGGTGATCAGTACAACTCAGTAGATACTATGCTATCAGAGCTCCCTAGTGATCAGAAAAAGTCCCTAGAGAATGCACAGTTCTCTTTTCTGACGAATGGAGTCAATCTAAGTTGGAATTGACTCTATATTAGAGTTGGCTTTTTTTTTGGTTCTTTGGTTTTTGAATTTTTTTGTTTGTTTGTTTTATTTTTTTACCATTACTATCAGAAACTTCAGCTCACATACTTCAGGCATGTTGACCTTATAACAAGATATCATTTTACTAGGAAAAATAGAAGACCAGAAAAAGAGGAAGACCTTCAATGAGATGCACCAACACAGAAATTGCAACAATGGAATTGAGTGTGGTAAATATTTTGAAGATGGCAACACAACAGAGCAAGTTTCAGATCTGTTGTTCATAAGCTCGCTATGAGTCATAGTCAACAGGACAGAACCTAACAAAAACAGCATCAATTACTGAGGAGCTTTGATGCCATAGTGTTTAGTGTTTATGGCTGCCAACCATAAGGAAGTTTGAATCCATCAGACAGTTTGTGGAAGAAAATAAACAGTCTCCTCCCATTAAGAAGCTATGAGTTGGTGTCAACTAGATAGACGTGGGTGTCAGTTACTATTCTTCTTACTCACCTTAGAGCTGCTACTCTGGTCCTGAGAAGATCTAGGAGTGACTCTCCTTCCCCTGAGAAGTAATATATCAAGCAATTCTAAAGGGATAAATAAAATTAAATGTTATCACAGGACAGATAGGGCAAACATTGAGTAAAAATCTTGATGATTAAATAATCTTCTACTCGGCAGGGAAACATTCACTTTTTTAAAAAAATAATTTTACTGTGATTTTAACAAAAGTTTGTAGAAAACTTAGGTTTCCATTTATTCATTGTTGCACATTTTCCTCCCTACTCCCTCTCAGTTTCCTTTTCTTTTAAAAAATTATTCCATTGTTGACATTTTCCTTCCTCCCCCAGTCTACTTGCTATGCACCTCTTATTCTGATTCCTTTTAAACAATTTTTTCATTCACCTGTTCCAATGCAGTGCTCATTATTTACCCCCTCTTTTCTTAAATTCCCCCTCAAAACCCCAATGCCAGCTCTGTTGTGTAACAGTGGCATTAGGCAATATTTGTGCAATATTTGTCATTTTGTGACTGAGATGTTTCACTAATGTCATCCAGGGTCACCCATTTTGTACAATATTTTATGAGTTCCTTGTTTTTTAGTTCTATATAGTATTCCATCATGTGAATATACCAGTTTCTCTATTCATTCATTTGTTGATGGACACTTGCTATTATGAACAAAGCAACAATAAACATGGGTACGCATATAGATGTTTGGGTGAAAGTTCTGGTTTCTTTAGGGTATATTCCTAGTAGTGCGATTGCTGGGTCAAATGGTATTTGTATTTCCAGTTTTTTAGAGAGCACCATACTCCCTTCCACAGTGGTTGCACTATTTCACAGTCCCACTAACAGTGAATAAGGGTTCCAATTTCTCCACAACCTCGCCAACAATTGTCATTAAGTCAGGGTGGTCTTGGTACAGTGAAAGACACATAAATCAATGGAATAGAATTGAGAACCCAGAATCAGCTCATCAACCTATGGTCAACTGATTTGACAAGGATATTAAATCAGTTAAGTGGGGAAATCAAAGCCTCTTTAACAAATGGTGTTGGCTAAATTGGAAAACTATCTGCAGAAAACTCAAGCAAGAACCACACCTCACACTATACAAAAAAAAATAACTCAAAGTAGTTCAAAGACCTAGGACTAAAACTAATCACTATAAACTTCATCAGAGAAAAGCTAGGAAGAACTCTAGAAGCCCTAAATCACGACATGAACAGTCTTACAGCTATCCTGAAAAACTTAAAAACAGAAGAGAATAAAATGGATTAATGGAATCTTCTAAGAATCAATTTTTTTATGCACATAAAAAAACTTCTTTCACAGTGTTCAAAGGAAAGCCACAGACTGGTAAAATAATATTTGGTATGCAGAGCAGATTATCCCAGAGGCTAGGCTCTATGAGGAGAAGTGTGGCGTCAGGATTGGTGGAAGATCTATTAGCAATCTGTGTTATGCAGATGACACAACCCTGCTGGCCAAAACTGAGGAGAACCTCATGCACTTACTGCAGAAGGTCAAGGACTACAGCCTTCAGTATGGACTGAGGCTCAATGTCAAGAAGACAAAGATTCTCACCACTGAACCAATCGGTAGCATCAGGATGTATGGCGAAGAGATTGAGATTGTTCACAGTTTCAGTTTGCTCGGCTCCACGGTCAACACTCTTGGCACCAGCAGCCAGGAACGTATTGCAATGGGAAAGTCTGCTGTTAGGGACCTCTCTAAAGTACTCAAGAGCAACGGTGTCTCTCTGGAGACTAAGGTGTGCCTGATACAGGCCATGGTCTTTGCAATCACTTGTTATGCATCAGAGGGTTGGACAATGATTAGGGAGGATAGAAGGAGAATTGATGCCTTTGAGCTGTGGTGCTGGAGAAGAGTATTGAATGTACCGTGGACTGCCAAGAAAACAAACAGATTCATTCTGGAGAATGTTAAACCAGACTACTCCCTGGAGGCAAGGATTCTGGGGCTTTATCTGACATACTTTGGACATGTTGTAAGGAGAGACAGGTCCTTGGAGAGGGACATCATGCTTGGTAGGGTGGAGGGACAGTGCAGGAGGGGAAGACCGTCTATCAGGTGGATTGAATCAGTGACTGGGATAATCGGGATGGGTGTGTCAGAGGCAATGAGATTGGCACAGGATAGAGCAGGGTTTAGGGATGTTGTACATAGGGTCGCTATGAGTCACAAACAACTCGATGGCACATAACAACAACAACAACAATGACATGTCTGATAAGGGACTTATATCTAGAGTTTATAGAATACTCCAGCATCTCAACAAGATAAAAGTAAACATATGAACAGACACTTCATCAAAGAAGACATTCAGATGGCCAACGAACATATGTTCAAAATCCCTAGCTCTAAGATAGATGCAAATCAAAATAACTATGAGATATCTCACCCCAGTAACAAAGCAAAGTTCAATAGAGCAGTAAAACATTTGCTCTTATCTTCTCAAAAGTTATCTTCACCACCTCCAAAAATAAGCTCAAGTTATTCATTTAGTGAGCAAAAACTGAAACATGAGTTTCAGTGTTACATCCAGACAAAAAAAGACTGGAATAAAAACTTTGCAGCCTCCTTTCAAAAATCATCAACTATTAAAACAAAATGCCTATGGATGGTTGAATGGGGGAAAAGGAATATTATTTATAAATTTAAATAAAATGATGAAAAAATAAAAACAAACAAACAAAACCCCGTATGGAGCACAATTCTACCTTGACAAACATAGAGTCATAAAAAGTCCTGGTTAACGAAACAGCATTAAGATTTTATTGCTGCCAATCACTACTTCCCATGTATCAGTTCACTTAGTTATCTCAACAACACGTGAAGTAGGAATTGCTTTCCAAATTGTATTTATACACACACACACACACACACACACACACACACACACACACACACACACACACAAAGTGTAAATAGGAATTTTTCCATGGATCAGATACCCACTAAGCATTAAAAAGTGAAACTGGAAATTATTGGGCAGTTGAATTCTAAAGTCAGTTGTTCTGAGCACTCTAGAATTATGTCTCCCTGGATTATTTCAGGTAATGTTCCAGTGGTCTAGGAAAGAAAACACTGTTATTTAGACTCTATATGAGATAGAGCTAAAGTTTAAAAAAATCACTAAATTACTTACATGAAGGAAATTAAATCTAATAGGAGCTAGGGAGTTCTGGAGTCCTCATAAGTGGGGTGTTGCATTGCCCACCCAAAAGAGGACTGTTTGAATTCAACTGCCCCCAGGGGAGGGGGGGAATAGGCAATAGCCTCTGCTTGTCAGTGGCAGAACTAGAACTAAATAGATTGTCATTCTTTCCGGAACACTTACATCTCTGCTATTTCTCTAAACCCTCTCGTCTCATACAAATAAAAAAGTTGTTGTGTTAGGTGCCACTGAGTCTAGTATGACCCATAGCAACCCTATGAACAACAGATCTGAACCCTGTTCTATCCTGTGTCATCACACTTCCTGGCACTTTAGAGTCCATTGCATCAGTCATTGTATCAATCCACCTGGTTGAGGGTTTTATTCTCCTTTGACATTCTTTGTGAGCATAATGTCTCTCCAAAGAACAACATCTCCTACCACCATGCCTGAAATATGTGAGGTGAAGCTTCATCATCCTTGCCTCCAAAGAGTACTCTGGCTGCACCCTTATATAATTGGCGGTCCAGAGTATATTTAGTGCTCTTCTCCAAAACCACAGCTCAAAGGCATCAGTTCTTTTTTCTGGCATCCTTAGTCACTGTCCAAACTAAATTATTAGTTTGTTGTATTTGAGGAAGAGATTGTTTTAGCTGGTAGAGTGCTTGTTTGTCAGTTTGCTTTACTGAGATAACTTGTGTGTTGTTGTGATACTGAAAGTTATGCCACTGGTATGTCAATTTCTTCAAGGGTTACTCATGGTGGATAGGTTTATGAGAGCTCCCAGATTAAGGCATGCTAGGGAACAAGATTGGCTATCCACTTCTTCACTAACAAGCCTCTGAAAAACCCTATGAACAGTATAGGAAAGTATAGGACATAAGAGAGAGCTGGAATTATATTCCGGCTCTGTCTCTTACTGCCTGATGCAAGCTTGAGCTAATCACCTAACTTGCTGGAATCTTAGTTTTTATCATTTGCAATTATAACTACTTCAAAGTGTGTTTCTAACAGAATATGAGATAATATGTATGTGAACTGAAACATATTTTACAAGTATAAGGTATATTTACCAATGTAATTTTGGAATGCAAAGTCAATGCTTTCCATGATAGCTTCCATTTCCCTATTGCTCACTATTCACAAAGGATAAAAGGAAGAGATACAGCTTGTGAACAATATCCATTTCATCCCACGACTTTTTTTTTTTATTTAGGTTGTTT
>NW_006400027.1:3355496-3356701 GCF_000299155.1 Elephantulus edwardii
CCCACCCCCTAGCCCCAAATATAATCCACTCTACAACCCTCATTGCATACTCCTACGATATAAATAATGCCCTAAAATATAATACTTTTAGACCACGACTTTTGATTATTCACCCCTTGGAGTGATCTAGTCTCATAACATTCAGTTATTCTCTCTAAAGGCTTGGCAGTCATCCAAACAGTTATTTGTTCAACTTAATATTCTAAATGTATTGTTTTAAATAAATCACACCTGACAAATAGCTCATGCCTCAAGACGATTTTTCAAAGTAGGTGCTAAACTGATGCTGTCAATTCCAAAAATCATGGATGACTTTACAGCTTTTAACAAAACAGCTTAAAAGTTTGACATTTAATTTATTGCTGTATTATTTTCTGTTACTGTACTTTGATTGGTTTCCATTATTTTCTAAGTAGTCATTTTTCTCTAGTGAAATTTTCAACTTTTAAAAATTATCACCTTATGAACAGTGTACAAAATGAGCAATCAAATATAATTTTTAAGGGACCAAAGCTTTGCAT
This sequence comes from Elephantulus edwardii, assembly GCF_000299155.1. NCBI lineage: Eukaryota > Metazoa > Chordata > Mammalia > Macroscelidea > Macroscelididae > Elephantulus > Elephantulus edwardii. The sequence continues at coordinate 3,356,018 of NW_006400027.1, forward strand.
CACTTAGTTTGTACACTTTGAAAACTTTTATATCAGTGACCACAAATATTTAAAAAGTGGAATTTTTTAATTTCCATAATAATATGTTGGTAATTAATTTGTATTATTTTAAAAAACACTGAGAAAATAAATGGAAAATAAATATCTCATTCCATATTACAGAAAATATTAATACTATTACCTCAATCATTACAAATACAAGATTTCAGCAACTATGCAGGGAAAAGATAAAACAATAAAATATTATCTAATCAGTGTATTTTTAAAATGTACATTTAAAAGTATTTTAAAGAAGAGATTGAGATTGTTCACAGCTTCAGTTTGCTTGGCTCCACAGTCAACACTCTTGGCACCACCAGCCAGGAAATCAAAAAACGTATTGAGATAGGAAAGTCTGCTGCTAGGGACCTCTCTAAAGTTGCTCTAAAGAGCAACGGTGTCTCTTTGGAGATGAAGGTGTGCCTGATACAGGCTATGGTCTTTGCAATCACTTGTTATACATCAGAGAGCTGGACAATGACTAGGGGGGACAGAAGGAGAATGACGCCTTTGAGCTGTGGTGCTGAACTATTGAATGTACCATGGACTGCTAAGAAAACAAACAGATTCATCCTAGAGAGGGTTAAACCAGGCTACTCCTTGGAGGCAAAGATTCTGGGGCTTCTGACATACTCTGGACATATT
>NW_006400027.1:3356811-3360530 GCF_000299155.1 Elephantulus edwardii
GGCTGTTGTACATAGGGTCGCTATGAGTCGCAAGCGACTCGACAGCACATAACAACAACAACAATAACAACATTTAAAAGAGTTCATGAAGGTGGTTATGATTTCTATTAAGTGAAAGTTACATATATTAATAGAGGAAAATACTAACATGTGTAAACCAGACACTGTTGAAAACAAGGAGCTCTGGTGACCTAGTACTTAAGAAATTTTGTTGCAAATTCAAAGGCATAAAGTTCAAATCCATCAGATGCTTTGTGGGAGAAAGAGGGGCAAAGTATTCTCATGGAATTTACTTGTTCTAACAACCACTTAAGGTTCAGCCATGGGCTGGTTCTGACTAAACAATAAATCACAACAACCTGAAAAGCAGATCATCAAAACCATTTACATGAAATAGATAATTTACCTTTTTATTTGTACTTGAATTCAGGGAACAACTGCATTATTTATTTGTCATATTGCAACATAACAATGAATGTCTGATAAAATGGCTGTAATTAAGGAAAATTTAAAAATCAGATTGAATTTCCTGTAGTTGCTAAAAGTGGAATAGAAAATCTGGCATAATTGATCCAAAGTATCAGCTAAAAGAGAGCTAGTTCACTTCTTCCCCAGATTGTCAAGCACTTCTAACTTGATCATAGAGGTAATTATACAGCTAGATGCTTTTTGTACAACTCATAGTGACCTTATGAACAACAAATCTGAATTCTGTCCTATCTGTTGCCATCCTCATCATCTGACATACTGTCATTGTGACCCTCCACCTTGCCAAACATTATATCCCTTTCCAAGCAATAGCCCTTCCTAGCAGCATGTCCAAAGAATGTGAGACAAAGTTTCACCATTTCTGGCTGCACTTTCTCCAAGTCATATATATTTGTTCTGTTGTCAGTTCATAGGCTCTTCAGCACTCTTCTCCAAAGCCACATCAAAGGCATTGATGCTTCTTATGTTACCCCTATTAATTGTGCAGCTTTCAAATTTATAGCATGTTATAAATGACCCATAGGTGACCCTCCAGTGAGTTTTCAGAGGCAGTAAACACCTAGGAGTAGATTGTTCATATTTGTCCCATGGAGCAGCTGGTAGATTTGAACCATGTGCCTTCAGTTTGGCAGTGTTGCTCCTTACCACTAGGCTACCAGGGCTTCCCAGTAGATAAAACTATGTAAGTTAATTTAAAAAGGCAAAAGTTGATGAAAAATTAATAAGGTCTCAGGATGGCCCAAGATAACAGTTTAGTCATACAACATGATCTCCCTACAGTGAAGAGTCAAGAAACAAGCATGGATGCAGCCTGGAAATGTCAAGAAGCAAACAGAAGGGGGAGTGGGGTAATGAATCCTGAGGGGAAGGAGAAACAGGATGAAACTTGGATCACTGATGCCCTGTCCATTCGATGGCACACAACAGTTCAATTGAACCAGTCTTGTGTTTCCAGATGTAAGTAACTCTCCCTTAGGAACTTTCAGAATTGAGGAGCACAGGACTGCAGCTACAAAAAGCAAAATACTTGCATGCGAATCACTGTGGGACATAGAGAGTGATATAATTTACCACCTCTGAAAACCCACTGAAGGGGCGGTTATGAGTCAGTTCCAATTTGATGGCAATGAGTTGAGTTGTTAAAAATAGATTGTAAATGAAAAATCTATTATAAAAGGAAAATAAGGGCACTTTGGAGGGAGCTTTGGCTTGTAGCGGCAAGAAGCTGTGTTGTAATACCAAAGACATGCAATTTGAGGTTACTAGCTGCTGTGCAGAAGAAGGCTGGACAATCTCCTCTTGTGCAATTACTGCCTCTAAAAACCCACCGGAGGGCCCACTAGGGTAAGTTCCAATTCTGTGGTGCACACAACAACAACATGTCATGATTACAAGGTCAATTTATGAACATGAACATAATTATAACAAACATTTGTTTCTAATAACAGAGCTCCAAAATATGTTTTTTAAAGCTGTAATATAATTTTAAAAAGAACTAGGTTTTTTCTTTTTTTTCTTTCCTTTTTTTATTAATTTTAATAGACATTTACAGAGGTTATGGATTTCCATTCATTCATTGCCGCACTTTTCTCCCCGCCCACCCCTCCCCACCAGTTTGCTCCCCTCTCCGAAAAGAAAAAGGGGGGGAAAAATTCCTTTATTAGTATATAATTCCCCCATCCCTTTCCCCCCCACTCTGACTACACTTCTCTATGCAACCTTAACTCTGGATTCCTGTGCTAACCATAATTTTCAATCATATATCACCTCTAATCTGTTCTTTCCCTCATCTGTTTCAATACAATATACATAATTTATCCAGTATTTTCTGTCATACCCCAACCCTGATGTCAGACCTATTCTACAACAGTGGCACCATTGGGGGACATTATGCTGAGTGAAATATCTCAGTCACAAAGGGACAAATACTGCATGGTGCGACTGTTATAAAAAGAACTAGTTTTAAAATAATAGAGGACTTTAACATATCACTTTCAAAGATAGACAGAACAACTGAAAAGCAATTAAGCAGATTTAAAAGATATAAACAACAACCAATGAAAGCAATCTCCTAGGCATATACAGAAAATACCTCCAGGAAACAACAGCTTAGTACATATTCTTGTTCAATTGACCAAAATATGAAGTTGCATAAATTAAAGACATTGACAGATCTGGCACTATTCATTTCAAGCAGTTCTTGAGCTCAGACATTGGAATGAGCATTTGCTTGCCCAGTTTCAGCTCATCTAACCTAGTGATACAGTAGAGAAAGTTGTTTGGCTGCTAACTGAAAGGCCAGAGATTTTCATCACTTGATGCTCTTGGAGAGAAAGATGTGGCAGTCTGCTTTTTTAAACATTGTGGTTGTTGTTAGGTACCATCGGATTCATAGCAGAAGGAAAGGGACTGCTCCTGCTCCCTCCTCACAATCTTTGCTATATTGTAGCTTCCTTGCAGCCTTGGAAAGCCTACAGGCAGTTCTTTCCTGCCTTGCACAGTTGCGGAGTTGGTGTCAAATCTATAGCAAATGGTTCTATTTAGTTGGGTTTCAATTTATGAACGAAATTCTGAACTACTATGAGAAAAATCAATATCTAAGGCTGCCTAATCAATGGCTCTCAAGGGTGTCTGAGCTCTAATATAGATGAAATTGCAACATGAGAAAAGCACACTTAGATTCATAACTTTACTTCATTTAATATTATCACCAACTTTGGATCTCACTTATTTGTGTTTGGGTTCTTAGGTTTCCAACCAATCTGGACAATTCTGAGATTTACTAAACAAGATCCAGTGACTTTGTGGGATATTAGAATAATAGTTGCCAAAAAATAAGAACTAGCAAGCAAGGGAATGGCAATGCCTCCTCAAAAATGAAATTGGTATTTTTGAAAATCAATACATCTTGCATGATGTAAAAATCACCTTTGAAAAGAGTCACTACAATATAAAATCTCGGTTTTCCCTTGCTGTTGTTGTTGTTGTTATGTGCCGTCGAGTCATTTCCAAATCATAGCGACCCTATGCACAACAGCCCTAAACCCTGCTCTGTCCTGCACCAAACACACCGCCTCTGACACACCTACCCCGATTACCCCAGTCACCGAATCAATCCATCTCATAGAGGGTCTTCCCCTCCTGCGCTGTCCCTCAAACCTCCCAAGCATGATGTCCCTCTCCAAGGACCTGTCCCTCCTTACAACATGTCCAAAGTATGTCAGACGAAG
>NW_006400027.1:3363995-3382510 GCF_000299155.1 Elephantulus edwardii
GTGACGCCTTCTCCCTCCCTCTCTGGCCGGGTTTCACTGGGTCTGACCTGGAAGACGCCTCCTTTGCTGTTATCCGAGGTGACCTTGCCCAGTGATGCCTTCTCCCTCCCTCTCTGGCCGGGTAAAATTTAAAAAAAGTCAAGTTCCGGGTATTTAGTCACTTCTGCATCTTCTACAACCAATCCAACATTACTGAGTAGCTAAAGATTTAAAATTGGCTCACTGTTCTAATCCACAATTTGATTTGTAAGTAGCCTGCACTAATTCTGTGTTTCATTATTTTCTCTTGTTTCCAGGTAAGTTTTTTACTATCCTTCATTCAATACATTTGACATCAACTTTTATTTTGTAATTATCTACAACATCTTCAAAATAGTCTATAAACTCTTTAAATAGACTCCATACAATTAGTTCACTCTATTGTTGTTAGATGCCATCCAGTAGGATACATAGCAACAATGCTATGAACAACAGATCTGAACTGTGTACCATACTGAAAATCTCTGACTCATATGACCCCATTGCTGCAGTCGCTGTGTCAATCCATCTGATTAAGGGTCTCCCTCTCTTTCACCCACACTTCATCTTCCCAAGCATGATTCCCCTCTCCAAGGAAGAACATCCCCCAACAACATGCACAGAGAATGTGAGATAAAGATTTATCATCTTTGCTTCCATGGTATACCTTCTCCAAGACATCTGTTCCTTTTGCAGTCTATGGATATTCAATGTTCTTCTCCAACACCATAGTTAAAAAGCATTTCTTTTTCTTCTGGCATCCTTATTGATTTTCTAACTCCAGATACATAGCAAGTGATTGAAAGGACCATGACCTGAATCAGGTGCACCACAGTCCTCAAACTGACATAATTGCTCCTCAATAATTTAAAAATATTCCTGATTACTTATTTTGTCAGTGTAATACTTCTTCTGATCATCTGAAAACTAATACCAAGTGTGTGAATTGTGGATTCAAGTAAGATGAAGTTATTTAAAGTTTCAATTTTTCTTCATTTATCACGATGTTACTATTTGTCAGTCCAGTGGTGAGAAATTTTGCTTTTTTAATATCGAGATGCAATCTGTATTGAAAGATATAGTCTTTGATCTTCTACAGCAAGTGCTTCAAGCCTTCTTTACTTTCAGCAAAGAAAGTTGTGTTATCTGCATAATTATATTATGCAGTTTAGTGATGAGTCTTTCTCCATTCCTGATGCCACCTTGCTCATCACAGGACACAGCTTCTCAATTAATTTGCTTAGCTCTCATGGTCTGGGGCTAAGAGGTACAATTCCAAAGACATGAAGTTCAAATCCAACAGTTGTTCTGTGGTTCCATGGGAAAAGTCTTGGTAATATACTAAAATGTGATTAACTGTCTCTGAAAATCCTATAGCTGAAGGATAAGCTATAGGTCAGTTCCAACTCAATGGTACACAAAAGCAATGGAGATCGAACAGGCCCTGACTCATGTCTTTCTTAATTTAGGAGCCATATGATGTTCAGAACTGTGATTAAGGCTGCAGTCCTCTCCCCTGACTGTTAGATAAATGGTTGTCAGTGCCTTCAAGTTGACTACAATGCATAATGACCTAAGGGTAATGCATAGAAACTTTTCCTACCCTGCACCATCCCCATGGTCTCCATCATACTTAAGCCCATTGCTACAGTCACTATGTCAATCCACCCCATTAATGGGCTTCTTCTCTTTCATGAATCCTCTACTTTCCCAGCATGTAATCTTGTTCTGCAGACTAGCACCTCCTGATAACAATCCAAAGGTATGTGAGGTGAATTTTCACCATGTCCGCTTATAAGGAGCACTCTGGTTGCTCTGACACCAAGACAGATTTATTTGGTCTTTTTGCAGTTCATGTTACAGTCAATATCAACACTCTTGATACCTGCAGCCATGAAATTAAAAGATGAATTGCATTGGAAAAATCTGCTGTCAGAGACATCTACAAAGGACTGAAGAGTACTGCAAAGTAATGAACAATGTCAGTCTGGAGACTAAGGTACACCTGATCTAGGCCATGATCTTTGCAATTACTTTTTAACTTGGACAATGACTAGGGATGATAGAAAATATAATTGAGTTGTGGTGCTGGAGAAGAGTATTGAGTATACCATGGACTACTAGGATAACAACAGGTTTGTCCTAAAATGGGTGAGACAAGGTTGCTCCTTGGAGGCAACGATTCTGAAGCTTCGTCTGACATACTTTGGACATATTGCAAGGAGGGCCCAGTCCTCAGAGAGGAGTGTTATTCTTGGAAGTGGGGAGGGACAGCACAAGAGAGGAAGACCCTCGAAGAGATGGATTAATTCAGTGACTGGGGTAACAGGGATTATGTATCAGAGACAATAAGATTGACACAGGATAAAGCAGAGTTTAGGGCTCTTGTACATGGGGTCACTGTGAGTCGCAGATGACTCGGTGGCACATTACAACAACTACAATTCAAAGGTTTTGATTTTCCTTGGCCTTCCTTATTCATTGTCCAACTTTCAGATGTACAGGAAGTAATTAAAAATAGTATGGCTTGGACAGGTCTACCTTAGTCTTTAAACTGACATTCTTGCTCAAAGAGATCCTTGACAGTAGGTTTGCCCAATGCAACATGGCTTTTGATTGCTTGACTGTTGTTACCCTGAGGGTTGATTTTGGAGCCAAATAAAATCAAATATATGACAATTTCAATCTTTTCTCCATCTATCAAGATGTTGCCTATTGATTCAGTGGTGAGATTTTTTTTTCTTGACATTTAGTTGTAATCCATACTGAATATTATAATCTTTTCTTTTCCTCAGGAAGTGCTTCAAGTCTTCTTAATTTTTAAATGTAAATAAAACTTGTCACCTACATAGCATTGTTGTTAACGAGACTACTTCCAATCCTGAGATCACATTCTTCTTCATATAGTTCAACTTCCTGAATTATTTGCTCAGCATATAAAGTCCAAATTAACATAGATGTTCTGCCTTGGAAGTGTATAGGTAATTAAAAGCTGTACTCCCAAAAATTTTTTTGTTGAAACTAACTGTAGGCATATTTTTATTAAAAAATCATAGTAATACTACATTTGGGGATCCCTGCTACCATGGGACCTTTCCAGGGACTATAAAAGACAATAGACTGGGAAAGGGGTTGTCCGCAGGTGAGAGACTCACTTTCATAACTTGCATACAGAAGTGATAGAGGAAAAAATTGTCTTGAAATCCTCCTGGACAGTAGCTGCTTAATTTGTAGAACCTGGTTATGTACCAGTCCACAGACAAGGGAAGACAATAAACTTCAGAAGACAGGATTTCTGCACAACTGCACTACAGACTAGAGAGGACCTAAAGGACTTTAGAAAAGACAAACTTTCCTCCTCCATAATACCAGGAAAGACTTCCAATAGAGTGAGATGCCTACCTCCCATGTTGTTGTTGTTAAGTGCCATCAAGTCGCAGGCAACTCATAGCGACCCTATGAAGGAGAGTCCTCAACGCTTGTGTCTTTCATCCTCTTTCCAGGTTCATAGGGTTTCCAGGGGCAAGCACTTATGAAAGTGGATGTCTCTCCTACTTCCAAGCTTGTTTTGATTGGGAAGCTCTAACCCACACTGCCCACATTGGGTAATGATAGCACTTACAATAGCTAACCAGAAATTGAGATACCGAGAAATAAGTCTAACAGCATAAAAGACCTTTACAATAAAAAATACAAAATACTTCTGCAAGAAACAATAAAAGACCTAAATAAACAGAAAGAAAAAAATTCCCTGTTCATGGATAGGAAGGGTCAATATAGTGACAATTTCAATCCTGCCAAAAGAATCTATATGTTTAATATAATCTCAACACAGATACTAAATTCATTAGTTAAAGAGATAGAAAAGGCAACTGGCAAGTTTAGTTGGAGAGAAAAGAGACTTCAAATAAGCAAAACACTTCTGAAAAACAAGAATGAAGTGGAAGGCATATCATTCTCTGATCTCAAAACATACTACACAGCTTTAATAACCAAAACAGCATGGTACTTGTACAATGACAGACCAATAGACCAAAGGAACACAATCTAGGACCCAGAAACTAAGCCATCTATTTGATAAGGAAATATAATTTATCAAATGGAGAAGCAACAGCTTCTTCCACAAATTATGCTGGCAAAACTGGACGTTAACCTGCAGAAAGCTGAAGCAGAATCCACATCTCACATAAACTCAAAATGGGTCAGAGACCTAAGGGTAATGCCCCAAACCACAAAGACCATATGAGAAAAACTGTAATGAAGTTAGAAGGCCTAACCTATGGCACCAGCAGTCAGGAAATCTAAAGACAAATTGCACTGGGAAAGTCTGCTGTCAGGGACCTTTTAGAGTACTGAACAGCAATGATGTCAATCTGGATACTAAAGGGCACCTGAGCCAGGCCATGGGCTTTGTAATTATTTGATATTGATTCTAGAGCTGGACAATAATTAAGGATGACAGAAGAAGGACTGATGCCCTTAAGTTGTGGTACTAGAGAAGAGTGTTGATCTGACCATGGACTACCAGAACAACAAATAGGTCTGTGCTGGATAGGGTGAAATGAGGCTGCTCCCTGGAGGCAAGGATTTTGAGGCTCCATCTCATGTACTTTGGGTCTGTGGCTAGGAGGAATCAGTCCTTGGAGAAGGACATCACTCTTGGAAAGGTGGAGGGATAACACAGGAGAGGAAGATCCAAGATGAGATGGAATGACTCAGTGACTGGAGAAATCAGATTGGGTGTGTCAGAGATGATGAGATTGTCTCAGGATAGAGTAGGTTTCAGAGTTAGAATACATAAGGTCACTATGAGTTGCAGGTGACTCGATGGAACAAAACAGCAACAACCACCTATGGTATAAATAAGCTGACTAATACAGTCCAAAACTATACAACCAGGAGAGGATAAAATTGATTATTTGGACCTTCTAAATACTACATTTCTGTGTGCATCAAAAACTTTAACCAATAGAATGACTGACTGCGGAAAAAAACATTTGGCAATGCCATCTCCGACAAGGGTCTCATAACAAAACTTTACAGAATACTACAGGTTCTGCACAGAATAAAAGACTAATAATTACAAAAGGGAAAAAAATGGAAAAACTTTTCACAAAGATATTTTGATGGTCAAGAGACACATAAAGAAATACGCAAAAGCTCTGACAATAAGAGATATGCAAATCAAAACCACAATGAGAAATTATCTCATTACAGTAGCAGTGGCAAAGTTAACAGGGCAGCAAGCAATAAATGTGGATGTGGAGATATTGGGACTTTCATACACTGTTGGTGGGATTGTAAAATGGTACAACCACTCAGGTAGGCATTTCAGCATTTCCTAAAAAAAACTGAACATAGAAATTCCATAACTAAACCACTGTTGGGAATATACCGCAATAACATAAAAAGTAGAACAACAACATAGACACGGCTCAAATGTCCAACTACAACTGAATGGATTCAGAAATTGTAGTACATTCACATGATGGAATACTAGACAACACTTAGGTGCAATGATATTTTTAAGAATAGTACATAATATGGGAGACACTGAAGAGCATTATATTGAGTGAACTAACTCAGTCTTATAAGGACATATACTCTATAAGACTAGTGTTGTTGTTAAGTGCTATTGAGTCATAGATGACTCATAGCAATCCTATGCATGAAAAACCTGAACACTTCTATAACTTTCATCATTTCTCTAAGTTCATAGAGTTTCTGGAGGCAAGCTATTTTAGACGTGGATACCAGTCCTGATTCCAAGCTTGTTTTAATCGGGAAGTTCCACTAAACACTGTCCACCATGGGTAATCATTATCACCTTTGACATATAAGTGTCACAGTGTTTAGCATTACAGCAAACACGAGTTACCTCTCTACAGAAAATGGAAAGACCAGTGCTATACCACTTAGAAGAATGTTTGAACAAAACCAATTAAAACCGGGCCTGAGGGCCATAGATTAAAATCACCCACCTTTGGCTTGGTAGCATCACTTTGTATCCACCAGGACAACAGAACACTTTCATTATTCTTATTGTTGTTAAGTGACATCCCATAATACTATTATTGTAAATATAAAAGGATAACTCATAAAGTGTGTACAAACATCCATTTGGGGAAGAGAAAGGAGTCGAGGGTTAAAGTGGACCGAGAGGAAATTGCAGGATTGCATTATTTGATAGGTGCAAGGATGGTGAAGAAAATTGGAAAGATCCAACAGGAACTAGGAAAAATGGGATAATGGTGGACACACTTTAATGGTGATTAATTTTTAAAAAGACAATGTCCAGGAATGATTGAATGAAACACAAGGTGAATGAAGGAATGTGTGAAAAACAATGTATATGAATTTTGTATGCTAATCAATATAAAATAAAGTCTTAAAAAATAACAGTAGTACTATCTAGAACTGAGGAATATAGTTTTTGAAGTGTTATATAACACGAAAGAGTCTAGAGAGCATTATCTTGACTCAAAACTCATAAAACTCAGTCTCAGAAGGACAAAAATTACGAAAGATGATTATTGTAAAAAATAGGAGACTAACAAGTAAGATGTGTATAAATGTTCAAAAGAGGAAAGGGATAAAATGAAAGGGACAAAAAAAGAGGGGGAGGGCGGAAATCAACAGGATAATAGAGTTTAGTGGGCAGATTGGGGGTAGGAGAATGAAGGAATAGGAAAGGTTGAATGGGGACTTGAAAATACAATGTAATAATAGTCACAAAGCAATGGTAATTATAGAAAATGCAATATATATGAATGATTGTATGAAACACAGTATAAAGGAAACATTGTATAACACACAATGTACGTAATTGAAACACAGTGTAAATTAATTATGGGATGAAAACATAAAAATAAGGGGATAAGGGAAGAAAGAAAAAAGGAGAAGGAGACAGGATTAGTGGGATGATGGAGGTTGTTGGGTGGGTGACTAGTTGGGGGAGGTTCACTAGTGACTTGAGAAGAGTGTGATAACAAACCTGGATGTTGATGTAAAGTACCATTGAGTCAAGTACGACTCATGGCAAACCTGTAAATAGCTGACCTCAAAATTGCCTTGTCCTGTGCCATCTCTAACACACTAGACCCATTGCTGAAGTCACCATATCAATCCATATCATTGAAGGTCTTTCTCTCCTTCATTGAGCCTCCATTTTTCCAAGCATGGTGTCCCTTTCCAAGAAATATCTTCACCAATCTGCAAAGCTTCTCTATCTTTGCCTCCTTGGAGCACTCTGGATATACTTTTTCCCAAGACACATCTTGGGCTCTTTTGGCAGCCCACGGTATATTTGGAAATTATATGAAGTACAGCATGTATGAGATACTATGTGGAACACAATGTGCATGGATAAACAACAGTTTTAATGGGTTGTTATATGCAAACCATTCTTAATAAAAGTGAAGAAGTATGGAAAAATTTTTATTATATAAATGAAAACTGGATAGTATTGATTTAGAAAGCATGTAATTTTGCCTCTAGCCAGTACTTGATTGAAAGTAATAAAAGGGAATATATCTGCCTTGGAGATAAGGTTCTTAAAAGTAAAGTCTTTTAACCCAAAAGTCTCGCCTAGTACTCTGAGGAGATTTGCATTTGAATGCATTTGTGGATCCATACTGGGCTTTAAATGAAGAGATTCACATTTGAAAGAAGGCCAAGCAGGAAAGGAGAGAAGGAAAAGGGAGGAAGAAAAAAAAAAAGGAAGAGATTGTCTTTTTAAACCAGGAACAAGTTGTTTGGCTTCTGAGGCAGGGTAAAGTCGGTGCCCATTGAAGCCCACTTCCAAGACTTGAGGTTGGGGTGTGCTCACTCACAGGAGTGGAAGTGGGAGGAGGAATACAACAAGCAGAAGGAACTGAGTCCAAAGAGCTTGCACATGTTACTTCAGTGCTGTCCACCTAGCATGCATACATGAATGAATGAGCAGGGAAGGGTTGTTGGCTTGAGGAGCAGAGCCAACAGGATCCCTGTCTTGTGGAATTGGCCCCGTATAGAAGCTACAGCTGAGTCAAGGGACCAACAGGTGTAGAAAGCAGGGAGAAGTGTGGACTCCTGAGGGCTGCAGATGCCTATTTGAACCCAGACATAGATGGCTGGGTCACAATTGACCATAACTTAACCAGTTGAAGAGAAGATGATCCATGCTATGAGCTAGGGTTCGCTGTGGCAATTTGATGGCTTGCTCTGGACTGGACTTGTGGATGCCCTAAGTTTCCAAGTTGAACAGAGGGTTCTTCAGCAAAAGGGATACCAGAGTACTGGTTTGATTGTTATTGTTATTGTTAGGTGCCATCAAGTCAAGTAGTACTCATAGTGACCCTATGAACAAAATATCTGAATCCTGGGCCATCATGCACCATCTTCACACTCCCTGACACACAAGAGCCCATTACAGTAGTCACTGTATCAGTCCTACTGGTGGAGGCTCTTCCTGTCTTTTGCTGACCATCCATCCTTTTCAGCGTCATGTCCTTCCCCAAGAAATAGCAGCTCCTAGCAACATACTCAAAGTATGTGAGGTGAAGTCTCATCACTCTTGTCTCCAAAGAGCTCTCCAGCTGCACCCTCTCCAAGACATAGCTATTTGTTTTCTTGGCCATCCATGGGATGTTCAGTGCTCTTCTCTAGCACGACAGCTTAAAGGCGTCAATTATTTTTCTATCATCCTTATTCATTGTCCAGCTCTCGGATACATATCAAGTAATTGGAAAGACTATAGCTTGAATCAGAGGCACCTTAGTCTTCAAATTGACATCACTACTCCTCAATAATTTGGAAATGTTCGTAACTGCAGATTTCCCCATTGAAATATGGGCAAATAAGAAATCTAAAATCGGGATATTATGGCACAAGCCACAAAGTAGCTGCTTATACACTTTCACAAATGTAGTTATTAGCAGGATGATTGTAAAGCGGTACCTCACAAAGACATGAATGAAATATAAGTGAAACATTTTATAAAACACAATGCACATGCCTGAAACACAATGTATAAGACTGATAAAAACATTAATAAAAATAAAAATCTTTGGAAAAAATTAATAATATGTTCTGCTGGAACACCACCCATAATTCTTGCAAACAGTAACTTTTGTGCCATCTCTTCTGAGTTTTGCATGGCTCATTTGCACTTGCCAATGTCCCCTAGTGGCACCTCTGATGATTACTATTCTTGGTTGTAGCCTTAGAGTCAGCTCTGACTTATAGCAACCCTCTGTACAATATAAGGAAGTGTTTTCTTGTCCTGGACCTCTTCATGATCATGTCCATTGTTGTAGGCATTCTGTACTGTCTTCCAATGCAGGAAGCCCAACTCCCAGGAATTTACCTTCTCTAATTCATGGAATTCTCACCAGTTAATTTCCAGAAGTACATCTTCAGGCCTTCTTCTTAGTCTGTCCACTGAAACTTGTTCATCTCAGGCCACTCTGATGATATTTACCATAGTTTCCAACACCACAGCAACATGCAAGGAACAATTGTACAACAAACTAACAGCCAAGTGATTAGATGGATGGGTGGATGGATGGATGGATGATAGATAGATTAGATAGATAGATAGATAGATAGATAGATAGATAGATAGATAGATAGATATTTAGAAAGAAAGAGGGAGAGAGAAAAAATGATTCAGGGAGAGAGAGATTGATTTAGGGAGGGAGACAGAAAGAATTAGAGAGAAAGAGAGACAGAGAGAGACACACACAGAGGGGGAAAGAGGGATTGAGAGAGAGGGAGAGAGACAGAGAGATATTTAGGAAGAGAGATTTTACTTAGGTAGAGAGACAGAGATAGAAAGAGAGAGACAGATTTAGGGAGAGATATTTAGAGAGGGGGAGAAAGAGATACAGTGAGAGACAGAGATATTTAGGGAGAGAGAGATTTAGGGAGAAAGATTGATTTAGGAAGAGAAAGAGAGAGATTGATTTGGAGAGAAAGAGAGAGAGAGAGAGAGAGGTGTCTGGTGACCTAGTGAGAGGTAAAAAGCCGTGCTGCCATTCCGAAGGCACACAGTTTGACTCCACCAGCTGCTCCATGGTCAAAAGACTGGAAATTTACCTTCCATGAGATTGTTGTTGCTTTTGCTGTTGAGTCTATCATGACTTATAGTGACCCTATGAACAAAAGACCTGAAGCCTTTTCTCTATCATCGTTTTTCAAAGTTCACAGAGTTTCCAGAAGCATGTTGTTTAGAAGTGGATGCCATTCCTGCTTGATGGAATTAGCTACCTCTAAAAAGCCACTGGAGGGTCAACTATGAGTGTGTTCTGACTCAATGGTACACAACAACATATCTCTCTCTCTCTCTCTCTCTCTCTCTCCCCCTTTCTCTCTCTGTCTCTCTCTCATATCTATCCCTCATCTCGATCTCTCATTTCAATCTCTTTCATACGTAAATGAAATTTTACATATAAAATGTAATGACAAAGTACAAATGCATATTTCATATAACAATACATTTATTTTAATATTAATTTATTTAGTTACAAAGTATTTGCTAATTCTTTGTGAGGTAGTGATTTTCATTCATTAATAGTATAAATTACTGCCAATGAGTGAATTCTGACTCATAGCAACCCTGTATGACAGAGTAGAACTGCCCAACAGGATTCTCAAGGCTGTAAATCGTTAAGGAGCAATTTACTGCATCTCTCTCCTAAGGAGCAGCTGGTGGGTTGGAATTGCTGGCCACTAGGTTAGCAGCTGAGCTTTTAACCACTGAACAACTACAACTTACTAATAAGTGTCAAAATAATACACGTTTAAGTTAAATAGGATTTTGTTAAATTTATGCACAAGTCTGACTCCTTCAATGAGCCCTGGGAAACAAATTAAAAATTAAAAATGTAACTTGTTTTTTTACCAGAAAAAGGAAATCAAATGCTTCTAGAATTACTCCAATGTCTTAATAACCACATGTCTGATATCCACGGCATCTCAAAAAACTTACTCTACAAAATTGAAAACAACTTTCCTAACACTTATAATATTTTCCCTTGACATTTTTGCCTGGTTATCTTCACTGCGTTAAAAGAGGTGGTGATTTTATTTACAGCTTCAAAAAGGAATATTTACTGAGTGATTCAAATTAATCTCTTTGCCATATGCCTCTTACTTTATTTATTAATGGCCTCTGCATGTATGTGTGTTTAAAAAAGCTTATCTGTAGAGTCTCACTGATAATCCAAGCACAGTGCCTCTCTGGTGGTTCCAATTTACCAGCAGTTCCAAGAAAAAAGAATCATTAGCTCTGCGTTGCAAGTTTCAGCCTCAGAAACCTTCTGGAGAATCAGTTGTGAGTTCATAGTCACTCAGCTGCAATGAGTTTGATTGCTTTTACTTGTTTATTTGTTTTAAATGATAGACATAGAGAGAATCAACTTTAATCTTTGATCTTCAGGTAAACAACATTATTCATTTTATCCTTCCTGAATTCTATTCTTTCTGATTCCTACACAGCTCTAGTTTATAGCCTTGTGTTGACTGTAAGCCGAAACTACAACTCCAGTCAGCCAGCAACTTTGTCATGTCTAGTAGGTCTTAGGGAACAGTGCTCAAGCGAAATAATTGTCTCTTCAAGTTGTTTTAGGTGAGCAGATCCTGTTTGGCAGGATTTGGTGACCCACTGAATAAGTCACCAATTGGCTACTGGGACACAAGAGACAGCCAGCTCTACAAAAGAACTAAGTGTGGGGAGCACTAACTCAGGATGGTATATCACCAGTTGAACTCTGTAGACAACAAAAGTCAATACATCTCCTATGTTAGAAAACCAAATTTGTATCTTAGACACTAGGAAGTGGAGGTGACGCCAAGAGTTGGGGCAATGATAGAATTCTTGCCTTCCATAGGGGAAACTCAGATTTGATTCCTATCCAATGCACTTTTTAAAAATTGGTTTGTATCTAATCATTTATATGCATTGTGTTTCACCCATGTGTATTGTAGTTTATACAATCATTCATATCCATTGTATTCTATATAATGAATTACTATTGATCTATGTCCATTATTACCATGTCTTTTCAAGTCTCCATTGAACTTTTCATATTCTTTCCCCCAACTTACACCCCATATTCTCAGCTATCCTAGAGATTTTTCCCCTTTCCATTTTCCTGCTCCCCTTCTCATCTTCCCCTCCCCATTTTGAACATTTATATCCATCTTGCTCAGTTGCCCTCCTATTTTCATGATTATGGCCTTATGCAGAGCATGTCCTTTTGAGACTCAGTTATTTCTCTCAGTGTAATGCTCTCTAGACTCTCCTATGTTATTTTATAGAATTGTTCTATAGTGCTGCATTAGTATTTCATTGTGTGAATGTACCACAATTTCTTTCAAACCATTCGTTTGCTGATGGGCACTTGGGCTATTTCCATTGCCTTGCTATTGTAACTAACACTGCTATGAACATAGATGTACAAAGCTCCATTTGTGTTTCAATTCTATTTTCCTTGGGGTATGTTCTTAGCAGTGGAGTAGCTGGGTCATATGGGATTTCTATATTTAACTTTTTGAAGAAATATCAAATTGCCTTTCAGAGTGGTTATACTGATTTACAACCCTATAGACTCCATGAGAGCTTCAGTTTCTCCACATCCTCCCTAAGATTTATTGCTTGCTGGCCTATTAAACTTTGCTATTGTTACTAGTGTGAGATGGGATCTCATTGTAGTTTTGGTTTGCATTTATTTGATGGCTATTGATTTTAAACATTCTTCATGTGTTCACAGCCATCTGAATGTATTTCTTTGTAAGAAATCTTTTCATGTCTTTTGCCTATTTTGTGATTGAGTTATCAGTCTTTTTCTTATGGAGGCCCTGTAAACTTTAGTTATGATACCTTTATTTTTTTCCCCCCAGTATGTGGGTTTTCTTTTCACCACATTAGTGGTCAGAGTCAGCGAGACTGGCTCTGAACAGGGCAGACTTCAGAGATATTGTACATAGGATCCTTATGAGTAGCAGGTGACTTGATGGCACATAACAACAACAACACTGGAGTAAGTTTTTGATGCAAATAGGATTTGATTTTTAGAAAGTCCTTTTTGTGGACTTTATCCTCTCCTGGTTACACATTTTTTACTATGTTTGGAAGCCTATTTATGCCATAGGCTAAGGCTTCAAAGTTTGTTATTTTGTCTCTCATGATCTTTATGATTTGGGGCTTTACCCCTACGACTTTGATCCACCTTGAGTTGTTTTCTATGTGTATGGTATGAGATGTGTATCTTGTTTCCATTTTCTGTTGTGAGGTGTCCAATTTTTCCAGAAGCATTTATTAAATTGTCTGTCATTTTCCCATATAATAGGCTTTGTTTTCTTATAAAATATCAGTTGGCCATAGATAGATGGGTAGATTTATGGGCTCCCAACTCCATTCCCTTAGTTTGAGTGTCATTGTACTAGTTGTTGTTGTTGTTGTTATGTGCCATTGAGTCGCTTGCAACTCACAGCGACCCTATGTACAACAGCTCTAAACTCTGCTCTGTCCTGTACCAATCTCCTTGTCTCTGACACACTCATCCCGATTGCCCCAGTCACAGAAATCCACCTCCTAGAGGGCCTTCCCCTCCTGCGCCTGTCCTCACCCCTCCCAAGCATGATGTCCTTCTCCAAGGACTGGTCTCTCCTTATGACATGACCAAAGTATGTCAGACGAAGCCTCAGAATCCTTGACTCCAAGGAGCAGCCCGGTTTAACCCTCTCCAGGTTGAATCTGTTTATTTTCTTAACAGTCCATGGTACCCTCAACACTCTTCTCCAACACCAAAGCTCAAAAGTATCAATTCTCCTTCTATCCTCCCTGGTCATTGTCTAGCTCCCTGATGCATTACAAGTGATTGCAAAGACCATGGCCTGTACCAGACGCACCTTAGTCTCCAGAGACACACTGTTGCTCTTGAGTACTTTAGAGAGGTCCCTAACAGCATACTTTCCCATCTTAATATGTCTTTTAATTTCCTGGCTGCTGGTGCCAAGAGTGTTGATTGTGGAGCCAAGCAGACTAAAGCTGTGAACAATCTCAATCTCTTCACCATCCATCCTGATGCTGCCAATAGGCCCAGTGGTGAGAATCTTTGTCTTCTTGACATTGAGCCTCAATCCATATTGAAGACTGCAGTCCCTGACCATCGGCAGCAAGTGCCTCAGGTCCTCCTCAGTTTCAGCAAGCAGACTGTGTCATCTGCATAACGCAGATATATCTTCTACCAATCCTGATGCCACATTTTTTCCTCATAGAGCCCAGCCTCCCGGATGATCTGTTCTGCATACAGGTTGAAAAGGTATGGAGACATTACACATCCCTGGCATATGCCCTTCCCAATTTTGAACCATGCAGCATTTCCTTGCTCTGTTCTGACGACTGCCTCTTGTTTCAAGTATATGTTTCACATTAGCACTATCAAGTGCTCTGGGATTCCCATTCTTCTCAGAGTCAACCACAGTTTGTTATGGTCCACACAGTCAAATGCCTTTGCATAATCAATGAAGCACAGATAGACATTCCTCTGGTACTCCCTGCTTTCAGCCCAGATCCATCTAACATTAGCTACAATATCCCTAGTACCACGACCCCTTCTAAACCCAGCCTGGACTTCTGGCAGCTCTCTGCTGATATGCTGTTCCAGTCATTTTTGGATAATCTTCAGCAGAATCTTGCTTGGATGTGAAATCAACGATACTGTAGTTTCCACACTCAGTTGGGTCACCTTTCTTTGGGATGGGAACAAATATAGATCTCTTCCAGTCAGTTGGCCAAGTGGTTGTTCTCCAGATTTCTTTGCACAACTTGATGAGCACGTCCAGGGCAGCATCTGTTAGCTGAAATATGTCAATTGGTATACCGTCTATTCCTGGGGCCTAATTTTTTGCTATTTTCTTCAAAGCAGCTTGAACTTCTTCCTTCATCACCATAGGCTCTTGCTCACATGTTGTTTCATTAAATTTCTCTGTGTCTGCCAATTCCTTTCAATACAATGACTCAGTACATTTTTTTCCATCTTCTTTTGATACCTCCTGGATCATTTAATACTCTGCCTAAAGCATCCTTGATTATAGCAACTTGAGGTTTGAATTTGTTCTTCAGTTCCTTGAGCTTAAGAAATGCTGAGCGAGTTTGACCCTTTTGGTTTTCGGACTCCAGCTCCTTGCACATTTCATTTTACCATGCTATTTTGATTATTACTGCTGGGTATTAGATTTTGGAGAGCAAGATGCCTTCCATTTCATTTTTGTGAATAACCACCATTTGACTGTTTACAGATGTTGACTGATACATATATTGGTATAATGTTAGAAAGCTTCAGTTGAGTTACTCCAATAAGCTAGGTAGAAATACTTGGTGATCTCCCTCAAAATCAGTCAGCTCACACTGGGATAGCATTACATTTGGCCGTGTGTGTCATCACTATGAATGGGGACCAACTTGATAGCAGCTAAAATCTAGAGAGAGTTGGGGTTGAAACCATAGAATGAGGTCACTTAGGTCCTTTTTCATTAACCTTTTATGAAACAAGCTGCTGAAATTACACTATTTAGACATGTAGTGCCTTTTTTGTGTGCTTTTATTTTATCTAGAGAGAGGGTTTCATTCTCAGTCCCCTTTAAAAAAAAATCAAGTTGATCCACACCAGCTCCCAAAGTTTTAACTTCTTATTTTCATTTAAGTTCCACAACTCTTTTCCTCATTTCTCATCATCTGTTTTTTCTTTTTTACTGTTCATATGTTTCACTGCAAATATAGCAATATATTTGATAATTAGATACTTTTTCAGATTTCCCTGGAGGTTTTAGGTAATATATGTTATATTATTTTGATAAAATTGGGAAAATTATGAATTTCAAGAGTTTAAGGTAAGGGAGTATGGAATCTTACCTCTAATATAATATAAATTACAATAATTCATATGTTCTCAGAGGACAGAACAATCCTGTGCAGGAAGAAGTTCTGGAGTACTTATGTCTGCAAACGTAGGCTGCTTAATAGCATTCGTTAAACAAATTCTGAGCTTGAAATATGTCTTGGCACTGTGTTGTTGTTGTTGTTGTTGTTGTTATGTACCATCGAGTTGGAACTGAATCATAGATAACATTTTAGCAAGTTTTCAGAATGAGTAAATCATGTGGAGGAGACTGCCCATCGTTCTTCCACAGAGCAGCTGGGGGATTTGAACCTTTGTGATGGCAGTTCAATACATTAGTACTAAACCATCAGAGCTCCCTTCTTGTTGTTGTTGCTGTGCACTGTTGAGTTGGGACTGCTTCATAGGTGACCTTGCAGTGGGTTTTCAAATGAAATTAATCACAGAGGAAGAGATTATACATCTTTCTCTAGAAAAGCACCTGGTGAATTCTAACTAAGTGCCTTTGGATAGTTCAATTTCTTATAACTAGACCACTAAGAGCTCCTTGTTGTTGTTGCTGTTGCTGTTAAGTGTTGTTGTGTTAAACTCAACTCATAGCGACCCTATGAACAAAAGACTTAAATTCTGATCTATAATTATTGTCATTTTTGTAAGTTCATACAATTTCCAGAGGCATGTTGCTTAGGAAGTGAATGCCACTCCTGCTTCCAAGCCAAAGAGCTCTTTCTTGTTGTTGTTGTTGTTCTGTGCGATGGAGTCACTTGTGACTCATAACAACCATATATGTACAACAGTCCTGAAACCTGCAGTATCCTGTGCCAACTTTACTGTTTCTGACATACCTACCCTCATTACCCCAATCACTGCATCAGTTAATCTCATTGATGGTCTCCCTTTCTTTCTCTGTCCCTCTATCCTTTCAAGCATGATGTCCCTCTCCAAGGACCAGTTGAACCTTGCAACATGCCCAAAGTGTGTCAGACAAAGCTCCTCCAAGGAGCAGCCTGTTTTACCCTCTCTAGGCAAACCTGTTTGTTCTCTTGGCAGGTCAACATTCTTCTCCAGCACTACAGTTCAAAGGCATCAATTCTCTTTCTATCATTGCTAGTCATTATTCAACTCTCTGATGCATAGCAAGCAGTTGTAAAGACTATAGCCTGGATCAAGTGTACCTTAGTCTCCAGACTGATGATCTTGGTCTTCAGTACTTTGGAGAGGTCCCTGGCCACCAACATTCCCAATGCAATTTGTCTCTTGATTTCCTGGATAATGCTATCAAGAGTCGAAGCACTGTGGAGCCAAGCAAGCTAAAGCTGTTAACAATCTCAATCTCTTCACCATCTATTATGATTCTACCAATCAGCCCAGTGGTGAGAATCTTTGTTTTGTTGATGTTGAGCTTCAATGCATATTGAAGGCTGTGGTCTTCTGCAGGAAGCGCTTCAGGTCCTCCTCAGTTTCAGCAAGCAGGGTTGCGTCATGTACATAATGCAGGTTGTTGATGAATCTTCCTCCAATCATGATGCCATGTCCCTTCTCCTTCTTCTTGTTGTTGTTATGTGCCATAGAGTCTCTTGCAATTCATAGCGACCCTATGTACAACAGCCCTAAACCCTGCTGTATCCTGTGCCAATCGCACTGCCTCTGACACACATATCCCAACTACCCCAGTCACTGAATCAATCCACCTCATAGAAGGTCTTCCCCTCCTGCACTGTCCCTCCACCCTACCAAGCATGATGTCCCTCTCCAAAGACCTGTCCCTCCTTACAACATGTCCAAAGTATGGCAGACAGAGCCCCAGAATCCTTGCCTCCAAGGAGTAGCCTGCTTTAACCTTCTCCAGGATGAATCTGTTTGTTTTCTTGGCAGTCCATGGTACATTCAATACTCTTCGCCAGCATCACAGCTCAAAGGCATCAATTCTCCTTCTATCCTCCCTAGTCATTGTCCAACTCTCTGATGCATAACAAGTGATTGCAAAGACCATACCCTGTATCAGACGCACCTTAGTCTCCAGAGACACACCATTGCTCTTGAGTACTTTAGAGAGATCCCTAACAGCAGACTTTCCCATCTTAATATGTCTTTTAATTTCCTAGCTGCTGGTGCCAAGAGTCCATTCTCCTTAGAGACACAAAATAAAAAATGCACAAACAGTCCAGGTGTCCAAATAAAGAAATTGTTGTGCATATAGGCAATAGGATATTATTCATTAACAATGAAAAAAAGAAGTTTTAATATATGTTGTAACATGAGCAAATCTCAGAAACATGCTGTGTGAAAGGACAGGCTTGAGGACAGGCATTTCTCACAGGTACCCAAGATTTCTGGCGGGAGCAAGCCCTTGAAAGCTCTGACAAACGTGGTCTTGGGCAGAAGTGAGGCTTGAGGACAGGCGTTTCTCACAGGTACCCAGGATTTCCGGCGGGAGCAAGCCCTTGAAAGCTCTGACAAGCGTGGTCTTGGGCAGAAGTGAGGCTTGAGGACAGGCGTTTCTCACAGGTACCTAGGATTTCCGGCGGGAGCAAGAAGAAGCAGAAAGGAGCAGAAGGGGAAACATAATCTACACAGAAGTTCTACAGGACACGTCACCTTCCCTTGGAGACA
>NW_006400027.1:3399212-3399971 GCF_000299155.1 Elephantulus edwardii
TCTTTAGAGAGGGACATCATGCTGGGTAGAGTAGGGGGATAGCGCAGGAGGGGAAGACCCTCTATGAGGTGGATTGATTCAGTGACTGTGGTACTTGGGATGGGTGTGTCGGGGGCAATGAGATTGGCACAGGATAGAGCACCGTTTAAGGCTGTTGTACATAGGGTCGCTATGAGTCACAAACGACTCGACGGCACGTAACAACAACAACAACATAAATATAGTTCAGAAAATTGGTAAGTGAAAATCCTGTGAGACATAATGTAGTCTAAAATAGCACTAGAAAGAGTCCCCATGTTAGAAGGCACAGGAGCCATAACAATGAACTTAAATATATCAGTGATCATAAAGATGGAATATTACAAAATCAGGTAATGTCTCGTTAGGTGATCCATAACGTCACCACAAGTCAACAGCAACAAATTTTGTAATGGTCATGGTGATCATGTGCTTTGCTTTGTCAATATAATAAGATCAGAAACAGCATGTTCCATGATTAGCAAGGCCTTCTACATATCTAATCAAGATGCTTTATAATATGTATTCAAGATGTATTAATAACAATTGGTGACTGGAATTTAAAAGTTGGAAACAAAGAATGTCTGGTAGTTGGAAATTATGGCCTTGGTGACTGAAATATGACTATAAATCAAATAAAAGAATTGTACATATGCAATGACTTGTTACTGTTTGTTATGTGCCGTCGAGTCGTCTGCGACTCATAGCGACTCTATGTACAACAGCCCTAAACTCCGCTCT
>NW_006400027.1:3401141-3408084 GCF_000299155.1 Elephantulus edwardii
ACACACACACACACACACACACACACACACACACACACACACGACAATTGAAGAAATTGAGAGCAAATCCATTAGATCAAAGTTATGATTTTACATCAACCACAACTGAATTTGAAAACCATGTGGAATGACATCAATAATATCATTCAAAATCTATATATAGACAAGAAGAAATTTTCCTGAGAGAATATAGGTACACTGCATGGTTTAAAATCAAGAAAGGTGTGTATCAAGATTGCATCCTTTCTCCATATCTAATCTGTCTGCTGCACAACTAATTCAAGAAGCTGGACTATATGATGAAGAGTATGACCTCACTCCTGGAACAACTTATGTCATGCAGATAACACAACCTTACTTGCAATAAGTGACACAGACTTCAAAAACTTCCTGAAGAAGATCAAAGACTACAATCTCCTATATGAATTACATCTCAACAAAAAATAAAACAAAAATCTTCACCACTAGATCAATAGATAACACCATGATGTTGTTGTTGATGATTACTGTAGAGTCGAGCACTACTCATATTGACCCTATGAACAAAAGACCTGAACCCTGTTCTATAGCTATTGCCATTTCTCCAAGTTCATAGAGTTTCCAGAGGTATATGGTTTAGGAAGTGGATGCCACTCTTCTAATCTGTCTTCATCTGGGAGTTCCACCAAACACTGTCCACCATGGGTAAACATTATGGAATTTGACATATAGGGTTTAGGGTTCAGCATCACAACAACCCCCAGTTACTTCTGTACAACAAATTGACAGACCAGTGCTATACCACTTAGAAAAATGTTCCTCCAAAACCCTTCAAGGGGTTTTCAGAGGCAGTAAATCACTTTGGAGATTATTCACCTTCCTCCAGTAGGAAAATTGGTGGATTAGAACCACATGCCTTTGGATAGTGCAATTCCTTATCATTAGACCACTCCTTGCTAGTGTAACTCCTTAGCACTAAGCCATTGGACAGCATAATGTTAATAATTACAGTAATGTTAGTAATTATAGGAAAAAAGATTGACGTTTCCAAGGATTTCATTTTATTTTGATCCAGAATCAACATTCACAGTTTTCACCAGCTGTTCTGCAGGAGAACTGACAATCTCCCATGCAATTTACTGCCTCTGATAAACCACTGGAGGGTGAGCTATGGGTTGATTCTGAATCTATGGTATCAGTTAAGAAATCATATTGCAATTGACAAATAAGATACATATAACTGTATAAAAGGGAAAGGGGAGAGGAGGTGTGGAAGAAGAAAGAGGAAATCACTAAGACAGCAGAGGTTAGTAGGGTGATGGGGAGTGAAGGAATAGATCAAGAGTAATTAATTATATAAAACACAGTTTGTAGAAATGACTGTATAAAACAAAATGTACATGAATGAAATATTACATATGAATGATAAATGTGAATGATGGTATAAGTAATATGTTTTATGAAAGATACATTGCATTGCAAAAATCTGTTGTTAGCTACCTTTCCTAACTACTAAAGTATTACATTGTTAGCTTAAAAATGAAGATATACTTGATGTAAGTAAGTCATGACTTTTTTTTCAATTACTTCTTATATATCTGAAAGTTGGACAATGAATAAGGATGTCCAAAGGACAATTAACACCATTGAATTTTAGTGTTGGAGAAGAGTACTGAATATACCATCACCTGCTAAAAGAACTAACAGACCTTTCTTGGAAGAAGTACAAACTTCTTTAGATCTAAAGATGAAGCTTTACTTCACATACTTTGGGAATGTTGTTAGGAGGAACCAGTCCTTGGAGAAAGACATCATACTGGGAAAGGTGTTGGAGGAGGGGTGAAGAAAAACCTCCACAAGACAGAAGAATACAATGACTTAACACTGGGATTGAGCATATCAGAGATTGTAAGAAAGAGTAGAGAAGGATATGAGAAGGTTGAAATAAGTTGTTCATAGGGTCACAACAAATAATGGACTGAAGGAAACATAACAACTACTGTTATTTCCTATGTCAGTAATTTTCCCTAAGCAAAATAAACATTTGTTTACACAGAGATTTGAAAGTTATGTATTACATACTACACTGATAGAGATAGATTCCAGTATGAAAGCTTAATTTTTCAAAAACTCATATAATGCATTTATATTATAAACTCATATAATAAAACTCAATCACATGCCAATTAAATGATAGGTACATATTAGCCAGGTAGAATATTTTCTAAAATATTTATTGATTAAATCTTAGAATGGATTATCAGAAACAAACAGATCCAAAGAACTTTTAATGACATTTTTAAATCTTAAATTCAATAAGAAGACTTCAAATTATATATTACTGGGGGAAAATTTAAAGGCAAATATGTCTCGAGTGGCAAAAATATGTACTGTGCAATTAACCGAATTGAAAAGGGAGCATTTAAATCTTCTATCCTCTCTCCATACCTATTCAATATGTATGCTAAACAAATTATCTGAAAAGCTGGACTCTATGAAGAGAAATGTGGCATTAGGATCGGAGGGAGACTTATCAATAAATAACTTGCATTATGCAGATAACATAACCTTGTTTGCTGAAAGTGAGGAATACTTAAAGAACTTGTTAGAAGATCAAGGAATGAAGCGTTTGGTATGGATTGAATCTCGGTGTCTGGAAAACAAAGATTCTCACTACTGAGCCTATAGGCAGCATCATGAAGGATGGACAGGAGATTGAAACAGTCAACAGCTTCCTCTTGGTTGGATCCACAATTAACACCTTTGGTACCAGCAGTCTGGAAATAAGGAGATGTATTGCACTGTGAAAGTCGGCAATTTAAGGAGTCATGATGTCAGTTTGAAAGCTAAGGTGCATCTGATTCAAGCTATAGTTTATTTCTGACCACTTACTATGCATCTGAGAACTGGGCTATTAAAAAGGATTACAGGAAAAGAATTGATGCCTTTGAGCTGTGGTGTTGAAGAAGAGCACTGAACATTACATAGATGGTCAAGAGAGCAGACAAATAAGTCTTGGAGAGGGTGCAGCAAGAATGTTCTTTGGAGGCAAGAATGATGAGACTTCATCTCATATATTTGGGCATGTTACTAGGAGAGGTTATTCCTTGGAGAGGGATATGATGCTAGAAAGGGAGGAGGATCAGCAAAGGAAAGGAAGACTCAAGCAGATGGACTGACACTGTGACTGCTGCAATGGGCTCCTGTGTGTCAGAAAGTTGAAAGATGACACAGGATATCACCTCTGGGTTCAGATCTTTTGTTCATAGTGTCACTTTGACTTACACTCAACTTGATGGCACCTAACAACAACAACATGAATCAAAATGTTAAATTTTAAATTCACCTAAAGGGACCTTAGAGGAAAGAACCTGGAGAACATTTTCTGCAAGATCAGCCACTGAAAATCCTCTAGAACACAGTTCTAGTCACACCCAGAGTAGAATCATCGTGAGTCTGAGTCAATCTATTGTCAACTGGTCGACTCAGTTTAGAAGGTACCTTGCATCCATAACATTTCATGATGCAGCTCTTTGAAGATTGTTTGAGGCAGAAGTTACTCTTGGCTGTGATAAATATCATCAAATCTAAGCTTGTGGTAAAAGAAGTCTAATCCAAGAGCTCAAAGTTTCAGCTTTGCTTGAAAAGGAAAATTTTCTCTTCCATAACCTACCTTCTTCTTGTCATTATGCTATTGAGTTGGAAATGACTCAGCTAAACCTCCAGTGAGTTTTCGGAGGATGTGAATCACTCTGGAGGAGTCTTTCTCCTGCAGAACAGCTGGAGGATTCACACTGTATGCCTTTGGGTTGGCAGCACAACTGTTTACCCACTAGGTCACCTTTAATCTATGTGATGTGATAATTCTCATGAAATTCATTTCCTGCTTCATCTTAGAATGGTTGGGAAAGTTTCATAGAAAATTTCTATGAATAAATATTGAGAAACCTCATCTTTGTTTATATTTACTCTATCTTAAGAGTCATAGACTTTGAATTTCAGAAGTAGAATTGTCACCTTATGAGGCAGAGATCTGCTTTTGAATTATGGCTCATGGATTCATGTGCAACCCCCACCCATCTGTCAGTGGAAACTGTGTGCTGTTGTCATCATGTTAAACAAAGATCAGATGAGTTTATAGACAAAGACTAAAGAAGAAGGAAAAAAGATAAAAAATAAAATAAAAATTTAAAAAAGAAGAAAGAACACCAATCTTTGTGTAACTCAACCAGTGAAAAGCCTGCAAATTCTACCTGTCTGATCTGTAATCAGCCTTACAAAGGGTGTGACATCAGGCAGTATTTTTTTCCATTATATGTGTGCTTGCCATAGATCAGTGTTCTATTCAAGGACAGCTATTATCAACATAGTATCATGAATTAGGATTCTCACCACAAATTTCTTGATCAGTAAGACAAAATATGTGAAAGATCCTTTGCAGAAACAGAGAGTGAAATCAGAAAGAGTGATTCAAAGCTCAAAACATTCACTCAGTGTTCACAATCGTAGCCTGAAATCCCTTCCAGCATCACAGAGGCAGGTTCACAAGAATCAAGTTAGCTTCTATTATTTGTCCAGTCCTCCCAAGTTAGTCATTATTGTTGTTTTGTTTCACAGTGTCAGAACCAACAATTTTTAAAAAAGGAATATATACATATTTAAATAGAGAAGAAGGAGTTCTGGTGACCTAGTGGTAAGGTATTAGGCTTGTAAACCCAAAGACAGACATTTTCAAGAAACTTTGGTATTATATCTCATAACTTTTTTAATTTAAAAATGAATCATGATAATTTTCCTATGACAATATATTCTTCTCCAATATAATTTTAATACTTGCATAAAATTTTATTGTTATCACAATGATAATTATTAATTAGCGTCCACAAGATAATTATTATCATATGACTAGTTAATCTACTAATACTCACAAAATTAAGCTCATTCCTGTTGAGAAAGAACCAACTCATAGCTGACCCTCCACAGGGTTTCCAAGGTAATTTATAAATTGTCCTGGAGGAGTTTTCCCATCCTTCTCTCATGGAGTCATTGCTGGATTCAAACTACCACAGAAGTGCCACCTTTGGGTTGGCAACACAACGTCCTATGAACTATGCGGCCAGAGCTCCCTGATACCTATGGCATTTATTTTTGTTAAGTATTATTAAGTTATTTATTACTCCTACAGGCCCCAATTAAATAGCTAACATTTCTTGATTGCTAACTGCAATGTAGATAGAGTATTCATGTCCACCAAGAGATGCTTCAGAAGAAAAGCCTCATATCAATTCCCTAACGACTACAACACTGAAAACCCTATGGAATACAATTCTACTCTGACACAAAGATACATTATGAGGAGAAGTTGTCTCAAGTTAAAATTGTTTTTAAACCAAAGAAACAAAACATAAGTGATCAATGGTCAGATTTAGATTTTGGAAAGGAGCATGGCAAGAGATGAAGGGAAACCACAAAAAGCAAACTATTTACTTCCCAGTGTGATTAGCCAAAATTCTTATGATGGAAAACTAGATGAAAATCTTCATAGAAGATACAGTTGCCTACAACCAGGAAAGAACAAAATAGATTAATAAGAATCAAATCCTCATGTACCTTAAAAAACTTCTCCAATAGGGTGAAAACGAAAGTCACAGACTGGGAAAAACATTTGGTAATGACATATCTGATAAAGGACTCATCTCTAAAATGTATAGAATACTCTAGCACCTCAACAAGAAAAAGGTAAACAATCAATTCACAAAATGGACACAGGATATGAATAGTCACTTTACCAAAGAAGACGTTCAGAGGGCAAACATGAAAAAATGTTCAAAATCCCTAGTTGTCGGAAAGATCAAATAAAAACAACTGTGAGATATCAACTCACCCCCGTAACATTAGCAAAATTCAACAGGGTAGCAAAGAACAAGTACTGGTGAGGTTGGGGAAAGATAGGAACTCTTATTTACTGCTGCCGAGAATGTTTTTATACCTACTACAGAGGGTGGTCTGGAGCGTACTCGTACTTAAAAAACTGGGAATAGAATTACCATTTGACCCAGAAATTTCACTACTGGGAATATACCCTAAAGAAACCAGAGCTGCCACTCAAACAGATGTATGCACAGTCATGGTTATTGTTGTGTTATTCACAGTAGAAAAGAGACAAAAGAACACAAGTGCCCGGCAACACACGAATAGATAGAAAACTATGGTATATTCACACAATGGAATAATATGCAGCACTGAAAAATAATGAACTTGTAAAACGTTACACAACATGGGCGACCCTGAAGGATATTATGCTGAGTGAAATATCTCAGTAACAGGAGAAATATTGCATAACACCACTGTTATAAAGCAGGTCTGACATGGGAGGTTGGCGGGAGATAGAAAAAGAGTGGACAGATAATCAACATTGCGTTGGAACAGATGAGAAAAAGAATTGTTTAAAAGGAATATATGAGAGATAGAGATAAATGTTTTTGTTAGGTGCCATCAAGCAGTAGACGACTCATAACAACCCTATGAAAGAAAGGCCTGACCACTGTTCATACATAGAGTTTCCGGAGGCAAGCCATTTCAGCAGTGGATGCCCCTCCTGCTTCCAAGCTTGTTTTAATCGGGAAGCTCCAGCAAACTCTGTCCACCATGGGTAACCATTACTGCATTTGACACATCAGTGTCACAGTGTTCAGCATCACAGCAACCACGAGTTACCTCTGTACAACAATGCACAGACCAGTGCTATACCACCTAGAAGAATGATTGACAGTAAAACAATTTGAACCTGGCCTGAGGGCCACAGATTAAAATCATCCACCTTCGGCTTGGTAGCATAACTTTGTGTCCACTAGGCCAATGTAGCTCCTTCTCTGTCGCCGTTGTTATTGTTGTTTGGTGCCGTCAAGTCATAGACTACTCATAGCAACCCTATGAATGAAAGGCCTGAGCATTGTGTGTGTGT
>NW_006400027.1:3408346-3416132 GCF_000299155.1 Elephantulus edwardii
ATAATAAAGAAAATATAGCTGGAGGTTTCAAGACTTACATGTAGGAAGAAACTCTATGCACTCTGTCACCAGCGTAATCCTCCATTCACTAAAAAAGATGAAAAAATGAAGGTCTATAGCATTTCAGTTGCTGACAATGTGTAAACGATAATCTGTAACCACTTCTATTATTAGCTTTGTGTTCCTTTCTCATTTGAGTCCTTTTTTATCATTACCTTTATTTGCATTCAATTTTTATTTAATAAATATAAGAACTCCATTAAAGTAGGTTGAGCTGAAGTTTACTAATGCTGATTCACTGTCGTCTATTCTGTTCTGACTCATAAAACCTGCCTTTGGATTTCTGAGGCTATAAATCATAGTTAGATGAAATTGTCCACTTTGGGTTCGCCAAGCAGCTTGTGGATTCAAACTGCTGGGGAAGAAACTCTTGATTAGTAGCATGTCTCATTACGGACTCTGTAGCCAGAGAGTATAATAAACATAGTACAAAAAAGATCCCTCTCTTATGTAATTATGAAGACTCAATTTAAAGCATAGAGTGCCAGAAACATTTATTATTGTTCTTGTTGTTAGTTGCCATTGAGTCAGTTCAGTATGGAGATCAGTTTGCAGAAAGTAGAATTGCTCCACGATATTTTTACGGCTATAGACTTTCAGAAACAGATATGTAAGCCTATCTTTGCAGGTATTGAGGGGTGGGTTCATACTGACAGCTATTAAACCAATAGTTACACACTCAGCCAAAAACTTTTAGATGTATCTAATAACAATTAATAATGGTTGTTGTTGTTGTTATGTGCCGTCGAGTCGTTTGCAACTCATAGCGATCCTATGTACAACAGCCCTAAACCGTGCTCTATCCTGTGCCTATCGCATTGTCTCTGACACACCCATCCCAATTACCCCAGTCACTGAATCAATCCACCTCATAGAGGGTCTTCCCCTCCTGCACTGTCCCTCCACCCTACCAAGCATGATGTCCCTCTCCAAGGACCTGTCCCTCCTTACAACATGTCCAAAGTATGTCAGACGAAGCCCCAGAATCCTTGCCTCCAAGGAGCAGCCTGGTTTAACCCTCTCTAGGATGAATCTGTTTTCTTGGCAGTCCATGGTACATTCAATACTCTTCTCCAGCACCACAGCTCAAAGGCATCAATTCTCCTTCTATCCTCCCTAGTCATTGTCCAACTCTCTGATGCATAACAAGTGATTTCAAAAACCATGGCCTGTATTAGTTCAAAAACATATAGCATAAAATATAAACATAAATATTAGAAAATGTGAACACTAAAATATCCAATAGCTCTTGCTGTCATCGCGTTTATTATAACTCATGGCAACATCATATGTGCCAAGGCAGAATGGTGCTACATGGGGTTCTCAATAGGTGATTTTATGAAATTAGATCAGCAAAGCTTTCTTTTAAAGAACTTCTTGATGTACTTGAACTTTCAACCTTTTGATTACCAGCTAACGTGCTATCTGTGCCAGTCAGGAACTCACTTAAATGGTGTATATTTTTAAGTCAATCTAAACTTAATCTAACTTAATACAAACATAATGACCCTACATTTTTGTTTTGTCCTGTCAAGTATGACTCATAGTGTCCCTACAAACAAGTCTGAACCCTTGCATAGTTGAACTGGCATAGTTGAACTCATTGTTGCACACACTGTGCCAATTCATCTCATTAAAGATCTTTCTCTCTTTCACTACCCTCCATCTTTCCAAGTATGATACTTCTTCCAAGGAGTACTCCTAACGTACTCAAAGTATATGAGAAAAGGATCACAATCCTTGCCCCCAAGGAACACTCTGATGGCTCTTTCTCCATGACACATCTGCTTGTTCTTTTGATTTTCCGTGGGATATTAAATACTCTTCTCAAATACAATTCAAAGACATCAATTCTTCTGTCATGTTTATTCATTGCCCAGCTCTCAGATGCATAACAAGTGACTGAAAAGACCAAGGCCCGAATCAGACTCACCTTAGTTTTTTACTAACATCATTGCACCTCAGTACTTTGAAAAGATCTCTGACAGCACACTTTCCCAAAGTAATACATCTTTTCATTAATTGACTGCTGGTGCCAAGGGTGTTGATTGTGAATACAAACAAGATGGAATTGTTGCCAGTTCCAATCTTTTTTTCTCATCAATACTGAGAGAATAGTGACCTTATAGGACAGTATAAAACTACCCATAGGAGTACTGAAGAGCAATGAAGTCAGGATGGAGACTAAGGTGTGCCTGATCCAGGCCATAGTCTTCACAATTGTGTGCTATGTGTCAGAGAGCTGGGCAATGACTAGGGATGACAGAAAGAGAATCGCTGCCTTTGAACTGTGGTGCTGGAAAAGAGTGGAGAAGACTGCCAGGAGAACAAACAGGTTTGTCCTGGAAAGGGTCAAAGAGGACCGATCCTTAGAGGCAAGAACCCTGAAGCATCGTCTGACACACTTTGGGCACACTGCAAGGCAGGATCAGTCCTTAGAGAGGCACGTCATGCTTGGGAGGATGGAGGGACAGAACAAGAGAGGAAGACCCTCAGTGAGATGGATTGTTTCAGTGATTGGGCTAATGGAGTAGGTGTGTCAGAGACAGTGAGATTGGCACAGAATAGAGCACGGTTTAGGGCTCTTGTACCTTGGGTCTTATAAATCACAGGCTACTCGAAGGCACATAACAACAAACAACAATTCTTCACTGGGGCAGACAGCTAAATCTTTCTTCCACGAAGTATCTGGTGGGTTTGAATTTCTAACTTTCCAGTTACTGTCCTAGTGCTTATCCATTAGTCTTTGTTAAGAGTTGATAAGTATGACTCATCACGATCATATGAACAAAAGAACTGAACCTTGTCCTATCTTGTGCCAGTTGTTGTTGTTGTTATGTGCCATCTAGTCGTTTCCGACTCATAGCAACCCTATGCACAACAGCTCTAAACCCTGCTCTATCCTGCGCCAACCGCACAGCATCTGACACACCCATCCCGATTACCCCAGTCACCGAATCAATCCATCTCATAGAGGGTCTTCCCCTCCTGCACTGTCCCTCCACCTTCCCAAGCATGATGTCCCTCTCCAAGAACCCATCCCTCCTGGCAACATGTCCAAAGTATGTCAGACGAAGCCCCAGAATCCTTGCCTCCAAGGAGCAGCTTGGTTTAATCCTCTCCAAGATGAATCTGTTTGTTTTCCTGGCAGTCCAGGGTACATTCAGTACCCTTCTCCAGCACCACAGCTCAAAAGCATCCACTCTCCTTCTGTCCTCCCTAGTCATTGTCCAACTCTCTGATGCATAACAAGCGATTGCAAATACCATGACCTGTATCAGGCGCACCTTAGTCTCCAGAGAGACACTGTTGCTCCTGAGTACCTTTGAGAGGTCCCTAACGGCAGACTTTCCCATCGTGATACACTTTTTGATTTCTTGACTGCTGGTACCAAGAGTATTGACTGTGGAGCCAAGCAAAGTGAAGCTGTGAACACTCTCAATCTCTTCGTCATCCATCCTGACTCTGCCAATTGGTCCAGTGGCGAGAATCTTTGTCTTCTTGACGTTGAGCCTTAGTCCATACTGAAGGCTGCAGTCCTTGACCCTTCGCAGCAAGTGCATGAGGTCACATTTAATTAAAAGATGCGGTGGTGATATTTTCATTTGAACTTTTTGATTCTTAAATTTTCAAATAACTGTTCATGTTTCCAAGATTTTGGAAGGAGGTGAATTGTACTCAATTAAACATCAAATGTTGCCAAATTTACATAGAAATAAAACAAAATGAAGCTATATATACTGGTCCAGGGCACTAACTATAAACTAAAATCACGTAAGTGATGCTTAAAGACGACAAAATCATGTTTATTAGACTTCATTATATTTTCCAATAACTTTTATAGAGACTGCATTATAATTTAATGGGAAAGTTTGGATGTGAAAAATCATATAAATTCAGGTATCAGAAACAAAGAAAACGGAAATCTCTCTACAACTAAAATGGGATTCGGATTTAGACTTTATCTAATCTCCAAGGAGGTGTGTGTATAGAAAAAGATAGTAAGAAATTTAGAAAGAAAATGACAAAATGGTGACAACAGCCAAAATAATAATTATATTTTCCTTTAAAGCATTAACAAAACCTGGTTCAGAAATACACTTAACAAATCACTCAAATTAACTTGTAAATTTATTCTAACAGTACTTGAAAATAATTCTTTAAGACAAAATGCTAAAGTATCCATCTGTGTCTGAGTTCATATCATCTCATGAGATTTAAAAAAAACCTCATTAACTAATAGAATTGCAGCAGACTTAGAAGTTCACTAGTAAAATAAAATTCCCCTGTGTTTAACTAGCAAATTGTACTTGTTAATTGGTTCTTTATAAATTACACTTTAATGGACCTTACCCACATCTCATTTGATTGAGAATATATATGTGTATATATGTAAATCAGTTATAAATGTGAAGTTTATATATTTACATTATGAAGTAGTTACAATTCTAGGTTTGCCTGTGGTTTTAAAAATAACACAAGGTGAAAGAGGACTTAGGTTACATCTTATGTAAATGAATTTCTTTTAAAAACCACTGTTGCTGTTGAGTTTTCTCAACTCCATGGCAACTTTACATGTAACAGCATGGACATTGCCTGTTCCATGCCACCTTCTTGATTGCTGACATGTTTGAGTTCATTGCTGTGGCCATCGTGTCAATCTGTCTCACTGAAGATTTTCCTGTTTTTGTTTACCCTCTAGTTTGCCAATCATAATGCCCTATTTTATATAAATATTTGGATGCTGTAAAATGTTGGCAGTAGTGGATCAGAATCCACTGTTTAAATTCAGGAAGTGTAATGTGAGTCAAGTTTAGCCGAAAGGTAATCACTAAGTGGGTGCTCTCACAGCCACATAGAACTCACAGAACATGATTACAGTTAAGTAATTTATTAAAGAAGTACAAAGGATAAGGCAGGTTCAACAGGTTACAAATCAAGGTCAGGATCAGGAACCTTGTACCCAAGTCTTCCTTATTCAGTGCAGAACAACTCTATAAGTTCCTCTCAGATGGATTCCTTTCAGCTCTCTTAGGACAGGCTCCTCTAGGCCCTACTTCTCTCACTGCGAACTCGGCCACCGTTTCCCTTCCAGGCCTTTTGCTCTTTTCAACTCAAGCAGCCCCTGACTCACATTACAGCTCTTTTATAAAGCTACTTGCTTCTTCCTTCTCTTCTTATTCTCTTTTCTCTTATCTTTCTTCTATCCTGTTTCTTACTGTTTCCTTTCTAAGCAATCTCTGTAATTTTGGCTGCTTCCAGTATGCAAACTTGTTTTCAGTTTTAATGAATAGCCCTCCCACCAGGGTGATAAACTCATCAATGTCTTTTATGTAGATCACAAACCCTTTATTTGAATATTGGACTATAGTAACTTTATTTGAATAGTTTATAGTCATTTCATTCACATTGTATACATTTAAATCCTTGCCAAGTGCAAGCTAATCACAGGGCAATCTGCAGTCCAAGACCTGACAACAAGTATCAAAACAGAGATATTATTTTTTTTACAGCCTACTTAGAAAATAGAAATCTACAGAACAAATGTGGTAAACCTTCTGGTATAAAATATGGGGCTAAATTCAAGGCTTAGGGGGTTAAAAAAATCTCTCCATCTGGTTCTCCAGAGTAGGACAAAAGACAGAATGAAAGGAACTCATTCCACTATGGACACCTAGTATTTCTTCTCCTGATCTATTAGTTTATAATATCTCTAATACTTTAATAAAGAGTCATACTCACTCACTTTAAATGAAGTGGACCTGATTATATCCTTTCCAAGATGTACCTAATTATTTCATAAAATCTAGAGATGACTTCCCAAGATTTAACAAATTATATTGAAGTGGAAGAAATAAAGTTACATTTTGGACTTCATTAAAAACTCAACATGGTAAAAATGTAAGGTCATCAAGGAAGTACATAGCCCAGTTCAGGCTCAGAAAGACAGTTTATTGAGGAGAAACTGCCAGGATGACTCTCAAGCAAAAAATAAACTCCCACTAAAAATTAGAGAGGGGTTTTATATTCTCTTACAAGGAACTTGGGAAATGGGATGATCACAGATACTTTTTACAAGACAGGGAAGTAGGCTGGGGACTCTGATGACTGTTTCTGGGAAAGGAGGTAGAGCAGTTTTACATCCTTACCAGAGAACCACCCACAGTTGCTTCTTCCTGTGATTAGATCATTTTCGTGGCCATTCTAGGAAAGGAAGGAAAGAGCTTTGCAGAACTAATATTTCAGCCTTTTATTAATATTGATTGGGGGCGTTGACTTTCTCTTCTGTAACTACTTCCTCCTGGATGAGGATGAAGAATGGGAAAACGCTGTTCATTTTAGGCAGTGTGACTGTAGAAGGGGAATGGTTGGTACTCAGTTGAAAAATATAAGGAGTTTACAGACTGTGCGGTTGACAAAGGCCTTCATCTACTCCGATAGAAGACTAGAGAGAAAATGCATGAGGCAAGGACCAAACATTAAGATTAAGAAAATTCGTGTAAGAGGACTGAAGAAAGGAGAAACCAGGGCAGCCAATTTTCAAGAGAGAAAAAAAAATAAAAAATAAATTGTTGGCTTCTTATTTCCTATTGGCGTCTCTGGATTCATTCTCAAAGTTCTTTGGCCTTGCCTATGACTACTCCTGATTGGTTTACCCAGCACTCTTCTCCCAAAAAGAGGCAGATTCTTCCTTTTTCAGCAGTTAGTAAGTTTAACTCTCATCGGTTTTGGAAGTTAACTGACTCCTCCATATCATCATTTAACTCTTGAGAGAATCTGTGGTAAAAATGGATTGCTGTCCCAATTCCCTCTACACCTGTTCCTATGGCTGCTGTAAGACCCACTCCCAGGAATATTGAGGCAACAATGCCCCTTTTTAAAAAAAAATTTTTTTTTACTTTTTTTTTTTTATAAGGGAGACAGAAATTTTTTAACTTGGTCTTCTGTAAGTATAAAGATTTTGGGGGATTAAAAAGGCACATGTGCATACTCCAGTCCAATTGGTCTGCAAGTAGCAACAAGATAAAGAATACTCCTAAGGTAGAACATTGTGTACCATTATTTGACAAGGACAAGGTGTGATACAAAAAAAGGAGAAACCCTTGTCTACTCCTTTTTTTTGCCGTTGAAAGTAGGCAGGTAACATTTGAGGTAGAGAGGATTACATTACCAGTTAGCTGACCTATGAGAGTTATTCTGTTGGAGTTTGACGTGTTATTTTCTGAAGTTTAATTCTGTAGAACAGAGATGGTTACACAGGCTTCCCGTCTTAAGGACAGACAAAGTTAATAGTCTTTTGTGAGGACTGGGCTGGTACAAATTAGAATTTGAAAAGTAGAAGAGGAAGAAAAGACCAATATGGATGTCAGAAGAAACTCTGACGGTTGCACTGGAACGTAGAAAAACCAAAGCACAAGGAAGAATTCAAGACACAAACGAGCTAACAGAAGATTCCAAAAGGCAGCACAGAATGACAAAGCAAATTATTACAATGAAATGTGTGAGGGGCTAGAGTCAGAAAATCAAAAGGGCAGAACTCATTCAGCATTTCTTAAGCTCAAGGAACTGAAGGACAAATTCAAACCTCGAGTTGCTATAATCAAGGATGCTTTAGGCAGAATGTTAAATGATCCAGGAGATATCAAAAGAAGATGGAAGGAATATACTGAGTCATTGTATATAAAGGAATTGGCAGATACAGAAGAATTTAATTAAAGAACATATG
>NW_006400027.1:3417372-3418240 GCF_000299155.1 Elephantulus edwardii
GGATGGATGTGTCAGAGGCAATGCGATTGGCACAGGATAGAGCAGGGTTTAGGGCTGTTGTACATAGGGTCGCTATGAGTCGCAAACGACTCGACCACACATGACAACAACAACAGTATTTAAAAATGTCTTATAGGGGTTATAAATTCTTTGGTTTGTGTGGTGGTGCTCTCCGACTAAAACAAGCTTGAGAGCAGGAGTGGCATCCACTTCAGTAGTAGTTTGCCTTGGGAAACCCTAAGATCATGGAGAAAGGATGAATGTCATGCAACTGTCGAGGACTTTCATTCATAGGGTCACTGTGAGTCTCCTGTGACTCAATGGCACTGAACAACAACAACAACATTAGAAGTAAAATTTTTTTTAAAAAAAGAAATAAAATATGTGTATTTTCAGATCTCTGTAAATTGGAAAGCTCAGTGAGTCAGAGAAAATGAGTAGCTTACAATGACAAATGTTTTTATTTCCTGACTACAGGAGAAATTAAGAAGTAGAATTTATAAATTGGGAAAGGAAAACCAAACCAATGAAATAAGGCATTCGATATTGAATTAAATTCAATTCAATAAGTATTTATTGAAGAACAATCACATGCTCAGCAACAAGCTAGATAATTGCTGAGAATAGGAAAGTTTTAATGTAATTTTGCAAAAGTACATAAAATCATTAGGAGGGTAAATCATTCTTGATATTTCTATGGAAGGATCTAAACAAGTTAATTTTAATAATTTATCTTTTCATATAGAAAGCAATATCTAAAATTATGGTCAGCATGCATGATTCAAAATTGGGAAGGGTGTATGCCAGGGATGCATCCTGTCTCCATACCTTTTCAACATGTATGCAGAGCAGATTATCCGAGAAGCTG
>NW_006400027.1:3419015-3430498 GCF_000299155.1 Elephantulus edwardii
ATGGATGTGTCAGAGGTAGTGCGGTTGGCGCAGGATAGAGCAGGGTTTAGGGCTGTTGTGCATGGGGTTGCTATGAGTCGAAAACGACTCGATGGCACATAACAACATGCTTTAATAACTAAAAGTTATAAAAAGTTACTAAAAGTAAAAAGACCAGGGTAGCCCTGGTGGCCTTGTGTCAAGAAGCTGCAACTACAATCCCAGAGGTGCACGGTTTGAATCCACCAGATGCTCTGCCAGGGAAGGAGGGGCAATCTCCTCCTGTACCAGTCAGATCTGATTTGACAGTACACGCACACAAAAATAATAAAATTTAAAAAAGTAAAAAAATAAAAAAAAAAACAGAACAGCACCTAATTGCTAATATTGAGTCAATTCTGAATTGTTATGGTGCTCCGTTATATTTTGAGGCTGTAAATCTTAAGCGGAAGAGGCTGCCCATCTGTCTTCCAGCACTACTCATCGTGTCACCAGAACTCCTAAAGATAATTGAAATCCACTATAGTCCAGTGGGAATGGATTCAAACTTCAGGAGAAACAAAGGCTTTTGCTTAACATCACAACTCACTGTGGACTACTCCACCAAATTTCTTCTAAGATGTTTGTAAAGTAAAAATAAACAAATTCCAAGCAAAGATTTAAGAATTGTTTGCCAATAGTGTCTGAGTGTTTGCATAAGAAGTTTAGGCTTACCTGTTTTGATTTATGATAACATTTTTAATAGATTTCACAATTCTTGGCTATGCACTGGGAAGGATTAGATTGTTAAAAAAAGATCAGTTCTGTTTAGGGAAATAGAAGACAATCCAAAAAGTTCAATGCAGTTTTAAGCTTTAATAACTATGGAATAAACATTACAATGTTTTTTTAAATCTAGTTTCATTTTAGGGAGAAAATTTCTAGATCAAGAAAGGATGTTTATTGATATCCAATGTCTTGCTTGGGCACTGTTATGATACCTAAGATAGGGATGAAAACATTTTTAATGTCAGTGAGTTGAAAATGCATATGACTACTGAGGAAGACAGAAGGATATTGTACTGATGGTCTAATTTCTTTATGCTACCTGTGTCTATACAGTTTGCCAAATAAGCATAGCATTTTAACTCTATGCAGAGTGACTGGCTTCATTCCTTTTGGATTGTCTCTGCTTATAAACCCAATCTACCTGCTGGTAAAGGGTGATAAATAATGCAGCAGAGATAAATTGATGAGTCTTTCTAGTTGACTTTATATCATTTAATACATGTTTGCTAAGTATTGTACACATTGTACAAAGCATACTAGAATAGATTGTTTAAAAGAAGCCAGTCAGCTATTGAAAAATACCACCACCCCTCCACAAAACATTGCTATAGACTGAAGAGATTATTAGCATCATTATAGAATTGATTGCTATAGGTAAAACAACAAGTAAAATTACTATTTACAAAATAATAATGAACTTTGGATGTTGTTATTGTTGTCATATGCCTTTGAATTGAGTATAATTCATAGCAACCCTATGGAATAACAGAACCAAATCTTGCCCCGTCCTGTGCTGTTGCAGACCGAGGGTCCCAAAAAATGGAATAATTTTATAATTATTAATAAAGAGACAAACAGCCAGGAATGTGATAGAGCAGAGAGCATAAAACAGGGGGCCAGCAGTTCTCGACTGAAGACCCAAGCCAAGCTTCTCTGTGTCTTTATTGAAAATTATCAGGAAGTAAATCACAAAGAAAATTCAATGTAAATGAAGCCAATCTCTTTCTATTGAAAACCTTCTGCTTGACTCAGGAAGGAGGGGTTCACAAATGCAAGAATTTGGTTTACCCTTAACTATTAACCTTGATGCCTCAGGGTAAACTCTAGCTCAGGAAGTAACACTCACTCTGTAGGGGGCCCCTTGCTGTCTCCTGTCTTGCAGGGAACAAACAGCTCATTTTCTAGGATCTGTCACAAGAGAAATCCTAACTTATATACCTGTAATTCCTTCAATTCCTGAACAAGGGTTTTCATATAGTATTTGATATAAAGTTTGGCTTCCCATACTGTGCCATTCTCACCGTCTCTGACACACTTAATCCCATTGCTGTACTAAATCAATCCAACTAGTTAAGGGTCTTTGTTTCACTGGCTTCCACTTTTCCAAGTATGATAGCTGTTTCCAAGAAGTCACGCCTACCAACAGCCCCGAAATACAGGATATGAAGTTTCACCATCCTTGCCTCCAAGTAGTTCTCTGGCTGCACTTTTTTCTAAGGCATACCCTTTGGGGGGGGGGGTGTGCACATGCGTGTGTGTGTGTGAGAGAGAGAGAGAGAGAGAGAGAGGTTTTTTGCAGTCTATGGGATATTCTTTAACACCAGAACTCAAAAACATCAATTATTCTTCTCTTCATTCATTTGGAAAGATTCCTGATAGAAGACTTATCCAATGCAGTAAGTCTCCTGATTACCTGACTGCTGATACAAAGAATGTTGATTGTGGATCTAAATAAGATGAAATTCTTAACAATTTCAATCTTTTCTTCAGTTACCATGATGTTGCCCACCAGTCTGGTAGTAGAAATTTTGCCTTCTTGATGTTAAATGTAATCCTTATTGATTGCATCTTCTATGCTCTGCAGTAAATATTTCATATTGTCTTCTCATCCACTTATCAAATAACTTGTTTTCAGAAACCCTATGAACTTTGAGAAACAATAAAAGTTATACAGGTGTTCAGGTCTTTCGTTCATAGGGTCACTATGAGTCATCTATGACTTGAAGGCACTTAATAACAATAACGACAACCACCTCACTTTCAGCAAGCAAATTTATGTCCTCTGATTAGCATAGGTTGTTGATGAGTCTTCTTCCAAATCTAATGCCACACTATTCTTCACAGAATTCAACTTCTTGAATAATTTATTCAGGGTACAGTTTTAATAGATATGTTGTTGTCATTGCTATGTGCTGTTTAGTCGCTTGCGACTCATAATGACCCTCTGTACAAAAGCCCTAAACTCTGCTCTGTCCTGTGCCAATCTCATTGTCTCTGACACACTCATCCCGATTACCCCAGTCGCCGAATCAATCCATCTCCTAGAGGGCCTTCCCCTCCTGAGCCTGCCCTCCACCCTCCCAAGCATGATGACTCTCTCCAAGGACAGGTCTCTCCTTACAACATGACCAAAATATGTCAGACGAAGCCTCAGAATCCTTGCCTCCAAGGAGCAGCCCTGTTTAACCATCTCCAAGAAAGAATACAATCCTGATGTACACATTGACTGATTTTAATTTATGCAATATTCCTTTGCTCTGTTCATAACAGCAGTTTCTTGGTCTAGGTATAGATTTCCCATGAATAAAATTAAATGTTCTGTTATGTCTATTCTTTCTTTATTATACTAGTTTATTTACAAAATTCAAATACATTGTTTTTCAGACCAGATTATTCCAATTCCCTCACACCTCTGCCCATCTTTTTGTACAACACCATGATAAATCCTCCCCCTATATCCTCATCCCTCTGCTTCCACCCTCCCTCCACCCTTGGATCCCTATACTCATTCTACTTCTTAGTGTTGACCATAATTTGTTATGATCCACAAAGTCAAATGCCTTTACACAGTTAATAAAGCACAAGTAGACTCTCTCCTGGTATTCTTTATTTTCAGCCAGGATCCATGTGGCATCAGCAATGATATCTCTTGTGCCACAACTTCTTTTAACCCCACTTGGACTTTTTGCAGTTCTCTCTCAAAGTATTGTTCTAGTTGTTTTTGGATAATCTTCAGCAATATTTTGCTTGCATGCAAAATTAATGATGCTATTTGATAATTTCTGCATTTGATTGAATCATATTTCTTGAAAATGGGAACA
Organism: Elephantulus edwardii; assembly: GCF_000299155.1. Taxonomy (NCBI): domain Eukaryota; kingdom Metazoa; phylum Chordata; class Mammalia; order Macroscelidea; family Macroscelididae; genus Elephantulus; species Elephantulus edwardii. The sequence goes on from NW_006400027.1 coordinate 3,422,864, forward strand.
AATACAGATTTCTTTCAGTCGGCCAGGCAGCAGTTCTCCAAATTTCCTGGTATAGACTAATGAGTAAATACAGGGTTGTACCTGTAAGTTGAATCAATTAGTATTCTATCCATTCCTGTGGCCTTATATTTGCCAATGACTTCTACTTTCATTACTATTGACTCTTTCATACAGTACTTCTTTGTATTTTCCAGTGTCAACCAGTTCTTTTTGGTTCAGTGATTGTGTGTATTCCTGTTGTCTTCTTTTGATACTTTGTGGATCCTTGCAGATTTTTCCCAAAGCATCTTTCAACGTTGGAACTCAAGGCTTAAATTTGCTTTTCAGTTCCTTGAAATTTAGGGATGCTAAGTGAGTTCTTCCCTCTTTGTTTTCCAACTCCAGCTCTTTGCACATTACATTATAAGACTTTTCTTTGTCTTCTTGAGCTGCACTTTGAAATATTTTGCTCATTTCTTTCATTTTGGCATTTTGCTTTAGTTTGTTGACACTCCAGTGCAATTTTAAGCCTCTCTTCTAACATTCATCATAGTTTTTTCTTCTGTTTTTCTAATAATCTTTCGCTCTCTTCATGGATGATATCCTTGATGTTATATCATAACTCATCTGATCTTAGATCATTAATGTTCAATGTCTCAAACCTATTTTGGAGATGATTTTTAAATTCAGGTGAGAAAGACTGAAAGTTCTATTTTAGTCTTTGTGGGCTTGTTTTAAATTTCATCAGCTTTTATTTGAATTTGCCCCTGAGTAATTGATGGTCTGTTCCACAATCAGCACCTGGCCTGCTTTTGACGGCTGATATTAAGTTTCTCCAGTGATTCCTTCCATAGATGTAGTCAATGTGCAAAGTTGTCTTTTGTGCTTTTGAAAAAGATATTTGCAATGAATAAATTATTAAACTTCGAAAATTCAATCATTCAGTGTTCAGTCTCATTTCTCTCAGTAAGGCCATAATATCTGACTACTATCCTTCCTCATTGTTTCAGTTTTTTCATTACGGTCACCAATAATTACTCATTCATCTTGATTGAATGGTCAATTTCAGACTGCAAAAGTTGGTAGAAATCTTCAATTTCCTTCTCTATTACTTTAGTCATTCTTGCATGTATTTGAATACTCATATTTACAGACCTTCCTTTTATATATATGGAGAGTATTCCATCTCTCACAACATTGTACTTCAAGACAGATCTTGACGTTTTCTTTTTCACTATGAACGCAACACCATCCTCAGTTTTACATTCTCAGCATAACAGATCATATGATTGTCTGATTCGAAATGGTTCATGCTCATTCATCTCTGTTCGCTAATGCTTAGAATATAAATGTTCATGCTTTACATTTCATTTTTTCTTTTTTATTGATTTGCATATATTCATTCATGTGCATCGTGTTTTATACATGTGCTTTATGTTTTATAAGCACATCTAAGTTATATTTTACATAATTAATTATATTTGATCTGTGCCTATTATCATCCCATCTTTTCAAGCCCTTTTTGGACCTTTCCCATTACTTCATCCCTCCCTCCACCCAGTAACTTCTACATCTCATTTTTAACAACCTTCAGCTTTCCTGTATTCATACTTCATAGAGTCCATGTACCAATTTTATCAAAAGGTGTTTGCAACTTATTTTGAGTAAGTTCCAATATGATCTGTACATCTAAAACTAGATTTTTCTATTATTCATATGGTTTTCAGAAGTGGATGGCCAATCTTGCTTCTTAGTCTGTCTTAACCTATCATTTCTGCAGAAACTTTACCTAGCCTTGTTGTTTATGGACTAAAAAAATAAATGCAATTACATTTTCTTCTTACTAACAGCAGATCAAGCATTACCATTGCATATTGAGCATTACCAATATCCCCCCAGTTGTCTTCATAACGATGTCATATCTTGTGTGTGTGTGTGTGTATTGATCTCTTTCTCAAATTAAAAAAAAATTATTACCCAGCTGACTACCAAAGGTTACTAGCCACAAAACATTGGAGAGCTTGCAATGATTCCTAAGGACACAACTTTATAATTTACTCATAGATCTTCTGGGGGGGGGAACCTTTTTAGTTTACTTTTCTCATATTCTTTTTTATACAGTCTTGAACTTTTCATTATGACTAAGGACAGCTATGACTGACTGTAATTTACTTTCTCTAAAAATTAGCCTCCTCTCTATGGAGCAACTTCATTTATATTATTTTTTTCTCCAAGCCACTCCAACTGGTTGACATAGAAGTTTTTCATTTTGCCAGAAAATTCATAATGTATTTTAAAAGTTTGAAATGTATGTCAACTAACAGTAAACAACCAACCAAAAGAGTGGTCCATTGACTACCTCTTTTAACCTCTACTGGGCAAATTAATGGTGTTCTAGTCGTCCTGTCATGCTTACTACCTGTTTTCTTATTATATACAAATGAAGAACTAAACAAAATGTCAGACAACTTCTTCATGTCTTTGGTAAGTAAACAGTATAAAACTGAAATTGTTAAAAAATATAAAATTAGTAGGTAAGCTTCATGGTCAACGGAGCTGAAAATATCAAGGAACCCACAAAAAAATCTTATTAACAGTAGTACGTAACAGGAACCCCTTAACAACATTTATTCACTTGGTTACTAATTGAAAGGCTGGCATGTAAATCCACCCAGGACTGGAAATTTACTCTGACACATAAAGTTATCCTAAGTCAGAATCTCCGGAACGGAAGAAAAGACCAAAATGGATGTCAGAAGAGACTCTGAAAATTGCACTGGAGCGCAGAGAAGCTAAAGCACAGGGAAGAATTCAAGATACTAAAGAGTTGAATAGAAGATTTCAAAAGGCAGCACGGGATGACAAAGCAAAATATTACAATGAAATGTGCAAGGAGTTGGAGTCGGAAAATCAAAAGGGTGGAACTAGGAAAACAAACAGATTTGTCCTGGAAAGGGTTAACCTGGGTGGCTCCTTGGAGGCAAGGATTCTGAGGCTCCATCTAACATATTTTGGACATGTTGTGAGGAGAGACCGGTCCTTGGAGAGGGACATCATGCTTGGGAGGGTGGAGGGACAGCGCAGGAGAGGAAGGCCCTCTATGAGGTGGATTGATTCAGTGACTGAGATAATTGGGATGGGAGTGTCAGACACAGTGCGATTGTCACAGGACAGAGCGGAGTTTAGGGCTGTTGTACATAGGGTCGCTATGAGTCGCAGGCGACTCGATGGCACATAACAACAACAACAACAAGTCAGAATCATCTTTATGACATTCAGTGAGAACAACATGAACGTTAATAAATTAATTTAGCAAGATCACATATTAATATATTATCAATATGCAAAAATCAATTGGAGTGCCTCTTCTCGTTACTGTTGAGTTGGTTTCAACTTACAACTGACTCTCCAGTGCGTTTCCAAAGCTGTATGTTGTATGTTGCAAAGAGGGATGCTGCCCATCTCTCTCCCATAAGAAGCCTGGCTTTTGAGTAAGCAGAGTAATGCTTTAAGGACTTGCAGCCCCAGTATTCCCTAACTGATAATTAGATTTAATTAATTATATCAAGAGAAGTTGTTAAGAAATACACACACACACATCACAAAAAGGAAATTCTACAGATATTTCACAAGGAAAGTGTAAAAAAGTAATCACTTAGTTTCTTTTAGGAGAAATTTTTTCCTGTCCTAAAAGTTATTGAATATTTGCTCCCTCTCTCATTATCTGTTTTAAATTGTAATTTGAGAAAGAGATTACAAAGCCGTTTAGTTTTTCCACTATTTCATGCACATTTTGTTCCGTAACATTGATTACAATATCCACAGTCTATGATCTTCTATTAATTCCATATTTCCTTTCCATTTATCCATATTAATAAGTGTTTACTATCTATTCATTGATTTTCTACCCTCTCCACCCCTCCCTCATAACCATAATTATATGATTTTGTACACCCTTTAGCTTTTTCAATGTACAATATTTTTTTCTTTGTGACTGAATCATTTTACTCAGCATAATTCCCTCTAGGTTTATTTATGTTATACATGTTTCATGAATTCTTCATTGTTTTTAATGTTGCATAGTACTGTGTGGTGTGAATGTACCATTGTTTCTCTATCCATTCATTTGTTGATAGACATTTGTATTATTTCCAAATCCTTGCTATTGTGAATAATGCTGCAATTGATATGCATATGTATATAGCTGTTCTTTTCACAGCTCTTGTTTCCACAACATAATATTTCATAGCATAATTTATGTTGGTGCTTATAATGGTAATTTGTCCCTTTTTATTCCTGAACAGAATGCTTGCTATTCTGTAGTCCTTACATCCATTATTTCAGTGATGCATATTTAGATTGTTCTAGGTTTTGGTTAGTAAAAAATAAAGCAGCAATAAACATTTTGAAGTTTCATTTTTATATAGGTGTATATTTTAACTTTTAGAGCTTAAATAAGCGATTGGATGCAGAACTCTCAAGTCACATAACTGTATATGTATAAAAAATGATCAAATGCCTTTCCGAAGTGGTTGTACATATACCTCACCAGAAATATATGCGGGAGCTCTGGTGGCTTAGTGGTAAGGAGTTGCACTATCAACCCAAAGACAGGTAGTTCGAATCCACCAGCTACTCCATGGGAGATGGGCAATCTCCTCCCATATGATTAATGGCCTCTGAAATCTCACTGAAGGGTCAGTTATGGGTTGTTTATGAATTCACAGTACACAACAAACAACAAGGAGTATATGAGTTTAAATTATTAAATTATGCCACTAACATTGTCCTATTTTAAATTTTTACCTCTCTTATAAGAACAAAATGGTATTTCATAGTTGTTCTAATCTGTACTTCCATTATAATTAATGTTGGTCTTTCAGGCATTTTTGAACCAACTACAGCTCATAGAGATGGTGACCCTATGAAGAACAAATTGAAATTTTGTCCTGTCATGTGCGTCCTCATGATCTCTATCATGCTCAAGCCCATTTTTTTCACAGTCACTGTGTCAATCCTTCATATTGATGGTAGAATTTTTCTCTATTTCTTTGACTCTCTATTTTCCAAACATGATATCATTTTACAAGAACTTGTGCATTCTGACAACATGCCTAAAGTATGTATGATAAAGTATTACCATGCTTATCTTTAAGGAGCATTCTGGTTGCACTTCATCCAAGACAGATCCCATTCCTCTTATGCGGTTGTGTACAAAGGGGGTAAAATATTGGTGGAACAAAAGACAAGTTGTATGTCCTCAGTGGAAGTTTTCTGGGCAATACATTTGTCAAAGTTCACTGAACTATTAATTTTAAATTTGTAAACCAGACTGCTCCTTGGAGGCAACGATTCTGAAGCTTTGTATGACATACTTTGGACATTTTGCAAGGAGGGACCAGTCCTTGGAGAGGGACATCATGTTTGGCAGGGTGAAGGGACAGCACAAGAGAGAAAGACCCTCGATGAGATGGATTCATTCAGTGAGTGGAGTGATGGGCATAAATGTGTTGAAACAATGAGATTGGAAAAGGATAGAGCAGGATTTAGGGTTGTGATACATAGGGTCACTATAAGTTGCAGGCAACTCGACAGCACATAACAACAGCAACAACAATATGTGTATGTACACACACATACACAAATTCTCTCTCAAGCTCATTTCATGCCATGCCATTCAGTTGGAACCAACTCATAAATGAACTTCAATAGGTTTTCAAAGACCATAAATCAAATGGGAAAACATTGCCCATCTTTCTCCTGTGGAGCAGCCAGTGAATTTGAACCTTGTGCTTTGAATTGGTAGCCAAATTTCCTCCTTATTAGGCCACCAGATCTACCTAAATATAAATTAGAGCGCAAAACTTCCAGTGGGACAATGAGCTAGCCAGAGTGGCAAAATGGCCACAGGAGATGAGATGGGCATGCCAGGCTGCAATGGAATCTGGTGGCTCCAGACAGAAGTCTGTCTCTCATAGGGACACAAAAAGGCAGGGAGCCCATTCCCATACAGTAAGTTGAGTACCCGAAAGTCAGGAATGGAAATTCTGAGGAATAAATCAGGCATAGAGGAGAGTAAAAACAAGGAGAAAGACCAAATAAAAGAAAGGTAGCACTCAAATCCTTCCTGGAATCAGGTTTCACAGGAGAAAAAGAGAGAAAAAAAAGAAAAAAGGAAAAAAGTGCTGAGCCTATGAGTACTGGACCAAACTCCAGGGAGAATTCAAGATCTCATCTTCTCACCCCTGGATTATTGGCCCACTGAACTCTCATCCAAAATGTTAAGACAAGCAGATGGCTCTTCCCCCACAGCAAGCTGGCCAATGACATCTTGAGCCTGTGAGGAGAGGCCCATGTAAATATGAAAGTGGAATCTCAATAAAACAATTTACAGTGTGGTGCCTAAAGGCAGTGCATAGGCAGGGGATTGAAATTTACATACCCTAGAAACAGCAGCTTGTGATTGCCATACCAAACTCTAACCCTCCAATCTATGGATAGGAGCAGACAGTCTTTCTTCCATAGTGAGCAGGCCAACATTTTGCATGAGAGAACAGGATGAGACTACAATAAAACAAAACAAAATTCCAAACTTGATAGTGGTACATGCTTACATTAGTTGGCAGTGCATGTGCAGGGAATTTGAAGATGAAAGATCAGCTGCCTAACACAAAAGGTATGCCCAAGGACCTTACCTGGAGTTGCCATACCATGACCCAAGCCCTATTACGTGGATTAGTATTGACATTTTTGTGATTAAAAAGCCCAGGCCACATCCACTGCCAGTACACAGCCTAATTGTCAACAACCTGGCTGGCCCTGTAAAAAGAGAGTGTAGGCAGCATGAGAATGCCCCCTCATACTCATCTGTTACAAAAAACCATATCCCATGTGGGCAGACATATCCCTTATGCTCCCTAACCTATTTTGACTATTTCCAAGAGCAATCCTACTGCTCGTCAGGGTTCAAATTCACCCTAATAGCTATACAGATACAGACTCTGAGAACCACACTCACAATTATGACACTTGTTAGGAAAATTGTTGTTGTTGTTCTTGTTGTTAGGTGCCGTCAAGGAGTAGTTGCATTGCCTCTGACACACCCATCCCAATTATCCCAGTCACTAAATCAATCCACCTCATAGAGGGTCTTCCCCTCCTGCGCTGTCCCTCTACCCTACCAAGCATGATGTCCCTCTTCAAGGACATGTATCTCCTTACAACATGTCCAAAGTATGTCAGACGAAGCCCCAGAATCCTTGCCTCCAAGGAGTAGCTTGGTTTAACTGTTTCTAGGATCAATCGGTTTGTTTTCTTGGCAGTCCAGGGTACATTCAATACACTTCACGACCACCACAGCTCAAAGGCGTCAATTCTCCTTCTATCCTCCCTAGTCATTGTCCAACTCTCTGATGCATAACAAGTGATTGCACAAACCATGGCCTGTTATGGATAATACGTACTGCATTGGAACATATATCTCTGGATTGGAAATGATGATATTGTTAATACTTCTAGCCATAAGCTTAAAAGATTATTGTTGTTGTTATGTGCATCGAGTCGTTTCCGACTCATAGCAACCCTATGCACAACAGCTCTAAACCCTGCTCTATCCTGCGCCGACCGCACCGCCTCTGACACACCAATCCCGATTAC
>NW_006400027.1:3434721-3441175 GCF_000299155.1 Elephantulus edwardii
TCCCATTCTTCTCAGAGTCAGCCACAGTTTGTTATGATCCACACAGTCAAATGCCTTTGCATAATCAATGAAACACAGATAGACATTATTCTGGTATTCTCTGCTTTCAGCTAAGATCCATCTGACATCACCTACAATATCCCTAGTACCACAACCCCTTCTAAACCCAGCCTGGACTTCTGGAAGTTCTCTGCTGATGTACTGTTCCAATCGTTTTTGGATAATCTTCAGTACAAGCTTGCTTGCATGTGAAATCAATGATATTGTTCTGTAGTTTCCACAGTCTGTTGGGTCACCCTTCCTTGGCATGGGAACAAATATAGATCTCTTCCAGTCAGTTGGCCAACTGGTTGTTCTCCAGATTTCTTGGCACAACTTGGTGAGCACATCCAGGGCAGCATCTGACAGCTGAAATACTTCAATTGGTATACCATCTATTCCTGGGGCCTTATTTTTTGCTATTTCCTTCAAAGCAGCTTGAACGTCTTCCTTAATCACCATAGGCTCTTGCTCAAATGTTATTTCATTAAATTCTTCTGTATCTGCCAATTCCTTTCGAAACAATGACTCAGTATATTTTTTCCATGTTCTTTTGATACCTCCTGGATCATTTAACATTCTGCCTAAAGTATCCTTGATTATAGCAACTTGAGGTTTGAATTTGTTCTTCAATTCCTTGAGCTTAAGAAATGCTGAACGAGTTCTGACCTTTTGATTTTCTGACTCTAGCTTCTCGCACATTTCATTGTAATAATTTGCTTTGTCATTCGAGCTGCCTTTTGAAATCTTCTGTTCAGCTCATTAGTGTCTTGAATTCTTCCTTGTGTTTTGGCTTCTCTACATTCCAGTGCAATCTTCAGAGTTTCTTCTGATGTCCATTTTGGCCTTTTCTTCCTCTTCTGTCTTTGTAATGACCGTTTGCACTGTTCCTGGATGATACATTTAACATCCTCCCACAACTCATCTGGTCTTCGCTCATTAGTGTTCAAGACCTCAAACCTATTCCTTAGAGGATTCTAAAATTTAGGTGAGATGAAATTAAAGTCATATTTTGGCTCCTGTGGATTCGGTTTAATTTTCCTGAGCTTTAGCTTGAACATGCATATGAATAGTTGGTGGTCTGTTCCACAATCAGCTCCTGGCCTAGTTTTCACAGCTGATATTGAGCTTATCCAGCGGTTTTTTCTGCAGATGTAATAGATCTGATGCCTATGCATATCATCAGGTGAAATCCATGTGTATAACCTGCGTTTATGTCTCTTAAAAACATATTTGCAATGAGTAAGTCGTTGATTGTGCAAAATTCAATCATTCTTTCTCTAGCTTTATTTCTTTTTTTTTTTATTTTTTTTTTCTAGCTTTATTTCTGTCACCAAGTCCATGTTTTCCAACTACTGATTCTTCTTCCCTGTTCCCAAATTTTGCGTTCCAGTCACCCATTATTATCAATGCGTCTTGATTGCACGTTCGATCGATCTCCGACTGTAAGAGTTGGTAGAAATCCTCTATTTCTTCTTTGCCTCTGGTTGTTGGTGCATATATCTGAATGATGGTGGTACTCACTGGACTTCCTTTTAAGTGCATGGATATAATCCTATCACTCACAATGTTGTACTTCAAGAATTCAGTGACTGGGGTAATCGGGATGGGTGTGTCAGAGGCAATGCGATTAGCACAGGATAGAGCAGGGTTTAGGACTGTTGTACATAGGGTCGCTATGAGTGGCAAATGACTAGACGGCACATAAAAATAAAAACAACATGTGCTCAATTTAAACTTGGTAAAATGGTGAATCTAGCCAATCACCTGCTGGATATACATACACATGCTATTTCTATGCTCCCTCTCAGCCATGTGGCAAAATCATGAGTTATGGCCAAGGAAAGCCATTTTGAACAATAGACCCACTACATCAAGGCCCCTAAGACTCCACCATTCAACACTGCCCTACCAATGACCATGCCCAACATCAACCCAAAAAAATATACCCATAGGTGAAAAATGTAAAAGTACAGTGTTGTTGCTGTCTATCCTCAGTTGAACTGATTCATAGGTAGCCATGTGAGACGTTTATGGAGGCAGTAGATCTTGTAGGAGGAGATTGATCAACTTTCTCCCATGGAGCAACTGAGGAAATTAAAATTTTCTGCCATTGGTTGACAGTACAACTCCTTTCCATTAGCCCACTAGAGCACCTCAAAGGCATATAAATGAATAGTACAACACAAGAATTCACTGAATAAAGAGACACTGTATTTCACAGAGGATCAGTAATTAAAAAAGTCAGTAACCCAGCATAAAAAGATACCACTGTCAAGGAGCACCAAGGAAAGGCAACATATTTATACACAATAGAACGAGTTTTAGGGCACAAATCATTCCTCAATAAATTAGAGAACATTGAGATATTACAAAGCATCTTCTTAGACTTATATGCTGAAATACTATAAAATTAGAAATTACCAGCAAAAGGATAAATTAGAAATAAAATTATGCCCTTGACAGCTAAATAACATCCTTCTTGGTCACCATTAAGTAATAGAAGAAACAAAAACAGAAATAAAAAAAATTTCTTGAAACAAATGAGAATGAAAATATAACAATAAAACCTCTGATATACAGAAAGAATAGTAATTTGTGATCATTTCATAGAAATAAGTAAATACATCAAAAGGGGAATAAAGAGTTAAAACCTACAACTTAACCAAATATTTCTAACAAATAGAAAAAGAACTAAAAAGAAATTCCATAATTTCTAGAAGGAAGAAAATTGTAAAGATAAGGGCAGAAATAAACAAAATAGAAAACAGAAAACCAATTGAAAGTGTCAACAAGGTCAGAGATGAGTCCTACAAAAGGGTCAATAAAATTGACAACCTAATCAAAGAAAAGGTAGAAAAGACACAATTTGAATAGGACATGATGGATGTCACAATAGAACTAAATAAAATAAAAATTATAATAATGAAAATGAGAAAAAATATACTCTAAAAAATTTGTAAATCTAGAGAAAATTGACAAATTCTTGGAAACTCACCTCCTATCCAAATTAAAATAGACTGAAGTAGAACACTTGATCAAATCTATCATAAAGAAGGCACTGATCTGGTCATGAAAAAATCCCTAACCCCCACCCCACAAATAAAAATCTCTTAACAAAAAGAAGCCTGGGCCAGATTATTTTGCTGCAGAATTTTATCAAACATGCAGAAAAGAAATGTTATTAATTTTATTCAAAGAAAAAGGTATATTACCAGATTTACTATATGAAGAACTCTGGTACCAAAGCATGGTAAAGAAACAGTGGCAGAGTGGGAGGGAACAAACACCAAAACTATAAATCAATTTCCCTCAGAAACAAAAATTCTTAACAAAATCCTAGCCAATAGAATCCAACAACATATCAAGAGAATAATACAAACATGAAGGAAGAAGTTCAAGCTACTTTGATGGAACTGGCAAAAAATAAGACCCCAGGAATTGATGGTATACCAATTGACACATTTCAACTAACAGATGCTGCCCTAGATGTGCTCACCAAGCTGTACCAAGAAATCTGGAAAACAACCACTTGGCCAACTTACTGGAAAAGATCTTGGAAGCAAGGATTCTGAAGCTTCGTCTGACATACTTTGGACATGTTGCAAGGAGGGACGAGCTTGGAGAGGGACATCATGCTTGGGAAAGTGGAGGGACAGCACGAGAAAGGAAGAATCTCTATGAGGTAGATTGATTCAGTGACTGGAATAATGGGGGTGGGGTGTATCAGAGACAGTGAGACTGGCACAGGACAGGGCAGGGTTTAGGGCTGTTGTACACAGGGTCGCTATGAGTCTCAGGCAATTTGATGGCACATAATAACAACAATATGGAAGGCATATGGAAGGCAGGTTCAATATAAGAAAACACAATCAGTGTAATTCATCACATCAATAAAGTAAAGAAGCGGTACTCAGAACAGAACAAGGAAACACTGCATTGTTCAAAATCAGGAAATGAGTGTGTCAGGGGCGTGTCTTGTCCCCATATCTTTTCAATCTGTTTGCAGAACAAGAAGGACTTTATGAGGAGGAGTCTGGCATCAAAATTGGAGGAAGACTCATCAACAACATTCAATATACAGATGACACAATCTTGCTTGCTGAAACTTAAGAGGACCTGAAGTGCTTACAGCAGAAGGTCAAGGACTATAGTCTTCAATATGGATTAAAGCTCAATATCAAGAAGTCAAAGATTCTCACCACTGGGCCAAGTGGAAGCATCATGATAGATGAAGAAGATATTGAGGTTGTTAGCAATTTCAGCTTGCTCTGCTCTGCAATCAATACTCTTAACACCAGCAGTCAGGAAAATAAAAACATTGGGAAAATCTGTTTTTGGGGACCTCTCCAGAGTGCAGAAAAGCAATGATGTCAGTCTACAGCCAGAAGTGTGCCTAATCTAGGCCATGGTCTTCTCAATTACTTGTTGTTTCAGAAACTGAGCAAGGATGACAGAAGAATAGATGTCTTTGAGTTGTGGTGCTCAAGAAGAGTCTTGAACATACCATGGACCATCAAGAAAATAGGTCTATCTTGAGCAAAGTAAAACCAAGTCTTTCCGTGGAGGCTAGGCTTTTGAAGCTCTGTCGTCTCAACATACTTTGGACATGTGACCAGTAAAATCCGGTCTTTGGAAAAGGACATCATGCTCGGAAGGGTGGAGGAACAGCACAGGAGAGGAGGATCCAGATAAGATGGATTGATACAATAACGGGACAATGGAGATTGGTGTGTCAGAATTAGTTAGACTGGTTCAGGACCAGCCAGGGTTCAGAATTGCCATACATATTGTTGTTATACATCACAGGTGACTCAATGGCACATAACAACAAAAACATACTGGTTGGGGGTTTTTTTGGTTGGGGTTTTGTTTTTGTTTTTGTGGTTTTTTTTTTTTTTTATTTAAGCCTATTATTTAGAGTCAACAAGACCTTGGGAAGACCTTTGTATTTAAAAGTTGGTTGTAATTATATTTTGGAGGAACATTCTTTTAAGTGGTGCAGCACTCTTCTGTCTGTCAATATTCTGTACTAAGGTAAACTGGGGTTGCTCTAATGCTGAACTTTGTGCCATTGACATGTTAAATGTCATAACTGGTACATATATTAGACAGTGTTTGGTGTACCTCTCAGTTTAAGACCAGTTTGAAAGCAGGAGTGGCATCCACTTCCTAAACAATTTGCCTCTGGAAAATCTATGCATTTTGATAAATAATGATAATTACAGAAAGGCTTCAGGTCTTTTGTTCACAGGGTTACTATGAGTCTTGCTTAACTAAAAGGCAATCAACAACAACATAGAAAAACGTATCCAGTAGAGTAAACAGTAGGCTGCAAACTGGAAAATTATTGAGAAATTATAAGGGAATCATATATAAAATTAAGAGAATAATGTCAACAAGAGAAAGACAAACAATCCAATTATAAAACAGAGGATATGAAAAGACTCCTCAACAAAGAAGATCTTCAGATGGACAGCAAACACAGGAAAAAATACTTAAGATCCCTACCTATTGTTCTTAGGTGCTATAAAGTCAAGTTCAACTCACAGTGACCCTATGAACAATGGATCTGAACCCAGTACTATCCTGGCAGTCTTCATCATCTCTGATAAACTTAAGTCCAAAGCTGTAGTCACTGTGTCAATTCATTTAGTTGAAGATATTCATCTTTTTCACTGCTCTTCCACTTGTCCTAGCATGAAGTCCTTTTCCAAGGAATGGTCCTTGTTAAAACCATGCTCGAAATAGGTAAAACAAAGTTTCACCATTCTTGCCTCTAAGGAACTCTGCACTTTCTCCAAGACATAGCTGTTTGTTCTTTTGACAGTCTATAGGTATTCTATACTCTTCCTCAATACCACAATTAAAAGACATCGATTCTTCTGTAATCCTTAGTTATTGTCCAAGTCTCAGATGAACAGCAATCGACTAAAAAGATCCTGGCTTGAACTAAGTGTCCCTTAAACTGACATCATTTCTTCTTAGTACTATGGAGAAGTTCTTAAAAGCAGTGTTTCCTGACATCAAAGCAGATATATGCACACCCATGTTTATTGCAGCTTTGTTCACAATAGCAAGGAGTTGGAAACAACCTAAGTGTCCATCAACAAACAAATGGATAGAGAAGCTGTGATATATTCGCACAATGGTATACTATGCTGCATTGAAAAACAAGGAACTCATGCAATATTATTAAAAATGGTTGACTCTGGAGAACATTATGCTGAGTGAAATGTCCCAGTCACAAAAGGACAAATATTGCATGGTGCCACTGTTGTAGAACGGGACTGACCTTGGCATTGGGGAGAGACTGAGTAAGATGGGTTCAATAATGTTTACTGCACTGAAACAGAGGAGGGAGAAAACTGTTTAAAAGAGATATGTGATTAGGTATTTCTGTCATGACAGGAGT
>NW_006400027.1:3442748-3456343 GCF_000299155.1 Elephantulus edwardii
GGGGGGGGAAGAAGAACGAACTGGGGAGGAGGGTAGAGAAAACAGTGCAACAATGAATGAATGAAAACCCAAAATCTCTGTAAATGTTCATTAAAACTAATAAAATATAGTAATAATTTAAAAAAGAAAACCCAACCTTTCTGTAAACTTTCATTAAAATCGTAATTTAAAATATTTTTTAAAAAGCAGTGTTTCCCATTGCAATAAGTCTTTTGATTTCTGGTTTATTTTACCGTGGATATTGATTGTGCATCTAAGTTAAATTAAATCATTGACAACTTCAACATTTTCTCCATTTATTATGATGTTTCCTATCAGGTCAATAGTGAGGATTCTTGGTTTCATGATGTTGAGATGCAATCCACATTCTAGGTTGTGTTATCTGATGTTCTGCAGCAAGAATTTCAAGCCCTCCTCACTTTCAGCAAGCAAGGTATGTTATCTGTATAATAGAAATTGTTGCTGAGTCTTCCTCTGATCCTATGACATATTCTTCGTCACAAAATCCAGCTTCTCAAATGATTTGTTCAGCATACATATTGAATATGTATAGGGAAATGATGTAGCATTGACACAAACATTTGCTGATTTTAAGTCATGTTATATGCCCTTGTTTAGCTTGGACAGCAGCTTCTTACCGTAGTTACAGATTCCACAAGAGCAAAATTAAGTCTTCTGGTACTTTCATTCTTTTCAATGTTAGTCATAATTTGTTACTACCCATAGAGACGTATGCCTTTGTATTATCAAGAAAACATTAATAGACATCCTTTTGGCATTCTCTGCTTTCAGCCAAGATCCATTTACATCAACATGTCCTTCTAAATCCATGCCATGGCTTTCTAATTCCAGCTTCAAATTCTAACAATTCTCTGTTGATGTGATGTTCTAGATGATTTTTTAAATTTTCAGCAAGATTTTGCTTGAATGTGATATTAATGATGTTGTTAGGTAGTTTCCATACCATTTGTTAGACCATTTTGGTGTTATACATTTTGTTGTTGTACTTTTTTTTAATCAATGAAAATGGATCAGTTCCAATCAGTTGGCCAGGTTTCTGTCCTCTAGATTTCTTGGCACAATGTGGTATGAAAATCCAGGGTTGAATCTGTTTGTTAGATTATGTCAACTTGTATTCCATGAATTCCTAGGACCCTTTTTATTTATGCTTTCAATTTTCAGTGCTTTCTGTGCAGCTTAGAATTGGCTCTTGATCATATGCTACTTCTTAAAATGGTTCTTTGTCAGTAAATTCTTTCTGGCATAGTGACTCTGTGTATTCTTTCATCTTGTTTTGATGCTTCCTCCATCTTTCAAGATTTTTCCCATACCATTTCTTGGTATTGCACATTGTGGCTTGAGAAATTCCAAATGAGTTTTTTCCTTTTTATTTTATCTATATGAATGTCCTTATAATATTTTGCCTTATCTTTTGGAGATGTCCTTTTGAATCTTTTGTTCAAATATTTGTTTCTTCATTTCTTCCCAGTGTTTTAGCATTGAAGCATTCCAGTATAATTTCCAGTCTCTTATGATATCCATTTTGGCCTTTTCTTTCTCTCCTTTTTGTTATCCTTAATGACTTTCCACAGCTTATCTGGCCTTTGATCACTAGTGTTCATTGTCTCAAATCCATTATTTAGATTTTTTTTAATGCAAGTGGGAGAGACTCCAGATAATACCTTGGTTCTCATGGATTTGTTTTCTTTTATTTTTTTTCCAGCTTTAGTTTAAATTTGCACATGAGTAGTTCATGACCTATTTCACAATCATCATCTAGCCTGGTTTTGACTGCTGATATCGACCTTTTCCAATAATACCACAAATAAAACCAAAGTGATTCCTATATATCTATCAAATGAGGTCCATGTGAATAGTCAAAGTTTGTTTTTAAAAAGGTATTTGTGATGTATAAATAATTTATTGCACAAAATTCATTTATTCTCTCCTACCTCATTTCTTTCTCCAGTTCTGAAATTTTCAAGGACCAGTTCTTCTTCCTTATTCCCAACTTTAGCATTCCAGCCAGTAATTATTATTAAGTCCTGATTTCATGTTAGATCCATTTTAAACTGCAAAATTTGGTAGTAATCCTCAAACTTTTCATCTTTAGCTTTAGTTGTTCATGTGTATATTTGAATAGCTGTGTTGACAGTCTTCTTTGTATGCATATGGATAGTATCCTGTCACTCACAACACTATACTTCAGGATGGTTCTTGAAATAGTCTTTTTGACTATGAATGCAAACCCATTCTTCCTCACGTCTTCATTATAGTTATAGTAGATCATATGATCATATAGTTAGTATATAGCTCTTTTTTTGCAGAAAGTAAATAGTACCTGTAACTGCAACAACTGTATTCTCTGTTTTTTTCTTTCACTTCATCTCAGTAAAGGAAAGGGGGAAAAAAGAATCTTTCGAAGAAGTCAATCTACATGTTGGATTGAATATCTAATTTAAAGTAAGCATAATCTAAAACAAAACACCACTGCCATGGATTTTCATAATGACTCACCATTGCATTTCCAAAGCTGCAAAATTTTACAATGTGTAGCTGCCAATCATTTTCTCTGAGAGTCCCTGGTAGACTCAACCAATCAAATTTTACATTAGTAATCCAACATGCAAAGCACTCTATCATTATCCCATTAGGTAGTTGAGGGACATAAAGGGAGAAAAACAGTTAACATTGAGGACATTGATATGGTCTATTGAGTTATTGAGAAGTAAAAGTCCAGATATGAGATAAGGTAAGATATGAGACTATCTGGATGTATCATACATCTGTGTTTGGTATGAGTTGAGATTAAGTTGTCCAGAAGAACAAATGTTTTAGGGAGACATGTGAATATGTCTTTAATATTTTTCTTAATATGTCTTTAATCTTAAAGAAACACATGTTCTTGCATCATAAGCTGAAGGAAGTCAGCAGTCCTGGCCAAGCTCTCACTGGGGGAACTTCTACAGTCCTGTATAGTTTCTAACCCCCGGACTTGTATGGTCTCGTATGACCTCATGCCTGGAAATCCTTTGCATCCCTCTAACACTAAGGACCTCCACAGTTTCAGGGGACTTCCGACCCAGAAGACCTCTCACTGAGAACTTCCACATTTCTGGGCAACTTGTAACCTGGGGAATCTCTTAACCAAGGACCACAACACTAGAGTTTTCCCTATTCCTACCTAATTGTTCTGTGAGTAGTAAAAGTTTAGAGGTCTTTCCCCCCATATCTAGACTGGGAAAAGTAATGTTTCCAAGAAGTTAGACTCCTTTGCACTTTTATGATTCCAAGAAAGCAGGTTAAGATTTTTCAAAATATGAGACGAATATTCCTTAAAGAAATAGACAGGATTCAAGGATCAGAGGAGTAGGTTAATAAATGATTTCACTCTTGGCATAGCTTCCTTTAAACTTCAAGCCAAGCAAATTTAGCAAGAAGTTTAAACTTGATCTCCTTGTGCTTTAATTCCCATTTCACTCTTCTGCAAACCTCTCGCAATTATATGTGTAAATTCCCACCAATGCTGATGTGGTGGGGGAGCTGAAGAGACAATGTTCTAAAGGGAAATTGAAGCATCCCCCCTGAACTGCCTATGGTTTTTGAGAGAGGATTAATTCAGACTTGATGGGAAGTGCCGGTTTATATGAATATTTTGTGAGGGCTAAAGGAAAAGAATTAAAAATAGAGAAGCAGAAGTATGGAAGAAAGTGACAAAATGTCAAGGAGAGAAAGAGGGATGATACACATTCTCAGACAATAGAGCTCAAGGATGGTTTCTATTTATTTTATTTTTTTTAAATTTAGGTTGTTTATTTTTCATTTCAATGAACATCTACAAAGATTTTGGGATTCCATTCATTCATTGTTGCACCCTTCTCCCCGCACAAGCCCCTCTCCCCTCCCCCCCACTTGCTCCTCTCCTTGTACGCGACAATGCCCCTCTGATGGGACCAAGGCTTAGGGCATACAGCCCTTTTCATTTTCACAATCATCTTAAAAATAACTATTGTTATTGTAGCAATAAGGAATTTTAAATTAAAGATGCTAATAAATTGCTAGAGGTGATTTAACTAATAAACAATTAATTGGAGTCAAGATTATAACTCGAGTCTATATGGCTGTGAAATAATAATTAAAACAAAAGTGAAAGAGAATAGGGAGAGAAATGCAACTAAATTTACAAAGCAGGAAGTGAAGCAGAGGAAGGTTGCAGTTCTTGTGGTACTAGCAGCCATAGCACAGCACTGCACTTAAACGGCAGAGAAAGGTAACTGCTACACTGTTTTAATATTATAATTTAGTAGCTAGTAATCACAACTTTCAAATTTTTCCTTATTCTTACATCTTCAGACTAGCGGGAGGTGTCCTGTCTCCCTATTTTTTTCAATCTATATGCAGAACAGATCATTTGGCTTTATGAGGAGGAATGTGGCCTCAGGATTTAAGGAAGACTCATACACAACCTATGTTATGCAGGTGACACAACCCTCCTTGCTGAAACTGAGGAGGACCTGAAGCGCTTGCTGCAAAAAGTTAAGGACCGCAGTCTTCAATGTGGATTGAGGCTCAGTATCAAGAAAACAAAGATTCTCACCACTGGGCCAATTGGTAGCTTCATGACAGATGGAGAAGAGATAGAGGTTATTAGCAATTACAGCTTGCTCAACTCTACAATCAACACTCTTGGCACCAGCAGCCAGGAAATCAAAAGATGAATTGCACTGATGAATAGTTAGGGACCTCTCCAGAGTCATAAAAAGCAAAGACGTCACTCTAGAGACTAAGGGGTCCCTGATCCAGGCCATGGTCTTTCCTATGCATTAGAGAGCTGGACAAAGACTAAGGATGAGAGGAAAAAAGAATTGATGCCTTTGGATGGTGGTGCTAGAGAAGAGTCTTTAACATACCATGGACTTCCAAGAAAACAAATAGGTCTATCTTGGAGAGGGTGAAAATAACTTTCTCCTTGTAGGCTAGGATTTCAAAGCTCTGTTTCACATATTTTGGGCACATGGCCTGGAAAGACTGGTCCTTGGAGAAGGACATCATGCTTGGATGGGTGGAGGGACAGTGCAGAAGAGGAAGACCCCAGATAAGATATACTGATACAGTAACTGAGGCAACAGGGGTAAGTGTGTCAGATTCAGTGAGACTGACTCAGGATAGGGCAAGCTTCAGAGCTATTGTAGATAGGGTTGCTATAAGTCACAGGCAACTTGATGGACATAACAACAACAACAACAACAACAACAAGGTCTCAAAGGAAGCTTTGATGGTCTAGTGGCAAGGAGCAGCACTACCATCCCAAAAGCATGTGGTTTGAATCCACCAGCTAAGCTAGACAATTTCCTTCCTTGCAGTTTACTGCAACGTGCTGGAGGGTGAATGATGTCTGTGCTGATTCAAAAGTACACAACAGTCCTTCAAAGCATACCCAAATCAATAGCATAGAAATAATTTTGTGATTTTTAATAAAAATACTCAAATTAGCCTCTTACTCTATATGTTACAAGTCTAAGATTAAAGGTCAGAAGAACTGTATCACTTTCCAGGAACTCTTAAGAGAGAATTTGTTTCTTTTTCTTTTTTTCAGCTTCTCAAAGCAAACTGCATTCAGTGGTTTTTCAAACCTAGCAACAGTGACTTTAGTCTTCTTCTATCACATCATTCTTCTGCCACCTTCTTCTTTAAGGTTCTTGCAAGACCACTGGTTCACCTAAGTAATCCAGGATGAGCTTTATTTCAAGAATATCTGATTCACAACCTTAATTCCATCCACAACCTTAGTATCATTAGGCCATATCATTGTTATTCACTAACTTTAACTCAGTCCTCTTTCCACTCAGGAACAGTATACTGTTCAGTCCTATTCTATTTTCATGATCAGCTTCAAATAGACTATATGAAACATTGAGTTTCCACTGACTGTCAGAAATTATGTCACTTCCTCTTCTCATAGTCTGTCTGAGTCTCAAAACTGCTGAAATCTGATCAACATCATATCCGCATATAAATCTCTACTTACCGATGGATGATGGTTCTGCACAAGGGGCATTGACTAGAAATCCATTCTAGATCTTCTTCATGGAATATAAAGATTCAACTTCTTAACCACCACTTCCCCTTGCTATGTAAGGTAACATATTCACAAGCCCATCAATACAAACGCAACCATTTTAGTGTAGTATTTTAACAGCAATTGTAGTTTAGTACATTTTACAAATGCCATTACACAACCCTGATTGCTGAAACTGAGGAGGACCTGAAATGCTTGCTGCAGAAGGTCAAGGACTGCAGCCTTCACTGGACCAATTGACAGTATCAGTATGGATGGTGAAGAGATTGAGATAGTTAAAAGTTTTAGTTTGCTTGGCTCCACAGTCAACACTCTTGGTACCAGCAGCCAGGAAATCAAGAGATAAATTGCTTGGGAAAATCAGCTGTCAGGGACCTCTCAAGAGGACTGAAGAACAATGACATTAGGCTAGACACTAAGGTGTGCCTTATCTAGGCTATGCTGTTCTTGTTTCTACATGCCATCGAATCGCTTGCGACTCATAGTGACCCTGTGTGCAACAGTCTTAAACCCGGCTCTATCCTGTGCCAATTGCACTGCCTCCAACACACCCATCCCGATTACCCCAATCACTGAATCAATCCACCTCATTGAGGGTCTTCCCCTCTTGCGCCATCCCTCCACCCTCCCAAGCATGATGTCCCTCTCCAAGGATCTGTCCCTCCTTAAAACATGTCTAAAGTATGTCAACCGGAGGCCCAGAATCCTTGCCTCCAAGGAGCAGCCTGGTTTAACCCTCTCTAGGCTGAATCTGTTTGTTTTCTTGGCAGTCCAGGGTACATTTAATACTCTTCTCCAGCACCACAGCTCAAAGGCATCAATTCTTCTTCTATCCTCCCTAGTCAATGTCCAACTCTCTGACGCATAACAAGTGACTGCAAAGTCTTTGCAATCACATGCTATGCATCAGAGAGTTGGACAGTGAATAGAGATGATAGAAAGAGAATTGATGCCTTTAAGCTGTGGTGCTGGAGAAGAGTGTTGAATATACCATGGACTACTAGGAGAACAAACCTGTTTGTCCTAAAGATGGTGAAGCTGGACTGCTCCTTGGAGTCAAGGATTCTGAGGCTTTGTCTGACATACTTTGGGCATGTTTCATGGAGTGACTGATCCTTGGAGAGGGACATTATGTTTGGGAGAGTGGGGAACGATGGCAAAGAAAAGGAAGACCCTTGATGAGATGGATCGATTCTGTGATTGGGGTGGGAGGAGAGTGTCTAAGACAGTGAGGTTGGCACAGCATAGAGCAGGATTTAGCATTCTTGTACATAGTGTCGCTATGACTAACAAGTGACTCGATGGCACATAACAACAGCAAGAAGTCTGAAAAATAGTACAAGCAAGCACTTCTTACCAAGGCCTTGGTCTCCACATCTCCCTCAGTCTGTTACCATATCCAGGTCCCAAAACCTGAAAGAAGTTGAACCCCAGGAAAACATCCCATGTAAAAATGATCATTTTATTAGGGTAAAATCACTGTCACTGGAGACTGAAATGAACTTTTCCAAGTTATCAAAGCTTGTCGTGTTCAGAAATACCATAATTAGGAACCTGGATGGAATTTAAGAATTTATGTCATTTACTAAGAACCTGATAAATGGCAAGGCAAGATTAAGCAGTTGCTCTGCCTCATGAGCATTTTTCACTTTAATGATTAAGTTGAGAAGCAACGAAACCAGCTCTCCCTTCCAAATAGACCTTTTAAGAGGTCTTTCCTCAGCTGCTTCTCCTATATCTATGACTAAAGCATCATCCTTAACCTTGATAACCAGTTGGTTAAGTCCTTAAATGTGCCTTCACTTTTAACAGCAAGAAGCTTTTGACAAAAAAAATAGCAGATTGAAATTTCTGATAACAGTCTGGTGAAAATATTTTTCAGTAAATGATTTTCTCAGTTATTCTATTGAATTCTTTCTCTTTTTTTTCTTATATAGCTTTATTTTCTTCTTTGTTTTCTCTCTGTTAGCTTGGTTCTACAATCTACACTCTTTGTACCAGCAGCCAGGAAATTAAAAGATTAATTGCTTTGGGAATGTCTGCTGTCAGAGACATCTCCAAAGTACTGAAAAGCAACGACAAGTCTGGAGACTAAGGTGTGCCTAATCCAAGTTGTGGTCTTTGCAATTACTTGCTATGCATCAGAAAGCTGGACAATGCCTAGAGATGATATAAGGATAATCGATGCCTTTGAGCTGTGGTGTTGGAGAAGAATATTGATATGGACTGCTAGAAAAACAAACAAGTTCATCCTAGAGGGAGTGAAACAAGGCTCCTTCTTGGAGGTAAGGATTCTGAAGCTTCGTCTGACATATTTTGGACATATTGCAAGGCAGGATCAGTCCTTGGAAAGGGACATCATATTTGGGAGGGTAGAGGGACAGGAGAGGAAGACCCTTTATGAGGTGGATTAAGTGAGTGACTGGAATAATGGAGGTAAGTGTATCAGAGACAATAAGATTGGCACAGGATAGAGCCGGGTTTAGGGCTGTTGTACAAAGGGTCACTATGAGTCACAGACAACTCAAGAGCACATAGCAACAACGTATAGCTTTTCACTTCCTCCAAATTTCAACTTGACCTCATACTCACCTTGATATTTAACTGATGCTACCTGGCTTTTTATTTTGTCCTTTATTTTTTTAAAAATGTGTTGTGTCCTTATGAATGTGCCTTAAAGAGTGGTCAAAAAGGTTAGCAAAACCAAATTAAACCAAATAACAGTAAGTAACAAAAAAGTGAATAAAATTTCATTAAAATGATACATTCTTATTGCACTTTACCGAGTATTTAATACAGAACACAGTATACATCACAAGTGTGTTATTGCTCTTCATATTCTGAGTAGGAAAATAATGAAAATAATATTTCATTCTGTAAAAGAAATAAGGTTTTATGAGTGAAATTTGAATGCAAAACAGTGAAACCCAAATATAAACCTGATAATCTCTGAAATAAGGTTAAGTTGTGAGGTTTATGGGTGAAAGAAATGAGAAAAGAATAGGAGAGCGAGAGAGAGCGAGAGAGAGTGAGAGCGAGTGAGAGAGCGAGAGAGTGAGAGCGAGAGCGAGTGAGCAAGAGAGAGAAAAGAAATAGTTCCCCGCTTCTGGAGGTTTAATATTAATCCCTGCCTGACTCAGTACCTATCATAGGAGGGACTGTGTGACGGTGTGGATGTGGCCTTACCATGCACTGGGACTGACATAATAACCACTAACAACTCCAGCCATTTCCCTGTGTTGTTCTGAACCTTTGGCAGAGGAGAAAGGGGGTGGGGGCAAACCCAACAATACCCTATAAGCAATGTAACACCAATGATCCAAACATTGATCACTGCCCCATAGGTGGAAGGAGTCAGTAATAGGTGAAAAATACGTTGAAGAAATCAGTCTCAAGGGAAATGAGAAATATGGCAGCCAGATGCTTCCAACCAAATCAAGGTGTTACAATGAGTACTCTCAAATAAAATGTGTATAGATGGAGCCCACTGCTCTATCTAATATTATGAGAGTTTATATTCTCTTCACACAATGGAGTGGCATGGAAAACCTGTATCTCCACTGTACTCCTTGCATAAGAATTTTTATTCAATAATTTAAAGCGTGAAAAAAATACAGCAAACCAAAATCCAGCAAAATGCCTTTCAATCTACTCCAACTCTAAGTTGGAACAGATTGTGTGTCCTAGTAAATCTGTGTGTATTGTACTAAAATAGTACTTCATAACATTTTCAAGGACTATATAACCTATCAGAATATTTTTAAAGTTAGTTTAAATCACCAACATTTGTTTCATAACTGAACATGTTATCACTTTATATATGCTCAGAATTCCCAAAGAGGAAACACACCTAAATTCAAAACATTAAAGAAAACATGTCAAGAGTGCTCAGGAGTGATGGAATGGGTGTGAAACACACACTCAAAGTTCACATATTTAAACTGAAACGCAAGTGTGTATAAATGAACACACTTAGAACACAGGTAAGTTATATTACTTTCTTTGGCTCACTTTAAATGACTAGAGTATAATTCATTCTGAAGTTTCTGTGAAGAAGGAATGAGGATAGATTAACCTTTCAGGGCCACACCTGGTCTCTGGATTTCCCAACGTGTTAATGAATTTCCTGACATGGGAGCTTCAGACCTGCTGGCAGTACATTAGTCTGAAGGAGCATGAAGCAATACATCCTCCATACTCAAAGGTGGGTGAACTAATTTATAAAATGTTAAATCAAATCCAAGCCTTTCCAAACTGACAGTACCAACCTGCAGAGGCCACAGACATCCGAAAAAGTTAGTCCAGCATGACTTTCACCAGTCACTGTTTGATTCTTTAGCCTTGCTTGTTTCTCTGGATGCACAAAATAGGGTGCCTGAATTGCACCTCTCCAAAATTCTTTCAGGACTGACTATAATTGTCAGGCGACCTATGCTAATATAAGGAAGCTAGTATTCAAAGAAACCCCACCCATATCTCAGCACTTATTTCGTTCAATATTTTGGAATAAACTGTCATCTTGAAACAAAGACCACAAGAAAATACTTATAAGTGTGTACACAGAGACAAAAACGAAAATATAAAGAGTAAAAGAGGGAACTCTAGCAGTAAAAAACTGCACTGCCATAGGTGGATGAGCTGATTTCTGGGTTCTCAATTCTATTCCATAGATCTATGGGTCTGTCATTGTACCAGTACCACACTGTCTTGACCACTAGAGTAGTGTAGTAGGATTTGAAACCAGGGAATGAGATGTCTCCTACATTGTTCCTCTTTTTAAGGAATGATTTGCTTATTCTGGACCTCTTTCCATTCCAGATGAAATTGGACATTGTCTTTTCCATCTCATTGAAGAATTTATATTGGTTGGTATTTATATTGGGATTGCATTGACCGTGTAAATTGCCTTTGGTAGTATTGCCATTTTCACAACATTGAGTCTTCCTATCCATGAGAAAGGGATATTCTTCCACTTCTCAAAGTCTATTTTTGTTTCTTGTAATAATGTTTTCTCATTTTCTTTAAATAGATACTCTGTGCTTCTGGTTACATTTATTCCCAAGTATTTAAGCTTGTGATTACCTATTGTGAAGGGTATTGTTTTCATAGATCCAGTTCTGTATTCTCTTTGTCACTGCAGAGAAATCCAACTGGTTTTTGTATGTTGATCTTATGTCCTGCTAAATAACTATGTCCAGTAGTTTTCTCGCTGAATCTTTAGGGTTTTCTAAGTATACTATCATATCATCTGCATAGAGAGATAATTTTACCTCCTCTTTGCCAATTTCAATACCTCTTATTTCCTTCTTTTGCCTTATCGCCATCACTAAGAGTTCCAAAACATTATTAAATAAGAGAAGAGATAGTGGGCATCCTTGTCTAGTTCTTGTTCTTAAAGGGAATGATTTTAACCTCTCTTCATTAAGAACAATATAGGCTCTAAAGTTTGCATATATACTTTCTCCTGTATTGAAGAAATTCCTCTCTAATTTATTTTGTTGAGTGTTCTAATCAGGAAAGGGTGTTGGATTTTTGTCAAAGGCCATTTCTACATCAATTGATAGAATCATGTGGTTCTTGTTTATTGCTTCATTAATGTGATGAACTACATTGATTGTTTTGCTTATGTTGAACCATCCTTGCATAGCTGTTATGAATCCCACTTGGTCATGGTGAATCATTGAATTCTTTTAGACAGTATTTTATTCAGGATTTTTACATTTATGTTCGTAAGAGATATTGGCCTATAGTTTTCTATTTTGGTGATGTCCTTTCCTGGCTGTGGTATCAAAGACACGTTTGCTACATAGAATGAGTCTGGGAGAATTCCATCTTTTTTCTATTTTCTGAAATAGTTTATGTAGAATTGGTGACAGTTTTTCTCTAAATGTTTGATAAGTTGTTTTATTTCCTTTTCAAGTCTGTTCATGTGTTCAAATTAGATTTGTGTCAGTTTAGGTAGGTTGTAAATTTCTAAGCATTTGTCCATTTCCTCTAGGTTTTCATATTTGTTTGAGTATAGTTCTCATAATATTCTAATATTAGCCTTTTTATTTAAGTTGGTTCTTTTGTCATGTTACCCGATTCATTTCTTATTTGGATTATTTTTGTCTTTTCCTACTTTTCTTTTGTTAGTTTTGCTAGTGGTCTGTCAATTTTATTGACTTTTTCAAAGAACCAACACCTAGTTTTGTTGATGGTTTCAATTGTTTTTCAGTTTCCTATTTCAGTTATCTCAATTATAATTTTTTATAATTTCAGTTTTTTTAAGAGGGTGTCGGGTTTTCTTGCTGTTCTTTTGCAATCTGTTGGAGATATTGGGTTAGAGAGTCAATGGTTATTTTTTCTGCCTTTTGATATGTTTGCTTATTGCTATAAATTGATGTCTGATTACTGCTTTGGCTGTTTCCCAGAGGTTTTGGTAAGTGGTGTTTTCATTGTCATTTGTTTCAAGAAACTTTTTTAATCTCATTCTTTATTTCTCCTAGTACACATTTGTGTCCAAGTAAGGTGTTGTTCAGCTTCCAAATGTATGATTTTTCTCCTTTATGGTCTTTTTTAATTAATTGCTGCTTTTTTAGGATTGTAGTCTGAGAAGATGCTTGGTATTATTTCTATGTTTGTTTGGGTTTTTTTTTAATTTATTGATACTTTTCTTGTGACCTAAATTGTGATCTATTCTGGAGAACTTTCCATGGGCATTGGAGAAGAAGGAATACTGTGCTTTTGGGGGGGGGGGTTGGTGCATTAGCCTATAAATATCTATGAAAGTGAGTTGGTTTATTGTGTGTTTTAACTCTTGAGCATCTTTGTTGAGATTCTTTCTGGCAGTTCTATCTTTTCTTGAGAGTGGTATATTGAAATCTCTAAATACTATAGTAGTGTTATATATTTCCTTTTTAAGTTTTGTTAATGTTTGTTTTATATATTTTGCAGGTCCTTAATTTGGTGCATACATATTCATTATTATTATGTCCTCTTGTTCTATTAACACCATTCTATCCTTTGCCAACCTAGCCATCTCAAATGCACTCATTCCCACCACTCCAGTTAGAGAATTGGTCCATCTCATTGAAGGTCTTCCTCTCCTTCGCCACCCGTCTACTCTACCAAACATGATGTCCCTCTCCAAGGACCAGTCCTTCCTTGCAACATGCCCAAAATATGTCATAAGAAGCTTCAGAATCCTTGTCTCTAAGGAGCATTCCAGCCTCACCTTCTCCAGGAAAAACTTATTTGTTCTCCTAGCAGTCCATGGTATATTCAACTCTCTTCTCCAGCACCACAGCTTAAAGGCATCAATTCTCTTTCTATTATCCCTATTCACTGTCCAAATCTCTGATGCATAGCACGTAATTGTGGAGACTATAGCCTGGATCAGGCACACCTTAGCCTCCAGCCTGACATCGTTGCACTTCAGTACTCTTTTTTTTTTAAATTTTTTTTCTATAATTATATTTTATTAATTTTCATAAACATCTACAGAGATTTTGGGTTTCCATTCATTCATTGTTGC
>NW_006400027.1:3459071-3475258 GCF_000299155.1 Elephantulus edwardii
TGGTAAAGACAGCATGGTACTGGTACAATGACAGACACATAGATCAATGGAATCTAATTGAGAATCCAGGGATCAACCCATCTATCTATGGTCAACTGATCTTTGGCACTTCAGTACTCTTGAGAGGGCCCTCACAGCTGACTTTCCCAATGCAATTCTCTTGATTTCCTGGCTGCTGTTACCAAGGGTGTTGACTGTGGAACCAAGTAAACGAAAACTGTTAACTATCTCAACCTCTTCACCATCCATATTTATGCTGCCATTTGGCCCAGTGATGTATTTAAAATTTGAAAACTATCTGCAGAAAACTCAAGCAAAATCTATACCTCACTCCATACACAAAAACCAACTCAAGGTGTATCATGGACCTAGGATTAAACCAACGACTACAAAATTCATTCAAGAAAAGCTTGGAAGAACTCTGGAAGCCATAATCCATAACCTCAAGAGTTTTCCAAGCATCCTGAAAAATCTACAACCAGGAGAAAATAAAATAGATAAACATGACCTTCTAAGAACCAAATCCCTATGCACATTCAAAAACTTCTCCAATAGGCTAAAAAGGGAAGCCACAGACAGGGAAAAATATTTGGTAATGACATATCAGCTAAGGGACTTATATCTAGAATTTATAAAATACTCAAGCACCACAAGAAGATAAAGGTAAACAACCCTATTGAAAAATGAACACAGGATATGAACACACACTTCACCAAAGAAGACATTCAGATGGCTAACAAATACATGAAATGTTCAAAATCCCTAGCTCTAAGAAAGATGGATATTAACAACTATGAGATATCATTTCACCCTAGGAGGAATAGTAAAATTTGACAGAACAGGAAACAACAAAAGCTGGGGAGGCAGTGGAGAAACTGGAACCCTTATTCACTGTTGGTGGGAGTGTAAAATGGTAGCAGCCACTATAGAAGGCAGTATGGAACTTTCTCAAAAAGTCGCATATAGAAATACCATTTGAGCTGGCAATTCCACTACTGGGAATACACCCCAAAGAAACCAGAACTGCCACCCAGCAGATATATACCAGCCCATGTTTAACGCAGCTTTGTTCACAATAGCAAAGAGTTGGAAACAACCTAAGTGCCCATCAACAAACAAAAGAAGAAATATCATTTGAACCAGCAATTCCGCTACTGGGAATATACCACAAAGGAACCAGAACTGCCACCCAAGCAGATGTATACACGCCCATGTTTATCGTGACTTTGTTCACAGTAGCAAAGAGTTGGAAACAACCTAAGTGCCATCAACAAACAGAAGGATAGAGAAGCTGTGGTATATTTACACAATGGCATATTTTGCTGCATTAAAAAAACAAGGAACTCATGAAATATTATTAAAAACGGGTGACCCTGGAGGACATTATGCTGAGTGAAATATTTCAGGCACAAAAGGGAAAACACTGCATAGTGACACTGTTGTAAAATAGGACTGAAATTGCTGTTAGGGGGAGGCTGAGAAAGATGGAATAAATTATGTATGAAAGGAAGGAAGGAAGGAAGGAAGGAAGGAAGGAAGGAAGGAAGGAAGAAAGAAAGAAAGAAAGAAAGAAAGAAGAAAGAAAGAAAGAAAGAAACTGTATTGCAATCCTGAAGACACACAGTTTATAATTTGTGAGTTACTTCCCAGGAGAAGGATGGTCAATCTCCTTTCATATGATTATTTGCCTCTTAAAATTCACCAGAAGGTCCACTATGGATCAGTTCTGACTCAAAAGTACACAAAAAACAGACAAACCATTGACAAACTTAACAAAAGAAAAAAAAAGACACAAATAAGTCAAGAAATTAAAGGGGTTACATCACAACAAATCAGCTAAAATTAAATTGATTATAATAGAATATAACTAAAAACTATAGTGTGATAAATTTAAAAATCTAGAGGAAATGGATAAATTCCTAAAAACTCACACCCTACCCAAATTGGCACAGGCAGATGTAGAATACTTGAAGAGTCATCATAAATGAAGAAACCATGTAAGCCATAAAAAGGCCCCCTCAAAAAACGTCCTGGTCCTTATGCCTTCATGTCTGAATCCTATCAAAGATTTAGTAGTGAAGTATCACCAATTCTACTAAAATTATTTTTTTTAAAGTAGAAAAAAGAGGATTTCAAGATGGCAGCGGTGGAGAGTACAGTATGAAGAGCTAGAGGAATAGCAAGCTGCGTAGAAACAGGCCACTAGAGAGCCCTTCGTGCCACATGAGACCTACCATCACAGCACAATGTAGACAGTAGGAATCTGAATCAGAATTATTGTTAGAACAATTAGTTTTGGAGCTACAGGAACATAAAGCCAACTACACCGTGGTCACACTGAAGGGACAGCAGCCACTAGCCGAGCTGCTTTGGAACTCTCTGAAAGAAGAAAGGTTAGTGGGGAAACTGGCTAAATTCTCTTAAGCCCCACTAAGACCCAGCAGATTGGTTGCACGTCATGGGCAGTAAGAATCAGAATCAGTACTTTGTTGGAACAATTAGTTTCCCAACTGCAGAAACATAAAAACGCAGTTGTGCTGTGGATCCAGCCAAAGCCAGAAGCTGCTAGCCGAGATTCTGTGGGGAGCTTCTGTGGGACTCATTTGAAACAAGAAAGCTTAGTGGGGAAATTAGCTAAATTCTCTTAAGCCCCACTAACACCTAGTGGGTCTGTTGCACAACATGGACAGTAGGAATTTGAGTCAGAACTTTTGTCAGAACAATTACTTTAGGAGCTACAGGAGCATAAAGGTTCACTGCTTCTGGGAATTTGACTATGTCTTCTCCGGTTCCATTTGACCCAGTAACCTGCCTGGGTAGGGGCCACTGTCTGAGGGAATCTGGGTAAGAGCCGATGAGCAGAGACCACTGAGTAAGAACTACTGGGTGGAGACAGGCAGCTGGAATCTGAGCAGGGACCTCAATCATGAGCACACCTGGTCAGCTGAGGTCTGAGTGAGGTCTCCAAGTGGTTGGCCTGCCCCTGTGATTGTCCCATTCCCATGCCTACCCCACCCCATTTAGCTCCAAACCTGTGCCTTCACGTCCAGTCAGTCAACTTGTATTTAATCCAGAGCACCTTGATCTGTTTTACCTACAAGAGGCTGCTCTCACAGGCTCTGAACTGGCTTTTCCCTTGAGTCAGAAGTTCAGAGAAAAACACAAGTGGGGTAGCTGCCCAACTGATTTCTAGAGCATTGTCTTCAGACCAAGAATATATCAATACCTCAAAGAAAGCAAGCTATCCTACACACTACACAAGTGCTAAGCAAGATGTCACCACCAAAGGGTGACACAGTATCAATGGATTTCCTGAAGCCAGAAAGTATGATGGAACTTTCTGACAAGAATTTAAAAGAACAATGATTGAAAATTTTCAATGGGTGAAAGACAAAATCAAAGAATCGCAGGATACTACAAGCAAAAACCAGGTGGAGCTCAAAAAAAACAATCCAGAACAATGAAGATAAAATTAACTAGGCATAGTGGCACTGGAAAAACAAGAAACCACGGTCCAAAATATGAGGTCCAATGTTTCAGATGCTGTCAACATGATGGAGGGACACATGAGCAGAGTTGAAGAGATGAAACAGTGAAATAGAAGACAGAATTGTCACCATAGATCTGCTAGAGCAAAAAGCAGACTCAAAAAGGAAGAAAACTTAAGAATAATGTGGGACACCATCAAAAGAAACAGCATGTGCATTATTGGAATCCAAGAACAGGAGAAAGCAAGTAAAGAAATAAAAAAAGTTGTGGAAGAATTACTAGAGGAAAACTTCCCAGACATAATGAAGAATGAGAGAATATATATTCAAGAAAGTCAGTGAACACCATATAGACTAGACCACAAAAGAAAAACACCAAGGCATATCATAGTTAAATTTGCCAGAATCAAAGATAAGGAGAGAATCCTGAAAGCAGCAAGGGTGAAACAAAGAGTAACCTACAAAGAAGAGCAGATAAGGTTAAGTGCCGATTTCTCAGCAGAAACCATGCGAGCAAGAAAAGAGTAGAAGGACATATAACAAACACTCAGAGAACACAATTGTCAATCAAGAATACTGTCCCCAGCAATATTATCCATCAAATATTAAGGAGAGATCAAAATATTCCCAGAAAAACAGGACTTAACACAGTTTGTAAAAACAAGACCAACATTGAAGAAAACACTGAGAGATATCCTTCTTACAGGGGTACCACAGAAAGCAACATGGACCAAAGTAACTAGCAACAACACCAATAAGAATTCAACAAAATGATAGCAATAAAACCTTGCCTTTCAATAATCACACTGAATGTGAATTGTTTGAATGCACCACTGAAGAGAAGAATAGTAGTGGATTTGGATTAAAAAAAATCCATCAATATGCTGTCTACAAGAGACACACCTGAAAAATGAAGATAAAGGGTAGGAAAAAATATACCAATCAAATGGCAACGAGAAAAGTGCAGGAATAGCGATATCAATCTCTGATAAAATAAATTTCAAAGCAAAAACCATCACAAAGGACAAGGAAAGTCACTACATAGTGCTTAAAGGGTCAATAGAACAAGGGGACATAAAATAAAAAATATCTATGCACCAAATGAAAGACCTGCAAAATATATTAACAACCATTCTCAAAACTGAAAAAGGAAATAGACAACATCACTATAGTAGTTGGAAACGTCAGTACACCTCTCTCAAGAAAAGATAGAACTGCCAGAAAGAATCTCAATAAAGATGCTCAAGAATTAAACAACACAATAAATTAACTCAGCCTCATAGATATTTGTAAGCTAGTGCACCCCCCCCCCAAAAAACCCCACAGTATACCTTCTTCAAAGTGGATGGAATATTCTCCAGAATAGATCATATTTTAGGTCACAAGGGAAGCATAAATAAATTTTAAAAACACAGAAATAATACCAAGCCTTTTCTCCGACCACATGCTACAAAATTAGAAATGAATAATAAGAGGATAACGGAGAAAAAACACATGCATTTGGGAGCTGAGCAACACCTTGCTTGAACATGAATGTTTACTAGAAGAAATAAAAAATAACATAAAAAAAAGTTTCTTGAAACAAATGACAATGAAAACACCACTTACCAAAACCTCTGGGAAACAGCCAAAGCAGTAATCAGAGGTCAATTTATAGCAATAAGCAAACATATCAAAAGGCAGGAAAAAAATGACCATTGACTCTCTAACCCAATATCTCCAACAGATTGAAAAGAACAGCAATAAAACTCTATACCCTCTAAAAAAACTGAAATTATAAAAAATTATAAATGAAATAGAAAATAAAAAAGAGAATTTAAACCATCAACAAAACAAGGAGCTAGTTCTTTGAAATGGTCAATAAAATCAACAAACCACTAGTAAAACCAACAAAAGAAAAAAGAAAAGACAAAAATAATGCAAATAAGAGATGAATTGGGCAACACCACAGAAGAACCAACTTAAATAAAAAGGCTAACATTGGAATATTACGAAAAATTATACTGAAACAAATATAAAAACCTAGAGGAAATGGACAAATACTTAGAAATTCACAATCTGCCTAAACCGACATCAACCTAAATTGAACACCTGAACAGACCCACTACAAAAAAAATTGAAAAGGAAATAAAACAACTTCCAGCCAAAAAAAAAAAAAAAGGCCTGGACCAGATGGCTTTACAAGTGAATTTTATCAATCATTCAGAGAAGAACTGTCACCAATTCTACATAAACTATTTCAAAAAATAGAAAAATATGGGATTCTCCCAGACTCATTCTATAAAGCAACCATATCCTTGATACCAAAACCAGGAAAAGATACTACCAAAATCGAAAACTATAGGACTATATCTCTTACAAACATAGATGGAGAAATCCTGAATAATATCCTGGCCAACAGAATGCAATGCTATATCAAAAAAATAATTCACCATGACCAAGTGGGATTAATAACAGGTGTGCAAGGATGTTTCAATAAAAGAAAAACAATTTAATTCATCACATTAACAAAGCAAAGTAGAAGAACCACGTGATCCTATCAATTGATACAGAAAAGGCCTTTGCAAAATCCAACACCACATGATCCTATCAATTGATACAGAAAAGGGCTTTGACAAAATCCAACACCCTTTCCTGATTAAAACAACTCAACAAAATAGGATTAGAGGGGAATTTCTTCGATATAGTAAATAGTATATACGTAAACCTGAGAGCCAATATTGCTTTCAATGGAGAGAGATTAAAGGCATTCCCCTTGAGAACAGGAACTAGGTAAGGATGCCCACTATCACCTCTCCTATTCAATATTGTATTGGAAGTCTTACAGATAGTGATAAGGCAAGGGAAAGAATTAAGAGATATCCAAACTGCTAAAAAGCAGGTAAAATTATCTATGTAGATAATGCAGAGCCGGATCTACGAAAACAATACCCTTCACAATAGGTAATCACAAGATTAAATACTTGGGAATAAACCTTACCAGAAGCACAAAGGATCTGTTTAAAGAAAATTACAAAACATTAGTACAATAAACAAAAAGAGAAGAGGAGAGGTGGAAGAATATCCCTAGCTCATGGATAGGAAGACTCAATATTGTAAAAATGACAATAATACCAATGGCAATTTACACGGTCAATGCAATCCCAATACAAATACCAATTCCATTCTTCAATGAGATGGAAAAAGTTATCTCCAATTTCATTTGAAATGGAAAAAAGGACAAGAATAAGCAAAGCATTCCTTAAAAAGGGAAACAAGGTAGGAGGCATCTCACTTCCTGATTTCAAATCCTACTACACTGCCATAGTGTGAAGACAGTGTGATACTGGTACAATGACAGACACATAGATCAATGGAATAGAATTGAGAATATAGAAATCAGCCCATCTACCTATGGTCAACAGATTTTTGACAAGGAGATGAAATTAGTTAAGTGGGGAAATGACAGACATTTTAAACAAATGGTGCCGGCAAAAATGGAAAACTATCTGCAGAAAACTTAAGCAAGATCCACATCTCACTCCATACACAAAAACCGGCCAATTCAAAGTGGATTATGGACCTAGGACTAAAGCCAAGGACTATAAACTTCATTAAAGAAAAGCTTGGAAGAACACTAGAAGTCTTAATCCACAACATAAACAGTCTTCTAATAATCGTGAAAAATTGACAGCCAGGAGAGTATAAAATAGATGAATGGTACCTTCTAAGACCTAAATCCCTATGCACATCCAAAAACTTCTCCAACAGGGTAAAAAGGGAAGCCACAGATTAGAAAAAAATATTTGTAATGACATGTCTGGCAAGGGACTTATATCTAGAATTTAGAAAATACTCTAGCACCACAAGAAGATAAAGGTAAATAACCCAATTGACAAATGGGCACAGGATACGAAAAGACAAACAACAAAGAAGACACTCAGATGGCTAACAAACATATGAAAAAATGTTCAAAATCCCTAGCTCTAAGAGAGCAAATCAAGACAACTATGAGATATCATCTCACCCCAGTAAGAATAGCAAAATTTAACACAACAGAAAACATCAAATTCTGGCAAGGTTGTGTAGAAACTGAAACCCTTATTCGCTGTTGGTGGTAATGTTAAATGGTGCAACCACTATGGAAGGCAGTATGGCACTTTCTTATAAAGTTGCAAATAGAAATATCATTTGATCCAGCAATTCCACTACTGGGAATTTACCCTGAAGAAACCATAACTGCCACCCAAGCAGATATATGCACACCCATGTTTATTGCAGCTTTGTTTGTAATAGCAAAGAGCTGGAAACCAATGTAACCTAATAACCCAAGTGCCCATCAACAAATGAATGTATAGAGAAGCTCTGGTCCACCCACACAATGGAATACTATGCAGCATTGAAAAACAAAGAATTCATGAAACATTATGCAAAATGGATGACCCTGGAGAATACTATGCTGAGTGAAAAATCTCAGTCACAAAAGGACAGATATTGCATAGGGCCACTCTTGTAAAACAGGACTAACATCAGGTTTGAAAGAAGACAAAAAAGGAGGGGAGGAATGAAGTATATTGCATTTAAACAGATGAGGGCGAGATCTGTTTTTAAGAGATATATGAATGCGTATTCTTGTCCTTACAGAAGTCCAGCAGAAGGCTCCACAGTGAATGAACATTGGAGGAATTGTATAACAATGAAAGGGTTTTTCTTTTTCTTTTCAAGAAGGAGAGTTAATTGGGGGCAAGGGGGGGCAGGGAGAAAAGTGCAACAATGAATGACTGGAAACCCTTAGTCTCTGTAAACTTTCATTAAAATTAATAAATTAAAAAAATGGAAAAAGATGAATCATTCGCAGCTTGAAGTAGGCAAAACCCTAGAAAAAAATTAAAAAAGAAAACCCCAGCAAAGACATTACCAGTAAAGAAACTACAGGCTAATATCTCTTATGAATGTATATGCAAAACTCCTTAAAAAAATCTTGGTCATAGAATCCAAGAACACACCATAAAAATAATTAATCATGATCAAATAGGATTTATAATAGGTATGGAAGGATGGTACAACATAAGAAAAATATTAAGCATAATTCATCACATTAACAAAACAAAGAACAAAAAACACATGATCCTATCATTTGATGTGGGAAAGGCATGGGAAAAAATACAATATTTGTGCCTGATTAAAACATTCACCATCATATGAGTAGAAGGGAATTTCCTCAACATAGTGAAAAGTATGTGCAGGAAACCAAGAGCTAACATCATTCACAATAGAAGAAAACTAAAGGTATTCCTCTTGTGAATAGGGGCCAGGTGAGGATGCACACTTTCGCCACTTTTATTCAATATTGTATTAGAAGTACTTGCTAGGGCACTATGATGAGAGAACGAAATAAGAGGCATCAGATGGGCAAAGGAGGTAGTAAAATACTTGCTACTGGTGACGATGTATTAGTATACACAAAATACTTTCAGGAGTTAACAACAACAACAACAACAACAAAATTGTTGTACCTAATAGACCAATCAAGCAGAAATACTAAGTCACAAACCCACAGTAATAGCAGAAGCTCAGGGGCAAGAATCTTTCCCCAGTATTGCCTCAGACAAAAATCCTTCCCTGAGGCTGGTACATAGGAATTTTGGCTTACATCCTCCTAAACATGAGACAGGTATCAGCATGAGAGTCCAGCAGCAGTGTGTGGTACAAGACATCAGAGAAGTTACATGTGGTCTAAACCATTATATCAAGGGGTAGTTGGGGGAAGGAGGTGCTGGATCAGGAAAGCAGAAGTGCAAGAGATGATGATGTAGCAGGAAAATGGGAGGGACAAGACACATGCACCAGGGTGGGGGGCACACTAACTGTATTGGTTATTTCTGTAACTGAAGTGTCTTTCATCTGCACCTCTTGGTGAAATGCTTGTATGACAGATACTATTCTAAAACTAAGCATCCAAATTATGACAGACTAGGAAGAACAAGTGGCCATCCACTTTTGAAATATAATATATAATATACATGTAATATGTATATGTATGTATATATATATATATAATAAGCCTTCAAATACCCTATGTACAATAGAGCACACTTAGAGTAAACTAAAATATATGGCAATTGAGGTTGAACCCTCAAATCTGTAAACACAAAGGAGGAGGAATTGATGGAATACTAATTGACATATTTGAACAAATAGATGTTGCCAAGTTGTGCCAATAAATAGAAATCTGGAGTACAACTAAATGGCCAACTTACTGGGGAAAGTTCCATATTTATTCCCTTTCCAAAAAAGGTGACTCAATAGAGTATAAAAATTATTGAATAATATTACACATAAGAAAAATCCTGCTGAAGATTATCCAGAAACTACTGGAACAGTACATTAACAGAGAACTTCCATAAATACAACCTTGTTTTAGAAGAGGTCATGGCACTAGGGACATTATTGCCAATGTCAGATGAATTGACAATGCAAAGGCATTTGACTACGTAGATAACAACAAATTGTGATTAACTTTGAGAGGAATGGAAATCCCAGAACACATATAAACCTACACTTCGACCAGGAAGAAGTCATCAGAACTAAGCAAGAAAACACTGCATGGTTCAAAATCTGGAAAGGAGTGCAAAGGGATATAGTCTGTCTTCATATCTTTTCAAACTATATGCAGAACCATAATTTAGGAAGCTGGGCTTTATGAGGAGGAATGTGGCATCAGGATTGGAGAAAGACATACCAGCAACCTACATTATTCAGATGACACAACTTTGCTTGCTGAAACTGAGGAACACCTGAAGATTTAGCTGCAAGAAGTCAAGGACTGTAGTCTTCAATATGGATTCAAGCTCAACATCAAAAAGACAATGATTCTCACCACTGGTCCAATAGGCAGCATCATGATAGATAGAAAAGATATTAAAGTTGTGAACAATTACAACTTGTTCGGCTCCACAATCAACACTCTTGGCACCAGGAGTCAGGAACTCAAAAGATGAATTGTACTGGGAAAATCTGCTGTCAGGGACCTCTCCAGAGTATTCAAAAGCTACAATGTCACTCTAGAGACTAAGGTGTACATGATCCAGGCTGTGATCTTTACCATTACATGCTATGCATCAGAGAACTGGGTAATGACTAAGGATGACAGAAAAAGAATAGATGTCTTTGAGATGTGGTGCTGGAGAAGAGTCGTGAACATACCAAGGACCACAAAGAAAACAAATATGTCTGTCTTGGAGAGGGTGAAACCAAGTTTCTCCTTAGAGGATAGGATTTTGAATCTCTGTCTTATATACTTTTGGCATGTGGCCAGAAGAGACCAGTTCTTGGAAAAAGACATCATGTTCAAAAGGGTGGAAAGACTGCAAAGAAGAGAAAGACACCAGATGAGATGTATTGATACATCTGGGGCAAAGGGGAGAGTTGTGTCAGAAATAGTGAGACTGGCTCAGGACAGGGCAGACTTCAGAGCTGCTGTACATAGGGTCACTATGTGTCACAGGTCACTCAATGGCACACAACAACGTCAATAATTGCTGTATTTTGTAGTCCACTCGATAACATCAAACAACAGAGCTTCTACTAGGAAAAGACTTATAGTCCACTCATAATATGGGCAAGAAACATGGAAAGACTTTTCACAAAAGAAGACATTTGGATGGCCAACAGACCTATGAAGAAATACTCAAAATCACTGACAATAAGAGCGATGCAAATCAAAACTACAATGAGATACCAGCTCACTCCCTCCAACAGCAATGACAAAGTGTAACAGATCTGCAATCAATATTTGTTGGACAGGTTGTGAAATAATTGAAATTCTAATATATTATTGGTTGGATTTGAAAATGGTTCGACCACCCTGGAAGCAGTTGTGCATTTTCTTCAAAAGCTGAACATAGAAATCCCATATAAACATGCTATTCTACTGTTAGGAAAATTTCCTGAGGAAAACAGGACTGAGACACAAATGGATATTTGTCCACAGCTGTACATTGCAGCATTATTTACAATAGAAATAACATGGAAACCACCCAAACATCCATCAAAAACAAGAACAGAATCAGAAATTGTGGTACATTCACACAATAGAATACTATGCAGCATTCAAGAACAATGAGTTCATAAAGTACTATATAACATGTAAGAGTCTAGAGAGCATTATACTGAATGAAATCAGTTTCTTAAGGACAAATGCTACAGAAGACCAATATTATAAAAATAGAATGACAATTAGTAATATGTGGAAAAAAGCCCAATAGAGGAAGGGGAGGTGCAGGGGGGTTAAGGGTTGAGAAGGAGGGATATAATGAGGTGGCAGAATTTGGTAGGCATGAGTTGTTGTTGTCGTTGTTATGTGCCGTCGAGTCGTTTGCGACTCATTGCGACTCTATGCACAACAGCCCTAAACCCTGCTCTATCCTGCGCCAACCGCACTGCCTCTGACACACCCATCCCGATTACCCCAGTCACCGAATCCATCTCATAGAGGGTCTTACCCTCATGTGCCGTCCCTCCACCCTCCCAAGCATGATGTCCCTCTCCAAGGACCCGTCCCTCCTGGCAACATGTCCAAAGTATGTCAGACGAAGCCCCAGAATCCTTGCCTCCAAGGAGTAGCTTGGTTTAATCTTCTCCAAGACGAATCTGTTTGTTTTCCTGGCAGTCCATGGTGCATTCAGTACTCTTCTCCAGCACCACAGTTCAAAGGCATCTGGTGGCCTAGTGGCAAGAAGCTGCACTGCAATCCCAGAAGTGTGCTGTTTGAATCCACTAGATGCTCTGCTGGAGAGGGAGGGAAAATCCCCTCCTGTACCAGTCAGATCTGATTTGATGGTACACACACTCACAGGCATGAGTAGGGCCTGAAATTATTAGGATAGATCAAGTGAGGACTTGAAAAGATGAGGAAACTAGGCATAGATTAATGATGATTAAATTCATAAAACATAATGTA
Organism: Elephantulus edwardii; assembly: GCF_000299155.1. NCBI lineage: Eukaryota > Metazoa > Chordata > Mammalia > Macroscelidea > Macroscelididae > Elephantulus > Elephantulus edwardii. Next base: position 3,471,501 of record NW_006400027.1, read on the forward strand.
CGGAAATGATCTTATAAAATACAATGTGAATGAAGGAATGTGTAAAACACAATTTACAGGAATGAAAAATAATGTATGCAAATCAATATATTTTTCTAAAAAATGTAAGCACATAGTAATATATGTCATAGCATCAGATATCAGGAAATAATAATGTAGATTATAAAGATCAAATTGTCGTTGTAGTTGTTATCTGCCATCAAGCTGGAATCGACTTATAGCTGACCCTCCAGTGAGTTTTCAGAGGCAGTAACTTCACTGGAAGAGATTACCTATGTTTCTCCTGTGGAGAAGCTGGATTCAAACATGCATTAGTGCTGACAGCTCAACTCCTTATTGATAAACCATCAGAGTTTTCTAAAGATCAATTTACCTACTACAACTAAATTGCTCATACCTTATCAAACTTGTAATAGAAGCCTCAGCCATCATATTTCCTTCCTTGATTATAATTTTTGTTAGCTCCAAACTTTGCATTTCTCTTTTCCAAAAACATGACCTGAAAGTGCACATTTCCCTTTACCCCTTACACTTATTATTTTAATTATTAAATTATTTCTAACCTAAATTTTGAGTACTCAAGTCATGAACTGTTAAATAATTTAACTTGGGAAACAAATTACATGTATTTTCTCTGACAATCTGAAAATTCTTAAGTACTGAAAGGGTGCTATGTTGTTGAACAGCATGATAATTAAGGTTCATCATGAAATAATTACATTTTACATGGAAAAATTGTCTACAAGTTCATAGCAATTCTTGATGTCTCTTTCTACTTATAGATGTTATAAAATTAATATAGATTGGATTCATTAAAAAAAATACTGACATTTTTCTCTTAGGGATTAAATTCCATTGAAGAAATGAAAGATCTTAGATAGAAACTATAAAAAGAATTGTTTTCTTAACAAACTACTTAAAATAAGAAATAGAGTTGTGCATTTCCTAGATGAAAGCATAATTCTCCCAGTGTAAGAAAAATTTTGTCATTCTTTTTTAATTCAATTTTATTAATTTTAATGAACATTTACAAAGATTTTGGATTTACATTCATTCATTGTTGCACTTTTCTCCCTTCCCACCGCTCCCCTACAGTTCGCTCTTCTCTTTGAAAAGAAAAAAGAGAAATTCCTTCATTGGTATACAATCCCCCTGTTGCCCCTTCACCTCGCCCATCCGCCCCAAGTACACTTCACTATGCAGCCTTCATTCTGGACTCTTGTGATAACCAAAATACCCTATCATATAAAACTTTTAATCTGTTCTGTTTCTCATTTGTTCCAATACAGTATACACAATTTATCCAGTTTTTCTCAGTCTTACCCAAACCCTGATGTCATGTCCAGTCACTTGGAGACAGGTTAGTATGTACACATAACCGAAGTATTCATTACTAAATCCTACATTTTTTTCATTAATATATTTTCATCAAAACATCACTTGTAAGATAATAAAAGATTGTTTGAGTTTTGCATTGGTTTTAAGAAATACAATTTTAAATTTATTGATTTTCTTAAAATTTCCTCTGTGGCACAGCAGGCCCATGAGAATCTTGAGTCACCACTTCCCAAGCGTCTGCTAGTGGCACACTCATTCCCTGGCTAGTGACAGAACCACTTCCTTCCAGGTTAAGGGGTTGAAGTTTCACCTCCCAGCTGCTGCACCCACTGTTCAGCTTGAGGAGCACCAATATCACTAGTACTTTGGAGGAAACACCACTGTCTAGCTACACCGTGAAGGACCCCTTACACTCAGTGGAAGGGACCAGAACAGCTTGAGCCAGGATGACATGCAATTTCTGGAAGGGAACAACAGGCATTTTGGTTTGCCATTTAGATACTTTGGGGAAAACACTGCTATCAGACCCTCGGCCCTATGGGCCTTAAGCCAAGAAGGGAAAACAAATATAGAGGTCCCTCACAAAACATTGTGATACTCTGGGTCACTATACAGTTACAACAGCCTAACATCTATTAAGAAAAGACTCACATAATGCCAAGAAAACAGTAGTCTGCTTCAGTCATCATGAAAAAACTCAAATTAATTTTTCTCCTAAAAAATCAGACCCACAAAAAAACTATGAGATATCATCTCACCCCAGTAAGAAGAGAAAAATTTAACAGAACAGCAAACATCAAATGCTGGTGAGGTTGTGGGGAAACTGGAACCCTTGTTCACTGCTCGTAGGAGTGTAAAATGGTAGAACCACTATGGAAGGCTGTATGACTCTTTCTCAAAAAGTTGCAAATAGAGATACCATTTGACCAACAATTCCACTACTGGGAATTTACCCTTAAGAAACCATAACTGTCAGCCAAGTAGACATATGCACACCCATATTTATTGCTGCTTTGTTGGAAATAGCAAAGAGCTGGAAACAACCCAAGTGTCCATCAACAAACATAACCTTGGTCAACATCTATGAACCAAATTATAGACTTGAGAAATTCATAAGAAAATAGCTCACAGAATTGAAGAAAGAAATAGATAACACCACAAGAGTGATAGATTTCAACACACCACTATCACCAAAGGATAGGTCAACTCCAAAGGAACTCAACAAAGATGCAGAAGATCTCAACTTTGTGGATCTATTCAGGTTACTGCAAGCAACTAAAATTCAATTCACTTTCTTCTCAAGTGCACATGGTATATTCTCCAGAACTGATCACATATTAGGACATAAAGCAAGCCTCAAGGAATTAAAAAACATCAAAATAATACAAAGTGTTTTCTCAGACCACAATGACATAAAACTAGAAACTAACCACAGGGAATAAATCTTAGAAAACCACCCATGTGGAAACTGAATAACTCTCTGTAGAACACAATTGGATAATTAAAGAAATAAACAAAAAAATTAAAAAAAAAGAAATAAACAATGACACTTTAAAGTTCCTTAAAACAAATGAAAAGAAAAATACAACATACAAATATATCTGGGATGCAGCTCAAGGCAATCCTCACAGGGCAATTCATAGTAATAGGCAAACATATAAAAAAGGAAGAAGAAAAATCAGTGATCTAACTCAGCACCTTTATCAAATTGTTGTTGTTATGCACAGTCCATTAGTTTATGACTCATAGCGACCCTATGTATGACAGCCCTAAACTCTGCTCTGTCCTGTGCCAATCGCACTGTCTTTGACAGTCCCATCCCAATTACCCCAGTCACTGAATCAATCCACCTCATAGAAGGTCTTCCCCTCCTGCGCTGTCCCTCCACCCTCCCAAGCATGATGTCCTGCTCCAAGGACCAGTCTCTTCGTACAACATGTCCAAATTATGTTAGATGGAGCCTCAGAATCCTTGCCTCCAAGGAGCCACCTGGTTTAACCCTTTCCAGGATGAATCTTTTTGTTTTCCTAGCAGTCCATAGTACCCTCAATACTCTTCTCCAGCACCACGGCTCAAAGGCATCATCAATTCTCCTTCTATCCTCTTTGGTCATTGTCCAACTCTCTGCTACATAACAAGTGATTGTAAAGACCATGGCCTGTATCAGATGCACCTTGGTCTCCAGAGAGACACCATTGCTCTTCAGTACTTTTAGAGAGCTCCCTAACTGCAGACTTTCCCATTGTAATACGCCTTTTAATTTCCTGGCTACTGGTGCCAAGAGTGTTTACTGTGGAGCCAAGCAAACTAAAGCTGTGAACAATCTCAATGTCCTCACCATCCATCCTGATGCTGCCAATTGGTCCAGTGGTGAGAATCTTTGTCTTCTTGACATTGAGCCTCAATCCATATTGGAGGCT
>NW_006400027.1:3475858-3486669 GCF_000299155.1 Elephantulus edwardii
AATGATATTGTTCTATAGTTTCCACACTCTGTTGTGTCACCCTTCTTTGGAATGGGAACAAATATAGATCTCTTCCAGTCAGTTGGCCAAGTGGTTGTTGTCCAGATTTCTTGGCACAACTTGGTGAGCACGTCCAGGGCTCTGGTGGCCTAGTGGCAAGAAGCTGCACTGCAATTCCAGAGGCATGCCGTTCGAATCCGCAGATGTTCTGCTGGAGAAGGAGGGGCAATGTCCTTCTGTACCAATCAGATCCGACATGATGGTCTACACACACACACACACACACACACACACACACACGAATTCATCAAATAGAAAAAGAAAAACAATCTAACCTAACAGCCTTTAGAAGAAAAGAAATTATAAGGACAAAAGTTGAAATTAATAAGATAAAAAAGAGAAAAGCAATTGAAATTATCAATCAATAAAACCAAGAGCTGGTTTTTCAAAAGGTTCAATAAAATTGACAAACCACTGGCAAATTTAATAAAAGAAATGAAAGATACAACATAGATAACTTGAATAAGAACATATAGAGATGAATTAAGTAGATAATATAAGAATACTGTGAAAAGCTATACTCTGATAAATTAGAAAACCTAGACGAAATGGACAAATTCCTTGAAACTCATGCCATAGCTAGATTGACAAGGTCAGATATCGAACGCATGAACAGACTCATCACAAAAGAAGAAATCAAACAGATCATAAAAAGCCTTCCCCATAAGAAAAGTCCCCAACCAGATGGCTTCATGGCTGAATTCTACTGAACATTCGGGGCAGATCTATCACCAATTCTATTTAAACTATTTCAAAAAATTGAAAAAGAAGTAATACTCTCAGAGTCATTAACGAAGCAAGTATAACCCTAATACCAAAAACCAGGGAAAAGTATTACCAAGAAAGAAAACTACAGATCAATACCTTTCATGAATATAGATGCAAAACTCATTAACAAAATTTTAGCCAATAGAATCCAAAAGCACATAAAAAAAGTAATTCATCATGATCAAGTGGGATTCATTACAGATAAGCAAGGATGTTTCAACATAAGGAAAAAATCAACATAATTCACCATATCAACAAAGCAAATACCAAGAACCGTAAAATCTTAGCAATTGATACAGAAAAGGCATTTGACAAAATCCAATACCCCTTCCTAATAAAGACACTAAAAAAATGGAATAAAAGGGTATTTCCTTAACATAGCGAAAAATACATATGTAAAACCAAGAGACAATATCACTCTCAATGGAGAAAGACTAAAAAACATTTTCCCTGCAAATGGGGACCAGACAAGGAGGGTCAATGTCATCACTTCTCTTCAATATTGTATTGGAACTGTTTGCCAGGGCAATATGGCAAAAGAAGTAAATAATAGGTATCCAGATCAGCAAAGAGATTGTTAAACTCTCATTATATGCAGATGATATGATAGTGTACATAGACAACCCCAAAGAATCAACAAAAAAACTGCTAGAGCTAATATACCAATTCAGTAGAGTGGCAGGAAATAAGACTAATATTTAAAAAAATCAGTGGAGATTGCCTTTTCCATGTCCTTGAAGAATGGTATTGGTATTTGTATTGGAACTGCATTGAAAGTGTGTAGTATTGATTTTGGTAGGACTGTCATTTTCACAATATTGAGCCTTCCTATCTATGATCAAGATATATTCTTCCATTTCTCCAGGTCTTTATTATTATTATTAATTTTAATTAAAAATTACAGAGACTTTAGATTTCCATTCACTAGTTTCTTGACTTTTCTCCCTGTCCACCACTGTCCCCCTTAGTTCACTCTTCTCTTTGAAGAGTAAAAGAAAAATTCTTTCATTGTTATACAATCCCTCCCCCCAAGTCCACTCCACTATCCAACCTTCGTTCTGGACTCCTGTCATGACAATAATATCTAATCATATATCCCTTTTAAACTGTTCTTTCCCTCATCTGTTTCAATGCAGTATACATTACTTATCCCATCTTTCTCAGTCTTCCCCCATGCCGATGTCAGTCCCATTTTACAACAGTGGCAGCAGTATTTGTCCTTTTGTGTCTGAGATATTTCACTTAGCATAGTGTCCTCCAGGGTCACCCATTTTTAACAATATTTCAGGAGTTCCTTGTTTTTTGGGTGCAGTGTAGTATTCCATTTTGTGAATATACCATAGCTTCTCTATCCATTCATTTGTTGATGGGCACTTATATTGTTTCCAACTCTTTGCTATTGTGAACAAAGTTGTGATAAACATGGGTGTGCCGTTTCTTTGGGGTATATTCTCAGTCTCTTTTTGTTTCTTGTAGTAATGTTTTGTAATTTTCTTTGAAATTGGAATGGAAAGATATCCCTATTAAGCAAAACACTCCTTAAAAAGAGAAACCAGGTAGGAGTTATCTCACTCCCTGATTTCAAATCCTACTACACTATTGTGATGTTCAAGACATCATGGTACTGGTACAATGACAGACACATAGATCAATGGAATAGAATTGAGAACACAGAAATCAGCCCATCTACCTACTGTCAACTGATTTTTAACAAGGAGATGATATAAGTTAAGTGGGGGAATTACAGCCTTTTTAACAAATGGTGCTGGCAAAACTGGAAAACTATCTGCAAAAAATTCAAACAAGACACACACCTCACACCATACACAAAAACCAACTCAAAGTGGATAAAGGAACTAGGAATAAAACCAAGAACTATAAACTTCATTAGAGAAAAGCTTGGAAGAACCCTAGAAGCACTATTCCACAACATGAACAGTCTTCTAAGCACCCTGAAAAATCTACAACCAGGAGAGGATAAAATAGATGAATGAGACATTCAAAGAATCAAATCCCTATGTACATCCAAAAACTTCTCCAACAGGGTAAAAAAGGAAAGCACAGACTGGGAAAAACATTTGTTAAAACATTTGTTAATGATATGTCTGATAAAGGGCTTATATCTAGAATTTATAGAATACACTAACACCACAACAAGACAAAGGTAAACAATCCAAATGATAAATGGGCACAGGATATCAATAGACACTTCACCAAAGATATTCATATGGGAAACAAACTCCTGAAGTGATGTTCAAAGTCCCTAGCTCTAAGAGAGATGCAAATGAACGCAATTATGAAATATCATCTCACCCCAGTAAGAATAACAAAATTCAACAGAGCAGCAAACAACAAATGCTGAAGAGGTTGTGAAGAAACTGGAACCCTTATTACCTGTTGGTTGGAGTGTAAAATGGTGCAACCACTAAAGAAGGCAGTATTCACTTTCTTGAAAAGTTAGAAATAGAAATACCATTTGGCTGACATCCAAGCAGATATATGCACTCCCATGTTTATTGCAGCTTTGTTCACAATAGCAAGGAGTTGGAAACAACCTAAGTACCCATCAACAAATGAATAGCTAGAGAAGCTGTGGTATATTCGCACAATGGAATACTATGCTGCATTAAAAAACAAGGAACTCATGCAATATTATTCAAAATGGTTGACTCTGGAGAACATTATGCTGAGTGAAATATCCCAGTCACAAAAGGACAAATATTACATGATGCCACTGTTGTAGAATGGGACTAACCTCAGGGTTGGGGAGAGACTGAGTAAGATGTTTTCAATAATGTATACTGCACTGAAGCAGAGGAGGAAGAAAACTGTGTAAAAGAGATATGTGACTAGGTATTTCTGTCATCACAGGAGTCTAGAGCGAGGGCTACACGGTGGAGGGGACCTGGGGGAGGGTTTGTAAAACAATGAAAGAATCTTTTACTTTTCCATAATTTTTGACTCATGTACTTATAACTTGTTAGTTAAATTTGTGTCTTCTAGGTTGCAACCCCCCCATGATACATCTTCAGGGATATGAACATGTACGGCTAAGCACAATTAATAACAGTGCATCTAAATTCCAAAATCAATCTCCATAATAGTCTATGTGTTTCCTACTGCCAAAGGGGCCCTTTAGAGTAGTGAGAGAAGATCTTCACCCTGAAACCCACAGTGTCCCTTTTCAGCAGGAAGTAGCTAAGAAAATACGCCATCCCCTTTTCCTTATGAATCAAGGTGAAGTCTCTCTCAGGGAGGAGTGATAGGGAATGGCAAAGGACACACCGACAAAGGAGATTAATCAGAACTGACTTTGACAAGCACTGTGACAATTGGACAATTAAAACAGACACTCAGATGGCGGGGAAGAAGAACAAACTGGGGAGGAGGGTAGAGAGAATGGTGCAGCAAGGAAGGAATGAAAACCCAAAATCCCTGTAAATGTTCATTAAAACTAATAAAATTTAATAAAAAAATATATATATAAGAAAAAAATACCGTTTGATCCAGCAATTCCACTACTGGGAATATACCCTAAAGAACCCAGAACTGCTACCCAAGTAGATATATGTACACCCATGTTTACTGATGCTTTGTTCACAATAGCAAAGTGTTGAAAACAACCCAAGTGCTCATCAACAAACTAATGGTTAGAGAAACTGTGGTATATTCACATAATGAAATATTATGCAGCACTAAAAACAAAGAACTCATACAAAATGGGTGACCCTGGAGGACATTATGCTAAGTGAAATACCTAAGTCACAGAAAGCCAAATACTTTATAATGCCACTGTTATAAAATAGGACTCACAAGAGGGTTGGGTCAAAATTAAGAAAAGAGGGGATAAATAATGTAAATGGCATCGAACCAGACAAGGGAGAGAACTGTATGAAAGGAATATATGATTAGTTGTTACTGATATGACATGATTCCAGAATAAGAGCTGTATAGTAAAGTGGTATATGGAGGGGACTGTATAACAATGAAAAAGAAAATTTCCCAAAGAAAAAAGCCAACTGAGGGGGAGGTGGAGCAGGGAGGAAAATGTAAAACAATGAATGAATGGAAATCCAAGTTCTTTAAAAACTTACAATAAAATCTCAATTAATAAAAAAAAAAATCAGTGGGTTTTTGTTATGGTAACAAAGAGAACTCAGAGAAGGAAACCAAGAAAACAATATAATTTACAATAGCCAACTACAAATAAAGATCTTTGAGAATGAACTTAACTAGAGTCACAGAAGAACTACACAAAGAAAACTACAGAACATTTTTGCAAGACACAATATAAGACCTAAATATATGGGAAAATGTTCCCTGTTCATAGATAAGAAGACTCCATATTGTGAAAATGACAATCCTACCAAAGAAATCTACATGTTCAATGCAATTGCAATACATATACCAAAATCATTTTTCAAGGAAATCAAAAGGGAAATTATCAAGTTTATTTGGAGAATAAAGAGATTCCAAATAAGCAAAGCACTTCTGAAAGACAAAACTGAAGTGGGAAGCATAGCACTCCCTGACCTCAAAACCTACTATAAAGCTATAGTAACAAACCAGCATGGCGCTGGTACAATGACAGGCACATAGAACAATGGAACAGAATTGAGAACCCAGAAATAGACCCAGATATCTATGGTCAACTGATATTTGACAAGGAAATAAAACCTATCAATGGAGAAATGAAAATCTCTTCAACAAATGGTGCTTGCAAAACTGGACTGCTACCTGCAAAAAGCTGAAACAGAATCCATATATACATATAAACAGAATCCATCATACAGAAAAATCAACTCAAGGTAAATCAGCAACCTAGGAGTAAAGCCCAAAATCATAAAGTTCATCAAAGACAAACTGGGATCAAACTTAGATGGTCCAAATACAGCCAGAAATACACAATCTGGAAAGGACTGATGAATGGGGCCTTCTAAAGCTTAAATTCCCATGTGCATAAAAAATATTTTTCGACAGAGTGGAAAGAAAACCTACTGACTGGGGAAAAACAATTGGCAATAACATTTCAGAGAAGGATCTCATGTCAAAATTTTACAGAATCCTACAGGGCCTTCACAATAAAAAGACTGATAATATAATTTCAAAATGGGGGAAGGGCAATGAAAGACTGCACAGAAAAAGATATTCAGATGACCAACAGACACATGAAGAAATGCTCAAAATCACTGGCAATAAGAGAGATGCAAATCAAAACTACAATGAGATACTATCTCACCCCAGAAGCAATAGCAAAGTTTAACAGGACAACAAGTAATAAAGGTTGGAGAGAATGTGGCAAAATATGAACTCTTAAATATTTTTGGTAGAATTGTAAAATAGTATAACTACCTTGAAATGCAGTTTAGTGCTTCCTCAAAAAAGCTGAATATAGAAATTCCATATGACCCAACTATTCCTCTGTTTGGAATATATCCCAAGAGAACAGGAACTGAGGCACAAATGGACACTTGTATAGCAAAATGTTCATAGCAGCATTATTCACCATCACAAGATCATACAAACAGCCCAACTGTCAAACCACAATTGAATGAATTGAGAAATTATGCTACATTCAAATGATGGGATACTATGCACCACACAGGAGAAATTATTTTGAAAATCACTTCCTAACTTTGTAGGGACTAAATGACATTATTCTAAGTGAACTACATCGGTTCAATAGGGACAAATAGTGTCATCATTATAGAACAAGTATGAGACTCCAAGGTGGGGAGGGTAGGAGCAAAGTGGTAAGGATGGGTGGCAGGTGGGTCAGTATTAAACAAAGAGTTGCACAATTTGATCATTGGAGGGAGAAGGGGTGAAGGAAATGGAAAGATTGGTGTGAAAAACAATGTATATGAACTTTATAAATAAACCAGTATACAGGAAAACAAAATGTTTCCATCAGGAAATATACTAAGAAGGGATTCACATAAACAATTTTTCATTTAGTTTTGGAATATTACTCATAGTCAGCTGTAATTCAAATTGCAACTATGTAGTTAACCAGATGACAATTAAGGTCAGGATCTGAATTTGCTACAGCTTGATTTAGACCTTTATTGAGGAACTGCTAGCCCTAAGACTCCTCACAGCATCTGTGTTAACACAAAATAATATTAAATATTCTAAGACTGTGTGAGTAAATTTGTTCCCAAATCAAGCTAATTTATTTTTTTTAAAAGGAAATAAAATGTTTCATTGGATTGCCCTTATAAGAAAGGTCTTACATTAAAACTTTCAATGTAAACATGAGAAGTATTCTTATAATAATTATAACCTAACCTAAAATCAGAAGGGAACATATCTTCAACCTATTATCTTATTGTTGACTTTCAAAACCCAAATTAAGAATGCCCTTTACCAAAGAAAAATTGGTGCATTTAAATTGTAGTGTTTGCTTAAGAGTATTGAGTATACCATATATCATCAAAACAATAAACAAATGTATCTTGGACAAAGTGTAACCAGAATGCTCCTTAGATACAAAGATGGTAAAATTTCATCTCACATAATTGTGATGTGTTATTAGGGGTAACTGGGAAAAGCCATGATGTTTGGAAAAGTAGAGGGTCAGAGAAGGGGTGGAAGACCTCAATGAGATGAATTGATACCATGACTGCAGCAAAGGACTAAAGCATAGAGTGTATTATGATGATGACACAGAATCAGGTTTTAATTCTGTTGTGCATGGAGTTGCTATGAGACGGAGTCAATTTAACAGTACTTAACACAACAAAAATGTGTGATTTTACATAATTTCATTTCAACAAGTCTGTTTGACTAGTTTTCCTGACAAAGCAGACATCTTTTATCAGCTACTGATTAAGAACTTGATGAGGCACAGCTCAGAATTGTTCTTGTCAGCTCCCTTTGAGTTAGCCCTGATTTATGGTGATTCTATAAACACAGAACAAAACCTTCTGTGTCCCCTGATACCTTCCTGATTGATTAAGAAATGGATTTTTAGATCCATCGGGTTTTCTTTTGGCTTATTTTCAGAAGTAGTTTACAAAATCTTTTCTGTCTTTATCTGGAAGCCTTGCTGAAACTGACTCAGCACAGAAGCAACATAGAAGAATCCGCAGTATATGAGATACAAAAGCTCACAAGCGAATCGAGGTCTACCACCTGAACCACCAATGTATTAATGTGGAAAAATTGAGCTCACATTTCTTTATTTTCTTTTGAAGGGGGAGTAGTCAAATATTTTAAAAATTTAATTTTTATTTGTATGCAAAATGTGTATACATTATGCTTAATTCATAAGCGTTGTGATTCACACATTCCTTCATTCACATTGTGTTTAATAAGATCATTCTCATACATTGCATTTTATAAAACCATCAATCTATTCCTACTATCATCCTGTCTTTTCAGGTTGCCACTAGATCTTTCCCAATTCCTTCACTTCCTCCCTCTGAGCACCAAACTCTGTGACCGGCTTATTTCTCCCCACCTTCAGCCTCCCTCCTCACTTCTCGTCTCCCTCTGGACTTTTATACACATCTTACTAGTCATCATTCTATTTTTATAATGATAATGTTCTTGTGAGGGACCTTTGATGTTGAGGGACATCATGTTTGGGAGAGTAGAGGAAGCACAGGAGAGGAAGACCCTCGATGAGATAGACCGACTCTGTGAGTGGTGTGGTGGGAATGAATGTGTTTGAGACGCCGAGGTTGGTAAGAAGCTGTGCAGTTCATCCACCAACAGCTCTGCTGGAGAAGGATGGACAAACTTTTCCCATGTGATTAACCGCCACTAAAAATACGTCAAAAGGTCTGATATCAGTTTTTAATCTAGCATTGCATGATTGACTTTAAAATGCTAATCTTTCTACCCATCTCTGTATATAAATGTTTTGACATTTCTGTACAAGTGCTGAGAAATTTCCCAAGTTTGTATTAATGTTCTAAAAATATCTACATCTTCAGGCATGCCATGTCACATGACCTTGCACCTATTTCTACAAATCTTTGGGTCCAATGTTTGTTGTAAATTGATTCACAAAACTCACGGTTGTGGGGTTTATTAGTAAAGTAGGTTGGGCTCTGGGTGAGGCAAAGAATACACAACAAAAGTCCTGGTTTAGTACAGCACTCCAAATACAGATTAATAAGGTGCAATTCCTCAATTAATTCAGACAGCTTCTCAATCAGCAAGTGAGTCTAGCTTCAGTTCAGCAGCTAAACAAATAAACATTTTATCTCAGAGAAGATACAAGTAAGCTCTTCATTCAATCATCCAGCAAACAAAACCTTTACTTGTGGCTCCATTGCATAAGTTCCTCTGGTTATATATTACCACAGTTACTTTACAACAGTGACACAGTCTCTTTACTCCCTCTCTGCTACTATCTGTCACAGTGTGGAAACTGCTCTCTTATATTGGTCCCACAGCTGTTGATGATTTGCAAGAATATGTGTCTACAGTTAAGGGAGTTGAAGACCATGCCTCCAATGGGGTCTAACACAATGCATAGAAAAGTGAGTTTTAAAGTTTTCAACAACACACAGAGATCCCAGGAAATCTGAGTCTTCATCTCAACTTGTATTTATAACATCTATTATTCCAAACAAGAGCCTACTTGGAAGTAGAAAATAATTCAAAGTTAACCTACAATTGAAGGTGTGATAGTTAATTCTGGCTAGTGACAATATACTCAGTAGTTCACAAAAACATCATCACTTATTCTCTTTCTTCCTATTTTCCCTGCCCCATGTCAATCCTATTTTTATAACAGTGGTCTTGGGCAGTATTTGTCTTTTTGTGTCTGAGATATTTCACTCAGCATAATGACTTCCAGACTCATTTATGTTATGTAATGGTCCTTGGAGAGGGACATCATGTTTGGGAGAGTAGAGAGATGGCGCAGGAGAAGAAGACCCTCGATGAGATGGATCGATTCTGTGAGTGAAGAGGTGGGAATTAATGTGTTTGAGATGCCGAGGTTGGCACAGAGTAGAACGACGTTTAGGGAGTCGCAAACGACTCGATGGCACATAACAACAACAACAAGAATGTCCTGTCGGTCAAGTGAGGGAGGGTTTTGAGGTCCTGTTTGATGTGTATTACTGCTCTTTTACCATTAGAGCACCAGAACTTCCTTCAGGACCCTATAAAGCAATTCAACTCTAATATGCATAGGAGTTTAAATAAGCACAACAGAAACAATGCCACTGATGACTTGGGTACTGAATTTAAAGATGTGTCTGTGTTTTATGAGGCTAGTTAAGCTTGTTTGTACTTAATGATTAAGAACTCTGAATTAAATATTCTAAGGCATCAGAAACCCTTGAAGGCTCTGACGCAAGAACGTGAGACAGACTATCACTGGTTAACCAGCAATCTTAACTCACCAAGTAGACAAGGGCTACTAGACTCCAAGACTTGCTCTTGATTAAATGTTCCAAATAAAAACTAGTCCAGCTTCCATGGCTCAGCTTCTTGCCCTTAAGAATGACAGGAAGATATGATCTTTTAACACTAACAGAAAAAACAATTATGTTGCACTAGATGACAACACTTGAGATGAAGTATAGCTGTATCCACTGAGAAGGTGGTTGAAGTGTCTTCTGAGGAGAGCTGCCTGCCCCAGGGTACAAGCACAATCACCTAGCTGTGCAACTGAATGTGCTCCTTTTATTTAGTGGCAAAATTTTAGAAGATCCCTTTTTGAAAAAAAGAAAACACATACAGACACACAGATAAATTTTTTTAAAAAATTCTCTGTTACTGTGACTTACAAAGTTATTATAGATGCAAACCCTAAACATAAGATTTCCTATTTATTTCCTTGAATTTTGCCAACAACTTGTAGCCACACTGCTATAATTTCACATGCTTTAGACTGATAGTACTTAGAAACTGTTTTTTTCTATCTAAGAAAGTACCTCTGGAGACTAAGGTGTGTCTGATACAGGCCATGGTCTTCGCAATCACCTGTTATGCATCAGAGAGTTGGACAATGACCA
>NW_006400027.1:3493234-3495165 GCF_000299155.1 Elephantulus edwardii
TCTGTTTTACAAATTGCTGTCTGTCAGATACTCCTCTAAATCTGAACATTCAGATTAAGACAGACTAGGAAGAAGGATTTGCCACCCACTTCTGAAATAGCAGGCCTCTGAAAACCCTCTGCACAACAGAACACACCCTTCACTAAAGCTTCTGAAAAAGACAGAATATACAGTTCAGTAATCTAGTTTATACCGCTTGATAATCCAAGTCTATTCAATTAGTTTCTAATTAAGATGCCCTAAAGATCTCATTATCTTTCACAAGACTCTAGCTTCACTTCACTGATCAAAAATAGGAAGACTTCATGTCTCAGTTTCTTGGGACAATCCTTTTTATGCCTATCTTCTTGCTATAATTGTGAGTAGTTTCTTTTTAGCTCTTAGAATCTTATAGTCTAAACTCTAACTGTTAGGGTCACAAGAATCAAAGGGCATATTTTCCTTATGGCATCACTTAATTAGCATCACTAGACTCTGAAGCCTATATAGCAAAGAGGGGAGTAAAATTTCTGTTATTACTGTATTCTTGCTTATTCAATATTTATTACTAAGTTTCCTACCCAAAGGATAAAGAATTATACTTGGTTTCTGAAATTATTGGTTTATAATAAATAAATTTTTTAAAATCTATAGACATTTAGTGTACCCAAGATAGGTTTTCATCAAACAAAATACGATTCTTCCACACCTGGCCTTGAATATGATCGTGGTATAGGGAAGACCTTTGGAAAATTAGAGAAGATACCAGATCAGCGATGATCCACGACTCTGTCCCCTCAGAGAAGTAACTACGCTTATTTCTATCATGGTGCTGTCATTGTCACATGCCAAAAAGTGAAGTTCTGGGTCCAAGTAGAGCAGGGAGAGGAACTGTAAAGTCTTAAGCAACCTAGTAGACTGAACAGAAGGACAGAACATCTCTAGGTCTCACAAGAAGGGTTTGTATATGGTAGATTGATGGGTAATACACAAGCAAGAACTCAGGAGTTGGTCAAACAGAATATATGACCTGAGCATGTTAACCAAAGACCAAGGAAAATGAGGCCTTCAGAGTAACAGTCAGTGGATAAAAACAGTAAGAAAATTATAAACAAGCATGAGATACACTTTTTTCAGTCCCAAGAGAGGAAAGAGGACTATTATGGACCAGAATCTCCTTTCCCTTGATGCCAAAAGACCCCAGAAATGTAGCTATTGTGGCAGGCAGAAGAAGAAAAAGGACCTAAAAATAGAGTTGGATCACAATACTAATTTTTCCACTTTTATATCAAAAAGAATTGTGAAATAGAAACTGAGTATCATTTTTGCCCCTCTAAGTCTGTGGCCTATGACATTAATACTCACCATGTGTTTATTTCCCCAGATACTGTAGGGCATTTGGCTCTTAATTTCCACCTGACATCATAACAAACAGAAAATATCATAAAGAAAACTAGTTTGCTGACTATTTTTCTCTATGGGAACAAAAACTGACTTCATAGGAGACCTGAAGATTCCATAAATCTGGCCTTTGTGTTGCATTTCCAAGTTGACTCATTATCCATAGCAGTGTCCTAATAATCAGAAAACGTAATTCTTGTCATTTGTTTCAAACTCTGCCCTGACCTGAACGGATAGCAATAACAAAACTGACAGATTTTTATTCAAGTCTCCATTTCCCTTTCTTCTTTGTTTGATGGATGTGTAGATTAGCAATGAAATGGCCCAAGACTAGCAAGAAAATGAGGAGAAAAATCTAGTTGTGGTTTCGTAACAGAAATTACCTCTGTACTTTGCCAGGCTCTGACATCTATATCTTTTCTGTAAACGCACACGTGCACAAACACATATGCACCCTATATAACAAGATTGTATTGTCCAATCTATTTTAGATAAAATCTACTATTAATTTCTCTAAAATAATTTAGTATAAATTAAGTTTATCTAAAATC
>NW_006400027.1:3496103-3499534 GCF_000299155.1 Elephantulus edwardii
GAGGTGGATTGATTCAGTGACTGGGATAATTGGGATGGGAGTGTCAGAGACAGTGCGATTGGCACAGGACAGAGCGGAGTTTAGGGCTGTTGTACATAGATAGGGTCGCTATGAGTCTCAGGCGACTCGACGGCACATAACAACAACAACAAGAAGAAAGTACCACATAGAATTGAATGTTCAAAACTGGAAAAAAAAATATCGACTATATATACTGTCAAAAGCATTTTCTCTGTAAATGTTTATGAAAATTAATAAAATATAATTATAGAAAAAAAACTCTTACAGTACAAATTAATAGTAATTATCAAAGTATGTACATGAGACTTAACAGACTCTTTAGAACAAAACAAAACAAAACAAAACAAAACAAAACAAAAAACAAATCTGTCTGGAACAAAGTGTGACCAAGATTCTCTTTGGAAGCAAGGACGGTAAAGCTTTTCCTGACATACCTGATCATGTTGTTAGAATAACCTGCTCCTTGGAAAAGGTTACCATGCTTGGGAAGGTGGATAATCAACACCTCAATGAGATGAATTGACAGGGTGAATGTAACAATGTGTTCAAGTATACCAAAGATGGTAAGGATGGAACAATATATGGCAAGTTTCAGATCCATTGTTCTTTGGATAACTCTAAGTCTCAGTTGACTGAAAGTCACATAACAACAACTGTAATAAAAGGTATATAAATAACCAATACTTAAGTTTCTCATTGCTGTCTAGATGTAACTGAATCATAGATTATCCTCCTTTGGATTTCTGAGGCTGTAAATTGAACAGGAAGATGTCTCGTCTTTCTCCTGCTCACACACTAGTGAATTAGAAACACCAGAGAGGCTTAGTCTTTGAGTTAGCAGTGCAACTCTATGGACAAGTCCACAGAGCTCAAATAATCAGTAAGTACTTCAAAAGAGGGTTAGTAATGCTACGGAAAATGTTCCATCAAGGACCTCTTCAGAGTACTGAAGAACAACAATGTTAGTCTAGAGACTAAGGTGTGCCTGATCCAGGCCATGGTCTTCACAATCGTTTGCTATGCATCAGAGAACTGGACAATGAATAAGGGTAATAGAAGAAGAATTGATGCCTTTGAGTTGTGGTGCTGGAGAAGAGTATTGAATATACCATGGACTGCTAGGAGAACAAAGAGGTTCATCTTCGAGGGGCTGAAACCAGGCTGCTCCTTGGAAGCAAGAAATTTGAAGCTTTGTTTGGCTTACTATGTTGCAAGGCGGAACAGATCGTTGGAGCGGGATGTCATGTTTGAAAGGGTGGAAGGAGAGCACATGATAAGAGGACCCTGGATAAGATGGATTGATTCAGTGACTTGGGTAATGTGGGTAGATGTGTCAGAGACAATGAGGTTGACTCAGGTAGAGCAGGGTTCAGAGCTGTTGAACATAGGGTCACTATGAGTTGCAAGCAACTCAATGGCCCATAACAAAAATAATAGTACTAATTACGAGGGAAATATAAGTTAAAACCTCAGTTAGATCCAGCCACTCTCACTAGGATAGATAATGTTGTCAAGGATGTAGAATAATTGTTTTCATACATTGCTTATAAGAATATAAAATAATGTCAATACTTTTAATCTATACATTTCTTAAAAAGTGAAGTGTGTTCCATTATTAATTTGGCAGTCCTATAAACAATACATGAAAATCCCATTTATTCTTTGTCAAAATTCCCTATTTTAGCGGATCTGAGTGGATCTCACTGGGCTTTTAAGTTACATTTCCTTCATTTCACTTGGATCTACAAACAGTATTCACAGAAACAGTGATCAAGAAATCTGCTTATTTGTTTCAATGGGAAAATATTTTGCAAACAACCTCTTTATATACTAAAGAGTGATACTGTCACTTTAACGATTAAGGTGCATCTGACCAAAGTCATGGCACTTTCAATTGCTTCTTATGCTCGTAACAGATGACAAACAAGTAAGATCAAAGTATAAACCATGCCTCTGAATGTGGAGAACATAAACTATACCGTGGTCTGCCACAAGAACAGGTAAATTTGTCTTGGAAGAAATGTTGCCATGGTGTTCCCTGTAAACAAATACAATGAGACGTTGCCTGACATATTTTGGGCTCACTCTCTGGAGAAGAATATCATGCTTGGAAAAGTAACACTGAAAAATAACACCTTCAAGGAGATAGACTGTAATAGTGAAAGCAACAATTACTTAAACACAGCAGAGATTGGGATGATGATGATGATTTTGTTTTGAGGTTTTTTTAAAAACAAATTGGTGCTGGTTTCCTCAGCTTTATTTAGACTGTGGTCAATAATAATAATAATAATATTATAATGTTGTTTCTCAAGATCAGAATACACACAAAGAAATTATCATTGTTCAGAAACCAATGGGTGGAATATAAATATAATATGTTGTTGTTGCTTTGTGCCCTCAAGTCGCTTGCAACTCATAGCAACCCTATGTACTCCAAACCCTGTTCTTACTGTCAACCTTATTGTCTCTGACACACCTATCACCATTACCCTGGTCACTGAGTCAATCCATCTCATCCAGGGTCTTCCTTTCCTGCACCATCACTCCTCACTCCCAAGAATGATGTTGCTCTCCAAGAATTGATCCTTCCCTGGAACATGCCTAAAGTATGTGAAAAAGAGGTTCAGAATCCGTGCCTCTAAGGAGCCTCGTTAGGACACACTTATTTGTTCTTCTAGTGGTCCTTAGTATATTCAATCCTCTTCTCCTGCAATGGCATCAATTCTCCTATCCTCCCTAGTCATTGTCCAACTTTCTGATGCATAGCAAGTAATTGCAAAGACCATGGCCCAGATCAGGTACATCGATTATAGGTCATACTTTCATAATCTAAGGGATCCTAAGTCTTTTAAAGCTCAGTTGAGTGAGAATAACAGTACACAGTAATTAAAGTATTGTACAAAATGGTTAACACACCAAAAGACTGACAGTTCAAACCTATTCTCAGTCACCAGGGAAGAAAGGCCTGCACCTCCTCTTCCAGCAATAACCTACTAGAGCACAGTTCTGCTTCAAAGTGACACAACCGATTCAAAAGATTATATATAAATTTACCTGAGCTACGTTTCCAGCTCTTTTGTTTCCAAATTTTCTTTCCCCTTACTAGCTGCTCCTGACATTTCTCATGCCAGCCCTGAGAGGCATTGTTCATAATCGAAAGCTACATATTTTTCGCACAAACACTTTCTTCCAACATAACTGAGGTCAGGGTGATCTTACCATTCCCTTCACTAATTGTTGTTGTTGTTGTTGTTGTTGTTATGTGCCGTCGAGTCATTTCCGACTCATAACGACCCTAGGCACAACAGCCCTAAACCCTGCTCTATCCTGCCCGCCTCTGACACACCCATCCCGATTACCCCAGTCACCGAATCAATCCATCTCATAGAGGGTCTTCCCCTCCTGCG
>NW_006400027.1:3504281-3517937 GCF_000299155.1 Elephantulus edwardii
TACGAACTCAGAGGAATACAGTTCAAATGTGCCATTTGCTCTGTGGAAAAAAGATGGACAATCTCCCCCTATGCAAATAACTCTCACTGAAAACCTGCTGGAGGATCAGCTAGGAGTCTGTTCTGACTCAATGATGCATAACAAAAACATAATTTTCTTTTTTTCTTCTTCACTTTCTTTTTAAATTTTTTTTTTAAATGATTATTTGTGTGTGTGTACCATCAAATCGGAGCTGACTGGCACAAGAGGAGATTGCCCCTCCTTCTCTAGCAGAGCATCTGGTGGATTTGAAACAACCTTGCACTTTTCTTTCCATCACTTTTATTTTTTTAAAAAGATCAGAGAGTGTTTTTTAACATTTTCTTCAGCTTCAAAATTCTTTCTAACATACTTCCACATTTCTTCATTTATGTGAGCACCCCCATGTTTCTATCTTCAAGGGCAAATGCTCATTCTTTATAAATCTTTCATCCACTTAGTAATCTTTTTTTCAACCCAAGTCAAGCACAAGTCTCAGATCTTTATTTTCATTGTCCTTTGCACGTGACAGTGGATCTTGGAATGTAAAGCCGGAAATTCTTTCCCTTATTTCTACTCCCATAGCACACTGCTCCACTCCAACTAACTCCTGACATGACTGAAAATTAGTCATCATGATACTGTATTCCCTACAAAGCCTTCACTTCACATTATTTTCCTTATACCATCTTAAACCATAAAGACTTATCTTTTCATTTTTTAAAATTTATTATTTGAATGAATCCATTCTATATAACCATTATAACGTCAATATTTTTAAACTGTCTTGTCTCCTGAATAAACAAAGAGCTTGCTAGGGACTAAATTAACTTTAATGAACCTGGATCCCATGGCTAATGATTTCCCCCACTCACTAATCACAGCCATAGAATAATTTCTTATTCTCTCGATAGTTTGCCATCTTTCTTGCCAAGAATGTGTTCTAGAGACAAAATGATTAAAGGCTAAACTGGTGAATGAAAGTTCACTGGTTTTACTTAATCAGCATCTCAGTGGGAAAAGGTATGATCGTCTGCTTTCTAAAGATTTACCGTCTTGGAAACTCTTTGCAGAAGTGTCACTTGTCCTGTAGAATCACCGTGAATCACACCACACCACTTGTGTGTCAGCTTGTTGAGCTTGCTGGCTTGAACGTTGCTGTGGTGCTGCAAGCTATGTTACTGGTGTATCAAATAGTGATGGGATCTCTCATAGTGAACGGTTTCAGCAGAGCTTCAGATTAAAAGACTTTAAGAAAAGGATGTGATGAACTGCTTCTAAAAAATTATAAATGAAAGTTTATGAATAGCAGTGGGACACTGTTCTAGTTCTGGAAGATGAGCCCTCAATTGAAGGCACTCCAAACAGCACTAGCACTGTGGAAGAGCTGTCACGCTACAAGGAGACATCTTAATGATGAGGATGGAATAAAGTTTTCAGAATCTATATTTGCTGATGTGGCAAAAATAAAAATAAAAACCTATAACCTTTAATATCAGTAATTTGGAATGTATAAAGTATGGATATAGGAAAATTAGAAGTCATTAAAAATAAAATGGAGCACATGAATATTGATATCCTAGGTATTAGTGAGCTGAAATGGATGGTATTGGCTGCTTTGAATCAGGCAACCAAAAAGTTTACTATGGCAGAATGACAAATTGAAGAGTAATAACGTCACATTCATCATCAAAAAGAGCTTTTCAAACCTTATGGACAACTTATTCCACTGCTTGGAATACACTCCAAGAAAATGAGAACTGAGGCATAGACAGAGACTTGTACACCAATGTTTCTAGAAGTGCTATTCACCATTGCAAGACATTTAAACATCTCAAATGTCCAACCACAATCAAATGGATTGAGAAATTATGGTACATTCACATGATGGAATATGAGGCAGAGGGGTGAGGATGTGCTGGGTTTGGAGTGGTTCATCATAGGGTTGCACAATTTTATGTGAGGGTGGGTAAAGAAAATGAGAAAGATTTGGTGTGAAGAACAGTGTATATGAACTTTTTAAGTAAACCAGAATAAAATAAAAATTTTGTTAAAAAAATAATAAGGCACAGATCAATAGTAATTAATTCTATACAATGTTTATGAATGAGTGTATGAAACACAATGTAAATGAAGGATTGTATAAAGTACAATGTACATGAGTGGAAACAATGCATATGAATTATAAGACAAAGATTCTCACCATTGGGCAAATTGGCAGCACCATGATAGATGGAAAAGAGATTGAGTTTGTTGATAATTACAGTTAGTTTGGTTCCACAATCAACACTTTTTAACACAGCTGTCAGGAAATCAAAAGACAAATTGCATTGGAGAAAATCTGCTGTCAGGGATCTCTCTTAGAGTACTGAAAAGCAACAATGTGAGTCTACAGACTAAGGTGGGCCTAATCCAGGCCACAGTCCTTGCAATTACTTATGCTTCAGAGAGCTGGACAATGAATAAGGATGACAAAAGAGAAATCGATGCCTTCGAATTATGGTGCTGGAAAAGAGTCTTGAACATACCATGGCATTCCAAGAAAATAAATAGGTCAGTCTTAGAGATTGTGCAACCAATTCTCTCCTTGAAGGCTAAGATTTTGAAGCTCCATCTCACATACTTTGAGCAAGTCAGGAGAGATCAGTCCTTGTAGAAGTACATCATGCTTGGAAGGGTGGAGGGACAGTGCAGGAGAAGAAGACTGAGGGTGAGATGGATTGATACAATGACTGGGGTAGTGGAGATTGGTGTGTCGGAATTAGTGAGAGAGGCTCAGGATAGTGCAGGAGTTGCTATGGGTCACAGGTGACTCAATGGCACCTAGCAACAACAACAACATGCTAACCAACAACAACAAAAAAAATTAAAAAAATAAACATAACAAGTGGATTGCGAAGTTGTGATACATTCATAAAATGGAATACTTTGCAGCATGCAGAAGCAGTGATTTTGTAAATTACTGCCTAACTTGGGAGGGACTGCAGAGCTTTATGCTGAGTGAACTAACTCAGTCCTACAAGGAAAAAATACTGTATAAAACCATTATTGTTGAATGAGTAGGAGGATCTAAGGCGGTGGGGAAGGTGGAAATAGAGGTGTGTAGATGAATGGGGGCGTAAGGTGTTAATCATAGGGTTGCACAATTTGATGGGTGGGTGGGGTGAAGGAAACGGGAAGGATCTTTTGTGAAAAACAATGTATTCAAACTTTGTAAATAAGTCAGAATAAAATTAAAAATTAAAAATAAGTTGAAAAAACAAACAAAATGGATAGGAATGATTGTATGAAAAAATATGAGTGAAGGATATTGTGAACCATAACGTATACAAACTTTTTAAGAAAGCCATGAAAAAAGAAAAATAAAGAGCATTTTGAGAGATATACAACTCTGTCAAATGATAGAATAATATCAAGACAACCACATTGAAGATCATTAATATGACTGTTACTCAAGTTCACACACCAATCAATACTACCAATGATGAATAAAATGAAAAATTTTACCAACTTCTGCATTCTGAAATTGACTACACATGGATTCAAGGTACATTTGTAATTAATGGTGACTGGAATGAGATAAGTGGAAACAAGCAAGAAAAAATTGGTGTTTGGAAAATATAATCTTTGTTATAGAAATGGTTATGAAGATCACATGATAAAATTTTGCAAGACCAATGACTTATTTATTGTAAATAAATTCTTTTTTCATCAATATAAATAACAACTATGTGCATGGTCCTCACTTGAATGAATATAAATAATCAAATAAGTTATATAAGTGAAAAGAGATGATGAGGTTCATGTACTTGGGAAAGGTTTGGCAAAGTGGAGGAAAAAGAGGAAAACCTTAAGCAAATGAATTGATACAGTGATTGCCACAATGGGCTCAAGTATAGCAATGATTATGAGAATGGTGCAAGATCAAGTTATATTTTGTTCTGTTGTGTATTGCGTCTTTAAGAGTTGAAATTTACTAGCTAGAATAGGTGGTACACCTATTTACTCTTTTGGCTATCCATAGAATATTCAGTACCCTTCCACACGATCACAGCTCAAAGGTATTGATTCTTCTGTTATCCTTTATTAATTTTCCAGTTCTCAGATGAGTAACAAATGATTGAAAAGACCGTGGCCTGAATTAGGTGCATCTTAATCTTCAGAATGACATCATTGCTCTGAGATCTTTGACTACAAACTTCACCAGTGCAATACATCTTTTGGTTTCTTGACTGCTAGTACCGAGAGTAATAATTGTGGATCCAAGCAAGCTGAAATTTTGAAAATTTCTATCTTTTCTCCATCTATGATGAGGTTGTCTATCAGTACAGTGATGCGCGTTTGTAGTTGGGTTGGTGTTGTTTTGTTTTTTGGGATTTTTTGGGTTTTTTTACATTGAAATGCAATTCATAGTGACTGTATTCTTTGATCTTCTGCAGCAAGCATTTCAAAGTCCTCCTCATTTTCAGCCAACAAGATTGTGTCATCTGCTTAATACAGGTTGCTGATGAATCTTCCTCCAAACCTTATGCTACTTTCTTTATAGTATTCAGCTTCTCAAATGATTTGCTCAGCATATAGATTGAAAAAGTACGGAGAGAGGCTACGACTCTGATGTAAGAACAAACATGTCTTGGAGAAAATGCAGTCAAAATGTTTCTTGGAGGCAAAGATGACATATTCTTCCTCCTGTAAACCACTTTCTGCAGAATATTTAATTTCTATTACTACTGTCCAACATCTTTAAAATACGTCGTGACAAGTCTCAAAGAATTTGTCAGGTTATTCATCAACTTTTTTCAAACCCAGACATAGCCTAATAACAGATATTTTCCAAATTTTATGACTTTATCTAAAATAATAAGTATAATAACTCCTTTTCTTTGTGTTTCAAATTCTTACTACTTGATCTACCTACTGCACTATCTTAATTACTTTCCCTCCTACCTTTTTCTTCTAAAATCTATTTGAGAAACTTCTGTTAGATTATTTTCTTTAAAGCATAGCTCAAACAATATAGCTTGCTGACTAAAAATGTTCATTGATATCCTGTTGTCTGTCTAATAGAAAATTCTTCATTCTGATATTCAATCACACCTATAATATTGTCTGTTCTAACACTTGCTGAAGAAGATCAAAGCTTTAATATGGATTGCATCTCAACATCAAGAAATTCTCAACATGTGGTCAACATACTACATCTACTAGGATGGAGAAAATACTGGAATTGTCAAGAATTTCATCTTAATGAACACCCTTGGTACCAACAGATAAGAAACCAAAAGGAAAAGTGTACTAGGAATCTATCCAAAGACAAAATCATTGACAAAGTCTACTAGGGATCTATACAAAGTCTTGAAGAGCAATGATGCCAGTAAAAAGACTAAAGTGCTCCTGATTCAGGCCATCGTCTTTTCAATTACTTGCTATACATTTGAGAACTGGACAACAAATAAGGATGATAGGAGGTGAATAAATGACTTTGAGTTATGGTGTTGAGAAGAGAATATTCCCACAAAGATTCAAACAAACAAATATATCTCAGAGGAGGTGCAGATAGAGTACTTCTGAGAGAGAGTGATGGTGAATATTTGTCTCATTTCAGCATGTTGTTAAGAGGTGCTATTCCTGGGAAAGGGACATTATGCTTGCAAAAGCAGAAGGTCAGTGAAAGAAAGGAAGACCCTCAACGAGATGGAATAACACAATGATTGCAGTCATAGACTCCAAAATGTCAGAGATTATAAGGATGGCTGAGGATGGGATTTTCCAGAAAAATAATTAAAGAGGAATTGTTTCCTTGCTTATACAAGGGTCTATGAAAAGTGGTTGTTGTTTTTATTTTAGGTGTCATCGAGTTGACTACCATTCATAGTGAACCTTTGAACAAAAAGTCTGAGTCTTGCCCTATTTTATGCCATCTTCACAAAGTTTGATATTCTCCAGTCCCTTGTTACAGTGACTGTACAAATCCACCTTGCTGTGGATCTTCCTCTCCTTGTCTGACCCTCTACCTTCCCCAGAATGAAATCCTTTTCCAAGGATGGGCCTCTTCTGACAACATGCCTAAAGTATGTGGGATGAGGTTACACCACCTAAATAAAGTTTAATCAAGTTAGTGGAAATTTTGTCCTAATTGGTGATTAGAAACACACGGTTCAAGCAATCATTTATGAAAATGAAAGAATGAGAATTTGGAGGGCCTGTGCCTATCCTTGTCATAAGTAAGCAAAGAGTCACCCTGGAAACTTCTCTCAATCATGTAAGCAAGGCTGATTGTACAGGAAGCTGCATCCTAGAGTACAAAAGAACTGCTTCAAGCTGATTTTAAACCTTTACTCTTTACTAAAGAGGAGGACTGTCACATCTTTCTCCCTGCACTGATTCAAATGACTGACCTTTATTAGTTGTCAGAAGCTTAACCACTACACCAGCAAGGCTTTCTGCAAAGAAGTATTCTGGTGATAAATTCTTGGAATAAATATTACCAAGAAATTTTGTTTAAGGATTGAGTAGTATTTCTGTATATGAAATTAGAGCTTAAGGAAATTCAGGATACAATGAATGAGAGCAAAGGCAAAGGCATATAGAATATGACTATGATCTATAAAGGGCCAGCATCAGAAACTGAGTGCCCAAGGCAAAAGATCTGTTTGAGAAGAAGAGATAATAAGGTAATGCAACCAGATGGGGTCTCAGTCATCATTCTGGAAGGAGTGACCTGTCTCCAACCAGTTCAAATAAAAAGAATCAAATTAATAATATTTAAAACATAAATGGAAAATATTTCATTTGACGTTTTGAGAAATTATCTAAATATGTTGTTTGTTGTTATGTGTTGATTGTGGAACAGACCACCAACTAATCATATGCAAGTTCAAGCTGAAGCTAAGAAAAAAATAAATCCACTGGAGACAAAATTTTATCTTGAGTCTATCCCACTTTAATTTCAAAACCATCTCAGGAACAGATTTGAGACCTTGAGCACTACTGAGAGAAGCCCAAATGAGCTGTGGAAGGATATCAAGAATATCATCCAGGAAGAATGAAAAAGTTCATTATGAAAACAGAAGAAGGAGAAAAGACCAAGATGGATGTCAGATGAGACTATGAATATTGCACTGGAGTACGGAGAATCAAGATGTTAAAGAGCTGAACAGAAGAGTTCAAAGGGCAGCACAGTAAGACAAAGTAAAGTATTATAATGAAATGTGCAAAGAGTTGGAACCAGAAAATCAAAGGGGCTGAACTTGCTCCGCATTTCTTAAGCTGAAGGAACTGAAGAACAAATTCAAGTCTTGATTTGTAATGCTTAAGGATACTTTGGGCAAGATATTAAGTGACTTATAAGCTTTAAAAGAAGATGGAAAGAGTATACAGTGTCATTGTACCAAAAAGAACTGACAAACACAGACACAGAAGAATTTCATGAAACTACGTATGAGCAAGAGCCTGTAGTGTTGAAGGAAGAAGTTCAAGCTGCTCTGAAAGAATTGGCAAAAAACAAGGCCCCAGAAATCGATGGCATACCAACTGACATATTTTAATAAATAGACTCTGTCCTGAATGTGCTCATCAAGTTGTGACATCTTGAGGACAACCTCCTGGCCAACTGACTGGAAAAGATGTATATTTTTTCCCATTCCAAAGAAAAGTGACCTGACAGTGTGTAAATTATTGAACACTATCATTAATATCACATAGAAGCATGAGTCTGCTAAAGATTATCCAAAAACAACTGGAGTAGCACATCAACAGAGAACTACCTAAAGTGTAGCCTCTGTTTAGAAGAGGCTGCGGTAGTAGGAATATTAAAGCTAATGTTATATGGATCTTGGCTGGCAGCAGAGAGTACCAGAGGAACGTCTATCTGTATTTCCTTTACTATGCAAAGACATTTGACTCTGTGCATTACAACAAACTGTGGCTAACTCTGAGAAGAAAGGGAATCCCAGAACACTTTCTTGTGCTTATGTGAAACCTATTCTTGGACCAGTAGGTAATCGTCAGAACATAGCAAGGAAACACTGCATGGTTCAAAATTGGGAAGGGTGTATACCAGGGATGTGTCCTATCTTCATGCCTTTCAATCTATATGCAGAACAGATTATCCCTAAGACTGGCCTCTATGAGGAGAAATGTGGTATTAGAATTAGAGGAAGACTCCTCAACAATCTGTGCTATGCAGATGACACAACCCTGCTTGCTCAAACTGAGGAGGATCTGAAGTGCTTGATTCAGTGACTAGGGTAATAAGGTAGGTGTGTCAGAGACAATAAGATTGACACAGGTTAGAGCAGGGTTTATGGCTGCTGTACATAGAGTAGCTATGAGTCTCAGGTGACTTGATGGCAAGGGAAGAGTTTGTCCACCCTTCTTCTATGGGCAACTGGTGTATTTGAACTGTATGCCTTCCAGATTACAGCAGAGCTTTTCGCTAGTAAGCCACAAGAGTTTCTGTCTTTTTTAGAAGATGTTTCCATAACTCTGCAGAGAGAAAGATAACTTTTAGAGACTATCAGCAATGCAAACAATTCTTGTCTACAGACAAGAAAATCCTACCAACCTCATATCAGTTTTGAGTTCATTTTGTAAACTGTTTCTCTGTGTGCTTTAATTCATGAATGCTCATGGAATGCTCCCAACACACTGTCACTTCCTTCATTTGAGTGTTTTTTGGAATAAATTCATTTTAGATTTGTATGAGAGCCATGTTATCATCTCACCTTAAAAATACCAAGAAATTGTCTCCTGTTGATTTTCACAGTAGAAGAGAAGACCTAATCAAATCTGCTTTACACCAAAAGAGAACTGACATCACCCTGTACTGAGGAATACCAAGTCTTGCTTAACCTTCTAGAACACATCATGTTTACAAGTAAAAGAGTTCCTGTATTCAACTTCATCTTTTTTCTTGGAAATTACCGTAGAGTTATATCAATTTACCACAGGAGTATGTAAAATATTTGTAGGGTACCTTAACTTTACCTGAAGGCTGCATTAGTGTCCTCAGTATTATCCCGCACTGAATAGAAGCACCTGGGTGGTACAAATGTTTGGCACACTTGGCTGCATATTAAAGTCCACCCAGATGCGGGAGAAAGGTCTAGCTCTCTAGTTCTGAAATATCAGTTATTGAAAACTCTGTGAAGTATGTTGTTTAATTGTTATGTGCTATCAAGTTGCCTGCAATTCATAGCAACCCTATGTACAACAGCTTTGAACCCTGCTCTATCCTGAGCCAACCTTACTGCCTCTGACACACTCCATTACCCCAGTGACCAAATCAATCCATTTCATCCAGGGTCTTCCCCTCTTGCGCTCTCCCCCCACACTCTCAAGCATGATATCCCTCTCCAAAGACTGGTTTCTCCTTGCAACAGGTCCAAAGAATGTCTTACAAAACTTCAGAATCCTTGCCTCCAGCCTGATTTCACCCTCTCCAGGACAAACCTGTTCTCGGAGCAGTCCATGGTATATTCAATACTCTTCTCCAGCACCACGGCTCAAAGGCGTCAATTCTCTTTCTATAATCCCTAATCATTGTCCAGCTTTCTGATGCCTAGTAAGTAATTGCCTGGATCAGGCATACTTCAGTCTCCAAGTTGGTATCATTGCTCTTCAGTGCTCTGGAGATGTTCCTGACAGCAGACTTATGGAGTATAGTCCTACTTTTATTCACATGGGATGACAATGTGTTAAACTCAATGTAACAGCAACTGGTAAACTTGTTTTTAATTATGTGTCAAGGAAATAACATAGGTCACGGGGAGAATGTGGTTTGTTTTGTTTTTTTTTTACAGATAATGATATCTGTGTTTCATCATTAAAAAATGTGAGTCTCTAATATTAGAAAGCAAGCTGGTGAGAGAAATGGCATTTGTTGCTAGGAAGGCCCAACATCTCCCTGTCTTGGAGTTATGCTAATGGTGAAGCTCATACATATCACCTGGGCTGTCTCATATCTTCTACTGAACCCACTGAGGACAGAGACAAACACAGGAGAGATGGTGGTGAGCGGACTGAGGTGGAATCTTCTCTCCAAGAACAGAAATCTATGAGGAGAGGTTCTGCAGCAACTAAGCAGCATAGGAAGGAACAAGGCTCATTTCATCAAGTTTGAGCCAAGGCTAAAACATTTCCCACTCAACATTTGTTCTCAGAGTTCATGGATGCTGTTTAATACGTCCAGCTTCTAACAAAAAGATTTAGAAGTTCAAATATACCCAAAGGTATCTTGGAAGAAAGGCCTGGATGGATTGAAATAATCAGTCCAGTAATGGAAACCCTGTCTAGTGCAGTTCTAAATTTGTTATCTATGGTGTCGCCATAAGTAGGAATTAGCTTAAGAGTCAGCTTTCACTTTCTGAGAAGCCAGGGTAAGGTCTCTCTGTGTATGCTTCTGTGTATTTTCTGAATATTCAGCCAGAAGTGAACAGAAGGGAATGCTGTGTATTGGTCACTCAACCGCCTAATCCTTACCCTGACAGGACAGCAGAGCCCAGAGAGTGTCTCCACAGACCCCTGCTGGCCTGGACCCCTGCCAAGGATTCTGTCACCAAGCCCAACTGTAAAGGTTACTCAACAACAATAAAACTCCACTCTTCCTCCATAGTGTAGCTCTCAAAGGCACTTAATTTTCCCCTTCCTCTATTAATTCACATTATTAAAACATTGTTCTCATTTAGGTAGAATTTTTTTTCTGCTTCATTACACGTGCTTTTCCCCTTTTCTTATATTTTTTGGACTTCCCTCTCTGTATCTGCAATGAGCACATACCACCTCCCTCTCAGCCTCTCTGCTTTTAGCAATAATTTGCACATAATGGAACAGCCAGAGGGGTTTGATCAATGACCTCTGTCTCAGAGATGCTATTCCTAGGGAAACACATCTGCCAACATAAAGTATTGGAGCAATCACAGCTCAGTGAATGCAGTAATAAGCAACTGTTACTCTGGCGCCATCAGTCATGTTCAGTTACAGACCTGAAAGGAAATGGCACCTCAGGGAGCAATGTCCTTCCATAAATCTGGGCAACAATGAAGAATGATTTGCAATCAAGTAATAAAAAGGCCCCAAAAAGGTCCGCCATGCATACTAACACCCAGTACAGCTGAGAAAGGAAATAAAAAACCTTGGCATTGTTTGCTCGTTATGTAAACTACACAGCTGTCCATGCAATTAAGATATGATTTTGGGAATTCTCTCGTAAAAATTTGCTAACCGTGCTTCCACTTGTGAAAGTGACATTCTTCTTTATCAGTAAAGTGCATTTCATTAAGGTAATGCAATTTCATCAAGCTTAATAGTAGGAATTGCTTAACCTTATGGCAAGAGTACGTAAACAACATAAAATTAATGTTGCTCCTCATGTGAGGGAATAGATTTGCATTAGTGCCGGTGCTGATCAAGTAATAAAGAAAGCCAATAGAGAGCCTTCAGCTTCAGGGGCTCTAGGGACAAACAGCTGTTGTCTTAACTCACACAGGGGAGTCAGCACTGGCAATAAAACAGTTAAACAGGATCCTCCATATTAAGTATTGAGCTAGAAGGGAAAAACAGATCTAATTACTGAAAATCTGCCAAGAAAGTATTTGACTTTAGAACAAAATAGTAGGACAACAAGCTTACATAGTCCTACTAAGTTTGCAAAAGAGTTGAACAGGATAAATCTCGTCCCAACCCCAGTACCCAGTTGGGTAGGCTAAAGTGGTGTGTGGCATGTGCTTAATACGTCCTTCAACCTGCTCTGCATATGATAATGCCATTCTTTTACAGGATTATCTGCTAAGAGGATTGTACCTAGTGTTCTCTCCCCAGTGTTCCACTGGCCTCTTTCCATTTCCACCAGTTTAGGCCACACTGAATTTTCCCTCACTCATAAGGGAAATGCTGTTACAAGGACCATAGCACAAAGTGACTTTTTTAAAAATGTTGTGAATAAACATCTTCTATAACAAGTCCAAAAGCATAGCTACCCTTGACAATTATTTTCCCCCCATACAAACACCAGATTTGTCTGAAACACAACTGGTTCCAATGGCAAAGATGATAGATTCTTATTGTTGTTGTTGTTGTTATGTGCCCTCGAGTCGTTTGTGACTCATAACGACCCTAAGTACAACAGCCCTAAACCCTGCTCTATCCTGTGCCAATCTCATTGCCCCCAACACACCCATCCCGAGTACCCCAGTCACTGAATCAATCCACCTCATAGAGGGTCTTCCCCTCCTGCGCTGTCCCTCTACTCTACCCAGCATGATGTCCTTCTCCAAAGACCTGTCTCTCCTTACAACATGTCCAAAGTATGTCAGGCAAAGCCCCAGAATCCTCGCCTCCAAGGAGCAGCCTGGTTTAACCCTCTCTAGGATGAATTTGTTTGTTTTCTTGGCAGTCCATGGTATATTCAATACTCTTCTCCAGCACCACAGCTCAAAGGCATCAATTCTCCTATCCTCCCTAGTCATTGTTCAACTCTCTGATGCATAACAAGTGATTGCAAAAACCATGGCCTGTATCAGGCAGACCTTAGTCTCCAGAGAGATACTGTTGCTCTCGAGTATTTTGGAGAGGTCCCTAACCACAGACTTTCCCATTGCAATAAGGTTTTTTATTTCCTGGCTACTGGTGCCAAGAGTGTTGACCGTGGAGCCAAGCAAACTGAAGCTGTGAACAATCTCAATCTCTTCACCATCCATCCTGATGCTACCGCTTGGTCCAGTGGTGAGAATTTTTGTCTTCTTACATTGAGCCTCAGTCCATATTGAAGGCTGCAGTCCTTGACCCTCTGCAGCAAGTGCATGAGGTCCTCCTCAGTTTCAGTGAGCAAGGTTGTGTCATCTGCATAATGCAGACTGTTGATATATCATCCACTAATCCTAATGCCACGCTTCTGCTCATAGAGCCCCGCCTCCCGGATAATCTGCTCTGCAGACAAGTTGAAAAGGTATGGAGATAGGACACATCCCTGGCGTACAAACCTATATGATAGCAATCTATTGATGGTAAAAAAAGTAAAGTCAGAAAAGGTAAAGAATTTAGATAATTCCCAAATTGCATTATTAACTACCAAATGGTTACAATTTCATCAGTCCCACTACTGACAAGTTGAACACATAGTCTTGTCAGCCTGATTATGGACTAATTTCCAAAGAATTGTGGAGGCACTTTCTTCAGAAACTAATTGTCTAACAGGGAAGGTAACCATGCAAATAATAGAAAGAAAGAAGGTTGAGGAAACTGAGGAGGACCTGAAATGCTTGCTGCAGAGGGTCAAGGACTGCAGCCTTCAGTATGGATTGAAGCTCAATGCCAAGAAGACTAAGATTCTTACTACTGGACCAATTGGCAGCAACAGGATGGATGGTGAAGCGATTGAGATTGTTAACAACTTCATTCTGCTTGGCTTCACGGTCAACACTCTTGGCACCAGTAGCCAGGAAATCAAGAAACATATTGTGGTGGGAAAGTCTGCTGTTAGGGATTTCTCCAGGATACTGAAGTGCAATGGTGCCACTTTGGAGACTAAGGTGCGCCTGATACAGGTCTTTGCAATCTCTTGTTATGCATCAGAGAGTTGGACAATGACTAAGGAGGATAGAAGGAGAATTGATGCCTTTGAGCTGTGGTGCTGGAGAA
>NW_006400027.1:3518252-3528537 GCF_000299155.1 Elephantulus edwardii
GTGTCAGAGGCAGTGAGATTGGCACAGGATAGAGTAGAGTTTAGGGCTGTTGTACATATGGTCACTATGAGTTGCAAGCGACTCGACGGCACATAACAACAACAAAAGGAGAATATTGAAGTAATAAGTCATGAAGACTTTTTCATGAACAGGAGAGCATTTAGACTGATTCTGAAATGATGAGAAATACTTTATACACCAATGACTTGAGAATGAATTTATGATGAGATCATCTTAGGAAAGACTGGAGATGGTGAGTGAAACGCACCAACAAACGAGAATAAACTCAAATAAAATAAGATTGGCATGATTAAGTCTCAATTCCAACAATCAATTTTATATTATGGTCTTTAGAAATTCACACTTCAACAAGAAGTGATGTAGAAAATCACAGTACTTCTAAGATTTTTTGGGTCAATCCTAAGGTTGTTAGTCAAATCTTCAATGAAGCTGGAGTTTAATAGCAGCCACACATGCCTGCCTATCTCTTGTATAGTATCTCATTATCAGATATTTCAAATTTAAAACAATAATAAAAAATATATTACTTGACTTTTTTACATATAGATCATTCTGGAAGCTGGGTTTTATGAAGAGGAATGTGGCATCAGGATTGGAGACTCATTCAGAACCTATTTTATGCAGATGATACCATCTTGTTTGCTGAAACTGAGGAGGACCTGAAGCACTTGCTGCAGAAGATCAAGGACTACAGTCCTCAATATGGATTGAAGCTCAGCATTGTGAAGACAAAAACTCTCAACACTGAGCCGATGACAGCACCATGGTAGATGGAGAAGAGATGAGGTTATTAACAGTTACAGTTTGCTTGGCTTCACAATCAGCACTCTTGGCACCAGCAGTGAGGAAATCAAAAGATGAATTGTACTAGGAATATCTGTTGTCAAGGACTTCTCCAGAGTACTGAGAAACAATAATGTCAATCAGGAGACTAAGGTGCACCTAATCCAGGACATGGTCTTCACAATTACTTGCTCTGTATCAGAGAGTTAGACAATGACTAATGATGGAAGAAGAATCTATGCCTTCGCACTGTGGTGCTGGAGAAGGGTCTTGAACACATCATGGACCACCAAGAAAACAAACAGGTGAGTCTTGGACAGGATGAAACCAGATTTTTCCTTGGATGCCACAATTTTGAAGCTCTGTCTCATATATTTTAGGCACTTGGCCAGGAGGTACCTGTCGTTGGAGAAGGACATCATGCTCAGAAGTGTAGAGGGATAACACAGGAAAGGAAGATCTCAGATGAGATGGATTGATACAGTAACTGGGGCAATGAGAGTTTGTGTGTCAGAATTAGTAAAACTGGCTCAGGACATGGCAGGCTTCAGAGCTGCTGTACATACGATGGTGGTGGTTATTGTTAGATGCTGTCAAGTATGACTCACAGCAATCCTATGAACAGTCAACCTGAGCCCTGCCCTATCCTGTGCCATCTTCACCATCTCTGAAACACTCATATTGCTATGGGTTGCAGGTGACTCAATGGCACATAACAATAACAACAATTTTACAGATTAATGATGGACATCTGGCAATTATTCTGGCTATGATGTTTAAGTCTGTATTCCAACTTGTTTAGAAGCATGATTCTAAGTAGTTTACCAGTTATAAAATCATGTAGTTATGTGGCTATGTACTCACGTAATTTGACAATTCCGTAAAGATGCAGGTATCTTCCATTTTTGTTCCCACTTCACATTTGTTCTCTTTCCAAAGAAAGGTGATCCAACATGTTGTTGTTGTTATGTGCCATCGAGTTGCTTGCGACTCATAGCGACCCTATGTACAATAGCGCTAAACTCTGCTCTGTCCTGTGCCAATCTTACTGTCTCTGATACATCCATCCCGATTACCCACCTCATAGAGGGCATTCCCCTCCTGTGCTGTCCTTCCACCTTCCCAAGCATGATGTCCCTGTCCAAGGACCTGTCCCTCCTTAAAACATGTCCAAAGTATGTCAGACGAAGCACCAGACTCCTTGCCTCAAAGGAACAGCCCGGTTTAACCCTCTCCAGGATAAAACTGTTTGTTTTCCTAGCAGTCTATGGTATCCTCAACACTCTTCTCCAGCACCACAGCTCAAAGGCACCAATTCTCCTTCTATCCTCCCTAGTCATTGCCCAACTCTCTGATGCGTAACAAGTGAATGCAAAGACCATGGCATGTATCAGATGCACCTTAGTTTCCAGAGAGACACCTTTGCTCTTCAGTACTTTGGAGAGGTCCCTAACAGCAGACTTTCCCATTGCACTACGTCTTTTAATTTTCTGAGTACTGGTGCCAAGAGTGTTGACTGTGGATCCAAGAAAATTAAAGCTGTAAACAATCTCAATCTCTTAACCATCCATCCTGATGCTGTCAATCGCTCCAGTGATGAGAATCTTTGTCTTCTTGACATTGATCCTCAATCCATATTGAAGGTTGTACTCCTTGACCTTCTACAGCAAGCACTTCACGTTATCCAACATAATGTGAAAATTATTGAAACTATAATTAGTATCACATGCAAGCAAAACACTGCTGAAGATCATTAAAAAACAGCTAGAACAGTACATTAACAGAGAACTGTCAGAAGTTCAAAGTTTATCATTGCTGATGGATCCAGTAAATAATACCAGAAGAGTGTCTACTTTTGCTTCACCGACTATGCAAAGGCATTTGACTGTGTAGATTATAACAAATTATAGCTAACACTAAGAAGAATGGGACTCCCAGAACACTTAATTGTGCTCATGTGAAACCTTTACTTAGACCAAGAGACCTGTGGGAACACTGTAGAAAATTTACTTCATGGTTTAAAATTAAGCAATATGTGTGTCTGTGTTGTATCCTTTCTCTGTGCCAATTCAATCTGTAAACTGAGAAAATTATTTGAGAATTTGGACGGTATGAGGAAGAATGTGGCATCAGGATTGAAGGTAGATTCATCAATAACCTTCGAAATGCAGATGACACAAACTTGATTTCTGAAAATGAGGAGGATTTGAAGCATTTGCTGCAGAAGATCAAAGACTACCTCCTTCACAACATCAAGAAACAAAAATGCTCAACACTGGAGAATAGGCAATATTATGATAGATGGAGAAAAGATTAAAACTATCAATAACTTCATTGTGGATTGTGATTTAAAATCAGTACACTTGGTGCTTCAGGCAGGAGATAAGGGAAATTATTACACTAGGAAAGTCTGCAGGTCAGGGACCTCTCCAAATTATGAGGAACAATTATGTTAATTTGAGAACTAAGGTGCACTTGATTCAGGTCATTGTAGTTTGAATCAATTTCTATGCTGCTTAGAGCTGGACTATGACCAAGAATGACAGAAGAAGAATTGATGCTTTTGAGTTGTGGTGTTGGAGAAGAGTACTGAATATACTATGAACTGTCAAAGGAACAAACAGATATGAACCTTCTTTGTAGAGAGAGTGTTCTTTGGAGGCAAAGATTATAAAACTTCATCACCTATATTTCAAGCATGATACTAGGAAAGGCTACTATTTGGAAAGGGGCATCATGTTTGGGAAGGTGGAGGAACAGTGAAAGGAAGAACTTCACCTGGTGGATTGACAGTGATTGAAGCATTGTACTTGAGTGTGTCAAAGATTGTGAGGATGGCACAGGATAGGACAAGGTTCAGATCTGTTGTTCATGGGGTTGCTGTGAGTCATACTGAACTCAACAGCACCTAACAACAACATCTCCCAGTTCGTAATCTGATAATGTTGTTTCTGTTAGGTGCCATCAACTTGAGTGTGACTCATATGGACCTTATAATTGGCAGGTCTGAACCCCATCCAAGAGCCATTGTAACAGTCACCATGTCAATCCACCTGGTCGAGGGTCTTTCTCTCCTTCTCCGACTCTTCCCTCCTAGCGATATGCCTAATATATGTCTCATATGCCTATCATTCCTGCCTCCACTCTGGCTGCACTTTCTTCAAGACATATTTATTTGTTATTTGGCCTTCCATGGGATGGTCAGCACTCTTCTCCAACACCACAGCTCAAAGACAGAAATTTTTCTTCTGCCATCCTTATTCATTGTCCAACTCTTAGATAAATAGGAAATGATCAGAAAGACTATGGCCTCAATCTGACTCACCTTAGTCCTCAAACTGACATCATTACTCCTTGATAATTTGGACAGGTCCCTAACTGCAGACTTTTCCAGTCAATGTATCTCCTGATTTCCTAACTGCTTGTGCCCAAGTGTTAATTATGGCTACAAGTAAGATGAAGTTTTTGACAGTTTCAATCTTTTCTCTGTCCATCATTATGTTCAGTAGTAAGAATCTTTGTTTTCTTGACATTGAGATGAAATCCATACTGCTGCATTCTTTGATCTTCTGCAACAAGTGCTTCACATACTCCTCATTTTCAGCAAGCAAGATTATGTCATCTGCATAATGAAGGTTATTGATGAGTCCCCCTCCAATCTTGATGCCACGCTCCTCTACATAGAGTCCATCTTCTCACACATGTGCTCAGCATACAGATTAAATAGGTATGGAGAGAGAATACAACTGTGATGCACTCCCTTCCTAATTTTAAACTATGCAGTGTTCCTCTTCCTTGTTTGGTGAGAACATTGTTCTAAGTGTTACAGCACTTGTCTGTCAGTTTGCTGTACTTAGCTAACTTGGGTTTGCTATGATACTGAAAGCTATGCCACTGGTGTTTCAAATGCTATAAAAGTTGTCCATGGTGGACAGGTTTTAGTATAGCTCCCAGTTCAAGACAGGATAGGAAGCATAATTGGCCATTCACTTCTTAAATAAGAGGACTTTGAAAACTCTATGAACACTAGAGGAACAAGGATAGTTATAGTAGCGTAGTGGTAAAGTTGAGACTGGAAGCCAGTTTAAATTAAGAAAAACAATGACAAACATTGTTTAATAATTGGAACACAGAATGTATGTAGCTTGAATGATGGAAAACTGGAAATTGTTAAAAATGAAGTACAACGCATGAACATCAATATGCTAGGCATTAGTAAGATGATCTGGACCAGCTTTGGCCACTTTGAATAAGATGATCATATGGTATACTACACTGATAATGAAAAGAGAAGAATAGTGTTGAGCTCATAGTCTAAAAAGTCAATTTCAACTTCTATCCTGAAATATAATATTGTGTGAGTGATAGGACAATATCCTTATACATACAAGTAAGACCCATTAAACCACCATTATTCAAATATAAGCTCCTATATCTAGTGTCAAAGAGGAAGAAATTGAGAACTTTTACCAAATCTTGCATTTTGAAATTGACTGAACATGCAATCAAGACACATTAATGGAAATTGTTGACTAGAATTAAAAAGTTGGAAACATTGAAGAAGTAATAGTATTTGGCAAATCATTCCCATACATTGTATTTTGTAAAATTAATCATCACTGAACTATGTCAACCATTAGAGTGTGAAACCAAGTTTCTCTTTGGAGGTGAGGATTTCAAAGCTCTCTCTAACATACTTTGGTCACATTGGCAAAAGGGACCAATTCTTGGAGAAGGACATCATGCTTGGAAGAATGGAACGACAGCACAGGAGAGGAAAAACCTGAAAGAGATGGATTAATAACAGAACCTAAAGGAATGGGGTGTGTCAGAATCAGTGAGACTGGCTCAGGACAGGGAAGGCTTCAGAGATGCTGTACATAAAGTTACTGTGAGTCGCAGATCTACTCGACAGCACATAACAATTACAACAACAAACCCCTCCTTTCATGGCCAAATTTTCCCCATTACCTTTACCCCCTCTCTCTGATGATTAAATTGTACAACCCTGTGATTTTCTCCCTGCCCACCCTCACTCACCTACTCCCATCTCTATCCCCCACATTCTCCCATACATGTTTTAATAGTTATCCTATTTTTACAATAATGGTCTTATGAAGTATTTGTCCTTATGAGACTGAGTAAGTTCATTCAGAATAATGCTCTCCAGTCACTCCTAAGTTATGTAGTATTTTTCTTAATTGTTGCTCCTGAATGACGTGTAGTATTCCATTGTGTGAATAAACTACAATTTTTCAATTCATTTAGATTTTGGTTGGATATTTGTGTTATTTCCACATTCTTGTGATGGTGAATAATGCTGCTATAAACATTGTTGTACAAATCACTGTTTGTGTCTCAGTTCTAATTTCCTTGGGGTATATTACTAGCAGTAGAATTGCTAGTTCATATGTAATTTCCGTTCTATTTTTTAGAAAATACTTTAAAAACTGCCATAAGGCAGTTTGCCTTATGGAGTGATTGTACCATTTTACAATCCCACCAATAGTATATGAGAATTCCTATCTCTCCACATCTTCTCCAACACTTATTGCTTGCTCTCCTGTTAAACTTTGCCACTGCTACTGGGATAAGATAATATCTCCCCTTGTGGTTTTGATTTGCATCTCTCTTTTTGCCAGTGAGTTTTATAATTTTTTCATGTACCTGCTATCTGAATGTCTTCCTCTGGTAAAAGACTTTTCCATGTCTTTTGTCCATTTTGTAATTGGGTTATTTATCTTTTTTTGTCCTGGAGGCCCAGTAGTATTCTGTACACTTTTGTTATGAGATCCTTGTTTGAGACGGTATTGCCAAATATTTTTTCCTCCCAATCAGTAAGTTTTATTTTCACTCTATTGGAAAAAGGGGGGGTTTAATGCACACAAGGATATAATCTTTAGGAGGCCCTATTCAATTTAATTCTATCCTGGTTATGCATTTCTGGCTGTATTTGTCAGCCTCTTTAGTCTACCATAGGCTAGGTCTTTTACGTTTGGTCTCACTTTATCTCTTATGATCTTTATGGTTTCAGGCTTTACCTCTAGGTCTCGGATCCATCTTGAGCTAGTTTTTGTGTATGGTGTGAGATGTGGATCCTGCTTCAGCTTTTCACAGGAGCAATCCAGTTTTTCTAGCACCATTTATTGAAGAGGTTGTCATTTCCCCATTTGATAATTTTTGTTTAATTGTCAAATGTCAGTTGACCATAGATATATGAGTTAAGTTCTGGGTTTTCAATTCAGTTCCATTGGCCTATACACCTATTGTTGTACCAGTACAATGCTGTTTTGGTTATTACAACTCTGTATTAGGTCTTGAGATCAGGGACATTCTGCTAGAATAAATTTAGTTACATCTCTATGTTTAGCTCTCTCATCACAATGTAATAACCTTATGACTTATATAATTACAGGCTTAAAGAAAGTGATCTCAGAGTTGAAAAAGGTTAACAGAAATAGAATGAAGTAGTGCACTTAGTAGAAAAGTTTGATTAAGACTTGGTTAAGTGATGTTCACTTCCTGTTAGTTTCAGTACTACATGACAGTTTACAGATTCCATTTTAACATTGTCAAGTTATTTCTATTCCCCAACCTCTAAGAACCATGCTTAAGTGAGGATTATGACCAAGATAATTAAGTGTTCTTAATAATTAAGTGTTCTTAACAGACATATTTAGGGAGCTCTGGTGGTCTAGTGGCAATAAGTTGTACAAAACCCAAAGGCACACAGTCCTAGGCTATCAGATTCTCCATGGGAGAAGGATAGGCAATCTCCTCCTGTCCGATTAACTGCTTCTGAAACCTGCCAGATGGTCAGCTGTGGGTTATTTCCAATGCTACAGTACCCAACAACAACAATAACAACAGCTATCTTTAACTTAATTCTTCATCTTCAGCCAAAGATCCCACTTCTTGCTCTTATTTGTTGTTGTTAGGTGTCACTGAGCTTATTCCAGGCCATAACGACACAATAGACTACAGAAAGAAACTGTCCACTTATACACTATCTTCACAATCTCTACTGTGTTTTAGTCCATTGTTCCAATAATGTGACTTTGTCTCGTAGGGAGTTTTTATCACCTTTCCTGATCCTCTTGTCTTTCCAAGTATAATATTCTTTTTCAAGGACTTGCCCCTCCTAATTACATGACCAAAATATATGAGATAAAGTCTCATAATCTTTGCCTAAAAGCAGTACTGTGACTTTACTCTTATCTTCTTTTTTTAAATTTTGCTTTTAGAGTTTTTAATCAAAGTTTATAGACAACTTGGATTTCCATTCACTCATTGTTGCACATTTTCCTCCCTGCCCACTCTCACCCCGAGTTCATTTTTCTCTTTGGGAAAAAAAATTATTTCCTTGTTATACAATCCTCCACCCCCCAGTCCACTTTACTATGCAGCTCTTATACCAAACTCTTGTCACGCCAATAATACCTAATCATAGATTCCTTTTATATAGTTCTCTCTCTCATCTGTTTCAATGCCATGTTCATTATTTATCCCCTCTTTTCATAGTTTTCCCCCAAACCTCATGTCAGTCCTGTTTTGTAACAGTATGCAGTATTTGTCCTTTTGTGACTGAGATATTTCACTCAGCATAATATCCTCCATGGTCACCCATTTTGTATTATATTTCACTAATTCATTGTTTTTCAGTGTTGCATTTAAAAAATAATATTCCATTGTGTGAATATACCACAGCTTCTCTAGCCATTTATTTGTTGATGGACACTTGGGTTGTTTTCAACTGTTAATGTGAACAAAGCAGCAATAAACATGGGTGTACATATATCTGCTTGGGTGACAGTTCTGATTCCTTTCGGGTACATTCGCAGTAGTGAAATTACTAAGTTAAATGGAATTTCTATTTCCAATTTTTTGAGAAAGTACCACACTGCCTTCCAGATTAGTGTGCCATTTTACACTTTCATTACCAGTGACAAAAGAAAGGTTCTAGTTCCTCCACAACCTAGCAGCATTTATTGTTTGCTGCTCTGTTGAATTTTGCTATTCTTACTGGAGTGAGATGATGTCTCATAGTTGTTTTGATTTTCATCTCTCTTAAAGTTTTTTAACACTTTCTCATGTGTTTGTTCACCATCTGAATGTCTTCTTTGGTGAAGTGTCTGTTAATATCTTGTGCTCATTTTTCAATTGAGTTGTTTACATTTATCTTGTTGTGGCACTCAAGTATTCTATAAATTCTAGATATAAGTCCCTTATCAGACATGTCATTGCCAAATATTTTTTCCCCCAGTCTGTGGTTTCTTCTTTTACCCTGTTGGAAAAGTTTTTTGGATATGCAAAGAGATTTTCTTCTTAGAAGGTTCCATTTAACTATTTTATCCACTCCTCGTTGTAGGTTTTCCAGGATGCTTGGAAGACTGTGTTGTGGATTAGGGCTTCTAGAGTTCTCCCAAGTTTTTCTATAATAAAGTTTATAGTCCTTGGTTTTAGTCCTAGGTCCTTGATCCACTTTGAGTTGTGTGTGTGTGTGTATGGAGTAAGTTGTGGATCTTGCTTCAGTTTCCTACAGATAGTTTCCCAATTTTGCCAACACCATTTGTTAAAATGGCTGTTGTTTTTCCACTTAACTGATTTCATCTCTTTGTCAAAAATCAGCTGACCATAGGTAGATGGCCTGATTTCTGGGTTCTCAATTCTATCCCATTGACGTATGGGTCTGTCATTGTACCAGTACCACACTGTCTTGACCACCACAGCAATGTAGTAGGATTTGAAACCAGGGAGTGAAATGCCTCCTACCTGGTTTCTCTTTTTAAGGAATAATTTGCTGATTCGGGTCTTTTCCCATTTCAAATGAAATTAGAGATTTCCTTTTCCATCTCGTTGAAGAATGGAATTGGTATTTGTATTGAGATTGCATTGATGGTGTAAATTGCCTTTGGTAGGATTGCCATTTTCCCAATATTGAGTCTTCCTATCCACAAGCAAGGTATATTCTCCCAGTTCTCCAGGTCTCTTTTTTTTTCTTGTAGTAATGTTTGTAATTTTCTTTAAAAAATCCTTTGTGTTTCTGGTTAAATCTACTCCCAAGTATTTAATCTTGTGGTCACCTCGGATAACAGCAAAGAGGCTTCTTTCAGGTAACCAGGCAAAACCGGCCAGAGAAGGGAAGACAGGAAGCTGCGCACTGGGGAAGGTCACCTTGGATAACAGCTAAGAGGCATTTTCCTGCGGCCCTCGGGCCAGAAAGGAAAACATAATCTACACAGGAGTTCTACAGGACACGTCACCTTCCTTTGGAGACAGTAAAACTAAACTTAAGAGACACTGGTGAAAAGGGGAAAAAAATGTCAGCAGTTGACGTGTTTGGAATCACAGAAGCCAAGAAAGCGTAAGATACAAGCTGTCATATCATGGGTTGGACAATGGAAGATATTTTCTGAAGGGACTTGGCAGACATGAAGGGTTATCCTGGTGGAGGGTGGAGCTGGGAAGTAAGTAGGTCAAG